>NC_056747.1:1206719526-1207022395 GCF_019279795.1 Protopterus annectens | reverse complement strand
ACTTCTGGTCTTAATTGCTTTATAGTTTTCTCTATTCAATACTTCCATGATGGCATTTGATTTCTCTTCATCTTCTTCCTTACTGCCTTGTGTTTTTGTGGTAAGACTTATTAACTTAGCTGCCAGTAATAAATCCTATTTACTTCTGTAATATCGCACAAATTTCTATGGATAGTCTTGATTACAGTGTTCATTTGTTTTATCAAACTTCTAACATTTTTGTTCTCACTGACTTTCTGTAGTTTGTGTCTTTCGCTGATCTTAATATGTCTATCCATTGCTATCAAATCAAGCAACTCATCCCAGAAATAATCTTCTAAACTAAGGGCACTTTTACTATCCATTTCCTGCAGGCATTCTAAAGAAAGGTCAAGAACATCCTTCTGTGCCACATTCTTTTCAGCTTCATGCTGTGTCATCTGTTGCTCTTTCGTACTGGACCTCACTGGCCTATCACTCCACAACACTGACTGTGACAGAGTTGCCGCAGTTTCCTGTTCCTTCCCTTGCTGTGCAACTCCAACTAAACTTTTGTACAGGTTTGGTACTGAAGGCTCCAAAGTATCTTCATATGGCAACTGATCGGATGTTTTCCGCTCCACTGGTTTCTCCTTAACATGGGGATTTACTACACAATCATGCTGTGATGTAGTCGGAATTATATTTTCTACACTAAATCCTTCACTTTGTAGGTAATACGTAACTTCAGTTTCTGTTTTTTTTTTTTAATTTCCCCATTACTAATCCTCTTTTCTACTTCCCCTTTGTTTTTTTGTATCGTAAAACTTTCCATATCTGGATGCCTTTGCCTGTATTTCACTTCAAATATCTTTGGAGCTGCTTTTTTGTATGGATTAATTTGGCTTTTTCCCTTTGCATAAATACTGCACCTATATCAGATTCTCTTTCTTTCCAATATCCACATTTCTTTTTTTTTATACCTTTAAAAATCTCTAAATTTTGTTATTTATATTTTTGCACTTCCTTAGCTGCTTCTTTTTTCCAAATGGTCCAAGGTTTTCTAGTCTATATAATGTTTTTCATGTATCTGCTGTAATAATGAGCTCAAATTTGCAATGAAAATTTTGACAGTTTTTTCTTGTACAAGTATTTTTCTTTCCTCCAGTTTCTCCCAATATATTTTTTATCTCCTCTATCCAGAAATTCTGTGCTTCTTGCGTAATAGTAACAAATGCAGAATTTCTTTATCCTCAATAGTCCACCCTACCATCTTTATGGCTCTTTCCGGACTGTCAGTTTTTGTGGACTACTACTTCCTTCTGCAACAAGGGGGCCAATCTCCATGTTGAGCCTGACCTAACCCCATTGTAGGAATGTTTCCATGTCTTGAGGATTGTTCGTTGTCATTTTTTTGAGTCCTGGCACCATTACACCTACCAGGATTGGGCACTTTTTTATCCTGGGACTTGTGCACCCAGCACTCTTTTTTTTTAGTTCTTTAATGTACTTCTGTCCATGATACATGTTATATAAAATACAGTGTATATACCAATATCATCTTGGTGAGATTTTGTAAATACAGGGTCCACCTCATGAAGGTACTCACCAAGACTTGAGAATGGATTCAATTCCAGCAATACTACTCTTCTTTACTTGTTATCATCATCTCTCCATTCGGACTCCCAATCATCTCTCCATTTCACCATTATGCTCTCTCATCAATACTCTTAATTCACTTAATTAAAAATGCTGAACCTGTAAAAATACCAAAAGAAGGTTGTAATAAATGAAACAACTCACAGTCTTGACATACATTTTAAAGCTGGCACAGTAAAAGTGTATCCAGAACTAACACTACATGCTACAGTAGCATAATCTTTGTCAGCTGTTAATTTTCTAGGACTATCCTTTAACAGCTACTTTTACTGTCTTCAGTATCCCAGTCTGTATCTGCCGAAAGTATAACAGAATCAATCATCAATACCACACACTTACTAGCTTCTAGCACTAAGGATTTACAAACTAATCTTACAGATTTATAGTGACCAACTGAAGATGCCACAGGCAAAGTCACCACTTAACCTGATAACTACATCTCTGAAGGAGAAACACAAAAAAAAAACTTTCCAAACAGATTTCTACACCACATGACATGTGCTCAGGACATGTACATCACCAGTGTTTTTAAGAACTTTCTTTGCTATCCTGACTCTTTTCCCCACATAAAGAACAAAAAGCATCATTGGGCATGCTTTTTGCTGAAGCATTCCAAACTGTAAACAAGTCCCACAAATCAAATTTAGGCTTACGTGTGACACAAAACCGTAACTGTAGCAATTCTTGATCTGTCATGCATAAAAAGATAACCCCTTTCAAGACTAAGGCAAAATGCATTAAGCACATGACTAAAATTATCAACCTCCATATGCAGCTGCACTTCAACATATGCCAGTCACAAGCCCAGATGCCAGTCTGTTCACATATCTTAGAGGCTAGGGAAAAGACTGCATTTGAGCACAATATATTAGGGCATGGCACAGTAATGCCTTCAAATCTAAATGAGACATTTAGATGAGTAATAAGACTGCCAACAGCCAGATGCCCACCTGTTTCCTTATTTTAGAGTATAGAAGGCTTGAAGAAAAAAAAAAAAAAAGTGCACTTGAACATAGCTAAAAAGATACCTATGACACATTTAAGGCTCCAAGTCTAAACTATCTGGATGAGGGATTCAGACAGAAGTCAGTAGTACACTATTCATAATTCTAGATTTAAGAATGGTCTCATAATTTAAGAAACGAGAAAAACGGAGCATTTAAACACAGCGAACAAGTTAGGTCTGATACATTCCTGCCTTCAAATCTAAAGTGTATAAATGAAGCATTTAAACAAGTGAGTACCTTGGAAAGTAATGAAACCCATCCAGGGCACAGCTAACCAAACAAAAGTGTACCTAAAAGTTTTCAAACACAGCAGAATGTTCAAAACTGAGGGCTTAAATCTCCCTTCTCCAACATCACCATCATCTTAAAACCCATGCAAAATACAACATATTCCAAACAGCATGCATCCTTTAGAAAGCTTTCACCCCTTTACAATGATGTCTCACACTTAAATGTCTAGAAACAAATGTTTCTTATGACAAAGATAAGTGTGCTGTTTGTGAGCAAATAACTGCATGCCCCATCAAATTAAGTAATTAGCATTATCATCCAAGCTTAAAATGTTAGTCAAATAATCTAGAGTAATTTTTCTTCCCTGACCGTTCACGGCAGTTTTACAGTTTCAGCACCTCCTGAAGGATTGGCAATTCCACACCCAAAACAACAAAACATGGTGGATTGGCAAGTCTACCCTTCACTGAAGATATACTATACAGCACTTTGGTGCCAATTCTCTGATAAATCAAAGACCTCTGACAGTCACAAATACCACTCTCAGCACATGGTACCACTATGTTAACTGAACTACCTAAAAACTCAGCTTCAGTATAATTACCAGTAACAACATGCCAGTTTGTTTAGCCACCTTTGCCTCTGCCTTTACAATATAAAAAGCTGTTATGCACCAAAATGTATCCCCAATCCCAAACAAGCAAGGGTTTCCCTCACTATCCTAGTCAAACTTCACACAATCAGTATAAATGCCACCTTTCTGTCAGGCAAAAAAAAAAAAAAAATGAACACAAAGACAAAAGAAACAAATACATATTTTCTGAGCACATCTGAAAAGAGGTATGCATCTTCCAGTCTTGTCTACTACTCGTTACCAAAAACTGGCTAAGACATATAAAACACCAGTCAAACTATTCAAGGTGGACTAATGTTTCTTAAAATCTACGGATTAATAATATACACAGTCTGTGGTCTTGGCAACAAATATAGTCCAACAAAACATGACTGGAATGCAGGAATACCAAAGAAACAAACGTAGGCAGAAAACAATTTAATATATCACAGCAAAGCTTTCTGGTGAAACCCTTCTTCAATACTAACAATCATTAAAACAAAAGCAGCTTGCTTTAAATAGGAGCAAAAAACAGTCATATGATAGCAGCCAAAATCACGTGACCGACAAACACAATATAATATAACATATATACAAAATGCAAAAATATTTAAAATAGCTTAACACGCTGAATTTTACTTAAAGCAGGCTTTAGGCTAACAGTAGAATTTAATCCAGGTGAAGAATCCGCTGCTAGTCTTAAAATCCATTCATATTCCTTAATATCTAAAACATTATTAATATCACCACCCCTACTATGAGGTTTAACTAAATCTAGGCATCTAAATTTAAAGCAATGCGTATTCCCATGTGTTTTAATATGCTTGAAAAGAGCATTATTCTCAACCTCCCTTCTAACCTCTGACTTATGCTCAATTATTCTGTCTTTAAGTTTACGTGTGGTCTTGCCCACATAGAATGCTGAACAGGCATTACAAGTAGCCAAATACACCACATTTACACTGTTACAGAATGCTACTGATTTAAAGTAAAACTCTTTTAAAGTAACAGGATGAATAAATGCATAATTAGAGGTAGCAGCAATGTCTATACAACAAGAACAGCTCATACATTTAAAAGTACCAGTACGATCAGAGAAAGCATTCAGCTTTAAGCCAAAATTAAAATCTTTATAACATAATAAGCTTTTAATACTTATATTCCTATATGAGTAGTAAGGCTTTTCACCTAAAATTAAGCTAACCTCTGGACAGGCCATCAACACAGGCCAGTATTTGGCTATGATATATTTAACCGAACCTGTTCTACTACTAAAGTTCATAACATATCTAGTTCTAACTATATTTCCAATGTTAGATCCTGATGTAATGATCACATGATCATTCATACACGTCTGTCCTAAGGTAAGGTTTATATGTAGTATCCCTATTAAGTATTACCATTCTCTTCAATTCTTCCAATATATCCAAGTCATAGCCATTCTTAACAAACTCATTGAACATTTCATCTAACTGTATATGAAATACAGAGTCGATTGTATTTAACCTACTGACTCGTGAAAATTGAGCTTTAACAATTCCTTTAAAAACATGGGTTGCATGCATACTATTATAATGTAAGTATCTACTAGTATGCACATCCTTCTTGTGGATAGTAGTTTGTAAAGTACCCTCTTCTTTATATACCTTAACATCAAGGAAAATTGCTTCATGTTCAGATATAATCTCCTGAAAAACCAAGAAGCTCGTACTACTGTTTAAATATACTATAAAATCTTGCAGATCAGAGCGTGATCCCTTCCAAACCATAAAGTAATCGTCCACAAACCTCTGGTACAAGCAAATATTACTGTTCAAAAATTTTACACCATCATGTATAAACTCTAATTCCCATTGATACAAGACTAGGTTAGCATATGTATTAGCAACCGGTGTTCCCATCGCAACACCGGTTAGCTGTAGAAACAAAAGTTGATCAAACATAAATACATTGTTGCTCAGAACTAAGTCTAATAATGCACATATATTTTGAACATCACCTGTAGGTATATCTATTTTCTTACTCAGAAACTGTCTGATAGCCTCAATGCCATACTCATTTGGTATGACAGTAAAAAGAGAATTTATATCTAAGGTTACAAATAAATAACCTGAATCGAGTTTGTTACATAGACTGTTATACCAAATTGAAAGTTTGCTTAAAAAATCACCCGTGTCCTTTAAGATATTAGGACACTCCAATAATAAGGGGTACAATCGCTTTTGTAAATAAACAGATATCGGTTCAGTTATCCACCCACCCCCAGAGACAATGGGCCTCATGGGTGGGTTATCTAAACATTTATGAATTTTTGGTAACCCATATAATAAGGGAATAGTGGGACAGGGTACTGTAAAAAAAGTGTAACAAATCTAAATCTATCTCACCATTAGTTTGTAGCTCATATATATACATATTGACGTTACTAATGCATTTCTTAGCATCATTATATGATATTCTTCTGAAAGCATTCTCATCTTGAAGAAAATTGAGCATAGATGTCTTATAGGCATTACAATCCATAACAACAATAGCACCTCCCTTGTCAGCTTGTTTCATTACAATAGTATTGTCAAATTGCAGTTTCTTTAAGGCACAATGTTCATCATAGTTCAAATTATACTGTCTCTTCTTCTTAATTGTAGTCCCATATAACTTTCTCAAATCAGCTTCACATAAATTATGGAAAGCAGTTGTCACAGGCAAATTAACTGGTATAAAGGTACTACGTCTTTTGCTAGTATTATATGATATCATAGCATTATTTGAACCAAAAAGAACCTTTAAATTTATATTCCGAATAAACTGTTTTAAATCTGGCAACAAATACCAGAACAAGATTAAACCTTTCTTAGCAGATCAATAAAATAGGGTGGAAGCACAGATTTGTTAAACAACATATCTCATACCCCTACAGATAATGCAGTGTGACATACTATCTTCCTTCAAATGGGGCCTAGATAATTGGATGGGTATTACTCCAGGCCAGACTGGCCTAAGCACTCCTTGACGGGGAGGTACAGTCTAGGGTGGGAAATTACAGGGCATTATAATTGCAAGACTCAGTAGCCTCAAACTTCCTATGATTCCTTTAAAAAAAAAAAAAAAAAAAAAAAAAAAAAAAAAAAACATGTAGTCAGCAAATGAATTTAACAGACACTATGGAAGCGCAGCACTTCTGTGGAAGCGTAGTACTTCTGTCCCTGGCCATCATCACTACTCCTTGAGTGATCTGTCCACTCCCAGTAGAACCTGATGCTTAACTTTGGTCCTGGTAAAAATAAAAGCAGTATGCTTAAGTAAGCCAATGACCCCCCCTCCTCCCAAATACGACCCTCACTGAACTTTCATGTTGCATTTTATGTTTACTCTGTCTCAGCACCATTCCATGTGGATCTGCCATGTCATTTCATTTCATTTCAGATGTGTACCAGTCCTCATGGTAGGACTCCGGAGTTGCAGTAAAATGTCAGCAACTTCCTGTGAGGATCATGATCTATGGTAAGAGGCAATCCTTTAAGAAAGCTGGGGGAAATGCATTATGACAATCACAACTTCAAATAAAAATTTATCTTCACCCTTTTTCACCTTTGGGTTACGGGATTTTAGTTTGTTTTCAGTTTTCATTTATTTCAGCCATTGTTTTAAACAGGAATATCAAGTATCTCCCTCTTCTAACAATAAACCTAATAACCTGGTACAGAAAAAATTAAAGGATCTGCTACAATTATCTGAACAATAACAATTTACTCACTAAAACACGGAGACCTTCTTGCAATGGGAAACACTGAATTAACTGAAACAGAGTTTAAGCAGTGTTATACAATTTCTTAATGGTAATGAACAGTTCATCTATGGATATTAAAATGCTCTACTATTTAATAACAGTGGCAACTGAGGATTTTTCACTGAGCCTATATATGCATTACTTGCTTAAAACATAAAATGCTTTACTTGACTAAAATAACTAAATAAAAGCTATGATAGTGATATGCATGTCACCTACGTATAAACTTTAAGAATAAAGTCCAAACTTTAATTGTAATGATTAAGCCTTTTCTTTCCCAACCCAATGTATCATGCATACTGCACAAGTACAGAGTACTCTCAGCTGTGGCATCATACTCTTGTTTTTGTTGTTGTTTGTCTTTCGGCTTTTTCCCCGTAAGGGGTCGCCACAGCGGAACTCCGGTCCGCTAATGATTGGCAGTAGATTTTACGAAAAGCCGAGGTGCCAGCTCGACGCCCAACCTTCAAATGCCCATTTACGCACGAATGTCTTTCGAACGCTACCCAAATGCGGGGAGGACATGTAGACTCCATACAGAAGGCACTCTCAAGCCAAACCGAGAATCGAATGGGAGAACCTCTTGCTGTGAGGTAACAATACTACCGCTGTACCACTGCGGAATGTGGCATCATACAGGTCTAAAACTAAGCACTCAGGAAATGACTCGTATCGCCCTTAAGCCTCACCACTAGACCAGACATATGCAATTCTCTACTCCATGTCAGTCCATTTAATTGGCTTGTATGGTGCTTCTTTTTCCTTTCTTTTTTGCATTTGAAAGCACTTTCGCTTGGCCTGTCAAAAAGCCCACAACAGCCAAACCCACATTTTAAAAGTCGTTGTCAACCACCATCCATGGAATTTAAATTTACAAGTCTTATCACAACTAAATAATGGCAGGAGTGCTGTGACTAAAACATTTCAGTATCACTTCAACACAGAAATATCTACATTAATCTGTATCTACTTAGCTCTCAGACTGACAAAAAAAATCCAACAGTTTATGCATAGTAGCATACAATTGTGACGGTCACCATTCTAATTGCCCTTGATCAACAAGTTCTATCCTTTTTAGAGTTTATCTACATTTAGCACTGAAGTTAATTAGCAAATGGCCTTCCAAAATAATTATATAAACCTGACTGGTCAAACCTTAAAACATCAGGTAGTTAATTTTGCATAAATCCCAATAAGACTGGACAATGCCAACACTTTACATAGCAATATCAGTACACTACAAAACCAAACAGCTGTCCTTTGGAAATTTTTGACAGTTGTCAAAACAGCTGCTAAACCATAGCAATTTCTAAGTTAAATAAAAACATAAGCAATTAGCTAGATGTTTTAAAAGAAAAACTTTTTGCGTGTGCATATTACTTGTCTGTTGTTACACACTGCAATGCATAATGTACAGCTCCACTAGGACTCCCCATATCATACGTTCAAATTACTACAATTCTGGTATCACAGATTAAAGCTTTTAACCCCAGAATACTGCTTCTCTGAATTACTTTAAAATACTGCACGCTGTCTGTGGCACATGGGATGAAACTCAGTACAGACAAGACAGTTGTCTGCAACATCAAATGGAGAAATCAGAAGAAGAGAAAAAACTGAGATATAATGAAAGTAATGTAACAAATTAATAGCCTAAAGTACCGGGGATGAGTGGTTGAGGATTGAAGACACTTGAATGAGGACGTTAAAGCTCGAATTGGTTGTGCTATAGCCAAATGGCACAGAGTGCCAGTGTAATGTGCGACAGAAGAATGCCAATGAATCTGAAAAGTAAGGTGCACAAACCAGTGGTCTGACCAGTGCTTCTGTAAACATAAAAACTGGGCAGATAAAACAATAGAAATGAAATGCCTGAGATGGGTAGCAGGGTGTAGACTGTGGAACAGATGAAGAAATGAGGACAGAGCAGAAACCAAAGTGGCTCGAAAAACCAAAAAATCAAGGAGAACAGACGATGATGCTTCAATCACATGTGCAGGAACATAGTGGACAATGTAAAGAAATTGATTTGGGAGATATGGAAACAAAGTAACAGGAAACGAGGGAGGGTGGCCTAGAGACGGATGGACTGTAAGACATGAGACCTGCAACAGTCAGACATGACAGTCAAAGAATGTAGGAGAGCAGCACTGAATCCAGAGATGTGGTGCAACAGCCAATACAACAATCTGACCCCAATGTACAAAAATGGGCGGGGGGGGGGTGAATGATGAAGATGTAGTCTAACAGTGCATAGGTTCATAGGTAGGTACTAGGCTATCAGCCCAAAGGCATTTATAAGCCTAGCCAGAATGTGTTGGCTTTCACCACCCCCTTAGATTAGTTCCCTATGCCTCTGTCCAGCAGAGACACTGAAGTGATCCCTGGGGTAAACTTTCTGTTTCCCATCCACTAGTCAAGGTTTCTCTTGAAGAGGGTTAGCGAGGAGCTCTACCTACTGTAGATTGGAATCTTGCTCCAGAGCATGGGAAGTCTCTGGGACATGAATCTATCCCTCCAGCACATCCTACTTATTGTTGTGGTGAGGTTTAGATCCCTGGAGGATGTGGCTCGAGGGGATATGGTTTTCTTTAGGTGGAGCATGTCCATCAGTTCTGGGCTGGACATGGCCTTGTATATGGCGGTATGCAACCGAGTACAGCTGGACTTTCTTCCGTCAAGCTGCATAGGGCATTGCTAAAAAGTGCAATACAAAATATCACACTTCCATATGGAACCCCTCCCTCCCTTTAGACAAGTGTAGTTTGACTACTTAAAACTATGCTTACTATAACAGAATAGGACTATGGTATTAAAATAGGTACTGCATCTGACAAAAATACAAAGCGGGATGACACAGCTCTAATGAGACAAGTACTACAATGCCGAATTTAACTTCCAAGAATCAATTTCAGAGAGACTGACAGACAGATACACAAACACGTACATGCATATGTAGAGCTGCAATCAGATATACATACTATCTAGCCATTCTTGAAGTACAACACGTGAACCATTCCACTATAAATAAACAAGAAAAGGGAACGCTTACAAAAATACATTAACATGATGCAAGTAAAGTACAGTTTTGTACCTACCATAAATGTAGATGTTCGAAGATCCACATTGCTGCAGTCCTAACACTTGGGTAGTCCGCTGTCCCTCATTCGGCCCGAATATCAGAGCATAAGGCTGACGTCGGTCAGGGCGCATTTAACTGACATCAGAACGTCAGGGTACAAATGCGCATGACCGACGTCATATCCTCAGTCTTTTCTTGCCCCAGATGTCAGAAGACCCTAAAAAGAAAGGTCCAAACCCAAAGACAACAAATAGCTAGTCTAACACCAAAAAATAGAAGTTATGTCCTTACCATAACGTTCCATGTGGAGTGTTCATCTCGCCTTTGTTCTTACACATGGGTTCGGAGCCGATCCTCGGCTCCGTGCCGGCCTCTTGCAAGCTCTGCATCGAGAAGAAGCTCGAGACAATCTAATACCCACAATCCCCCTCTGCCTTTACCTCAGATCTAGTTTGCAAGCAAACCAATCTATAGAATAGCACACTCATGCTCACATCAGATATGTACAGAAAGAATCTACACATAACTATATATATATAAGCCAGACAGACATATAAAAAATATATATATGTCAACTATGTACACAAAATTGTAACAGTAGCAGAATGCTCCTGGCCAGGCATCAAAGAACGTTCTTCCTAAGGGTGGGAGGGTGGGACTGTAAGAACAAAGGCGAGATGAACACTCCACATGGAACGTTATGGTAAGGACATAACTTCTATATGTGATAGTGTTCAATCTCGCCGTTTGTTCTTACACATGGGTAGCGTCCCTAGCTCCTTGTTCCTGAGGAACTCACGGGAGGACGTTCTTGAGCACAGTGGAACCAAAGGTTGCCCTGTCCCTAGAAACCTTGTCTACCTTATGATGAGAAATGAATGTATGTGGTTTAGACCAAGTAGCAGCTGCACAAATAGCGTCCAGTGGTAGGCGGGCTGCATGAGCCAAAGACGTAGACACTGACCTTGTGGAATGTCCTTTGGGTTTGTGTAACAGGGTTTGATTTGAAGAATCGTAGACATAGATTATACAATCCGTTAACCATTTAGAAAGAGTTCTTTTGGTAACTGCAAGTCCTTTCCTGCTATCAGCAAAAGCCACAAAGAGTTGATCTGTTTTTCTGTGATCCTTTGTTCTATCCAAATAAAATCTTAGCTGTCTGTGAACATCTAATTTGTGTAACATATACTCCATTTTGTTGGAGTGGTTTTTGAAGAAAGTGGGTAATTCAATGGACTGATTAATATTGTTAATAGAACACACTTTAGGGAGGAAGGATGAGTTGGTTCGAAGAGAAACTCTGTCAGAGTGAAAGATCAAATACGGGTGCTTGATGGAAAGAGCCTGAAGTTCAGATACTCGCCTAGCGGAAGTAATGGCTACCAGAAAGAGAGTTTTCCAGGATAAAAATTTTAGTGAGCAAGAAGAGGCAGGTTCAAAAGGGGGCAACATTAATTTAGATAGCAACAAATTTAGACTCCAAGGTGACGTAGGAGATCTGACCGGTGGTCTAATATGAAAACTCCTTTTAAAAGGCTTTACAAAGTCTGTGAGCCATAACAGGAGCTCCACATTCTTCCACATGGAAATTCAAATGGCAGCCAATTGAACTCTTAGTGTAGCAGGAGAAGCACCCTGATGGAATAAGTCTGTTAAGAACTCTAAGATCTTATTCAAAGGAGCTATAAAAGGATCCACATGGTGTGTATTCGCCCAGAATACAAATCGCTTCCATTTGCTAGCATATGTCTTAGTAGTGGAAGCTTTATGCTAATCCACCAAAATATCCTGGACTGCTGGTGACAAAAGATCAGACCTGGCTAAGTTAGAATTGGAGCAGCCAAGCTGCTAGATGGAGGGACAGAAGCGGGATGGGGAACCCTGACGAGTGAGTCAATAGGTCTGGCTCTGGGTCCAGAATCCAGGGTCCCCGAATGCAGTGTATCTTCAGGAAGGGAAACCAAATTTGACGAGGCCAGAATGGGGCAATGAGGATTATCGTCCTGTGTAGGTTCTTGGCTTTCTGGAGAAACTTTGATATCAGAGGAAATGGGGAAATGCGTACAGGAGTCCCGGGGCCAATCGTGAACCAGTGCGTCCCTGGGGACTTCCCTGGAGGGGTAATAGGGCAAAGTAGCTCCTGCATTTGGCGTTCATTGGATGCAAACAGATCGCAGGAAGGCTGGCCCCACGCGAAAAATCCTTTTCGCTACTGACTGTTTTAGGGACCACTCGTGCGGTAACAGAATTGCTCTGCTGAGCCTGTCAGCTATGACGTTGGATGACCCCGGATGTGCGTTATTAGAAAGCGACCGTGGACTCGCCCACTGCCAAATTCTCATGGCCTCTCTGCATAGCTGATAGGACTTGGTTCCCCCTTGCTTGTTTATGTACCAGACTACCGACATGTTGTCCGTCTGAACTGCAATAGTCCCTAGAGGAAGAAGGGGAGCAAAGTGTTGCAACGCTAGAAACACTGCCCTCAACTCTAGAACATTGATGTGCAGATTGTACTCCAAATTGGTCCATTCGCCTTGGACTGTCTGTCCCTGAAAGATGCCCCCCCACCCTATCAGGGAAGCGTCCGTGGTCACTGTAACTGTGGGCCTGGGTAGCACAAACGGTCTCCCTTGGGAAAGGTTGAACGTTTGAAGCCACCAGTTTAGATCTGCTTTGCATGTCTTTGTTATAAGAATCTCATGTGTTAGAGGTAGTTGTTGAAACGACCATTGTGCAAACAGCAGCCATTGTAGGACTCTCATGTGCAGCCTTCCCAGGGGAATTGCAATCAGGGAGGCTGACATGAGGCCTAACACCTTTAGCACTAGTTTTGCAGGAGATTTCCTTGACAAGAGTAGAAGACGAATATGAGTCTGAAGTGATAATATCCTTTCTGGGGGAAGCCTCAGAATCAACTGACGGTGTCTAACTCTGCTCCTATGAACAAGATGTTTTGTGATGGCTGAAGTAAGGATTTTCGAAGTTTACGGAGATCCCTAGGTGAACACACAGTTGGAGAACAAAGTCTCTGGCCTGCAGTAGTTGACGCCTGGTGGTGGCCGAAAGGAGCCAGTCGTCCAGATACGGAAACACCTGGAATCCCTGGCGTCTCAAGTGAGACGCTACCACTGCCATGCATTTGGTGAAGACCCTGGGGCTGAGGTCAGACCAAAGGGCAGGGCTCGAAATTGAAAGTGACTGGCTCCCAGCCGGAAGCGCAAATGATCTCTGGATGCCCTGGCCATTTTGATGTGGTAGTATGCATCCTCTAGATCTATTGAGCACATCCACTGCCCCTTCTGTAAGAATGGAAGGATCGATTGAAGCGTGACCATTCGAACTTTTCTTTCTTGGAAAGTATTGAGGTAGCTTAGGTCTAGAATGGGCCTCCAGTCCCTGTTTTCTTTGGAACTAAAAAGAACCTTGAGTAAGTCCCGAATCCTTGCTGGTCCGCTGGGACTGGCTGGATGACTCTTTTTTCTAGCAGCTTTGAAATTTCTAAAGCTGCTGGCTCGCAGATGGGGTACATCTGGGAGTCTTTTCTTTGGGATGGGATGAGATAGGAAGGGTATGTTGTAACCTCTGGTAACCACGCTTTTACCCACTTGTCTGTAGTTATATTTTGCCAGGCCTGAGGGTATAAAGCTAAGCGACCCCGACTGCCTCCAGAGCAGGACAGTCGGGCCTCCTCTCAGGAGTGCTGGAAAGGTTTACCAGGAGTGTTTCCCTGTCACCTTGATGTTGCGGACCCCTCTGCCGCCAGGGCGGCGTCTTCCACCTCTGCCCCTCCTCTGCCTCTAGAGGGGCATCACCCTGTGTGCTTGAGAAAGACCTTGGGGTTTTGAAACCACATTTTCCACCGCGTTGCCCTTTGGGGTACGGTCTGGTTGGGGTGGAAAACGGACTCCGACAGCAGACAGAGTCTTTCCCTCTTGTTCACACCGGGTAAGGGTCTCCTTTACTTTGGGGCCAAAGAGAGTGGCACCGTCAAATGGGGCGTTTGTAAAGGAAGACTTGAAGGCTTCCGCAAAAGGAGCATAGGCGCATCCAGGATTGTCTACGAAGAGCAATCGCTGAAGCTGCTGCCCTACTCGAACCGGCTGCGTGAAATCAGCCTCATGGACGAGTTAACAATCGATGTTAGGGTATTAAGTTGCTGTCACTTTCTCTGAGACAGCTGCATCTGTAGCACCCTGGAGGGTATCTCCCAACTCTTTGACTAGATCCCTCTGTAGGCGTGTAAAGTGGGTCAAATAGTTCAGGGACCGCATGGAAAAAGCCGCTGAACTAAAAATGCGCTTCCGTATCTATCCATCGTCCTAGAGTCTTTATTAGGAGGATGGATAGACGAAGAAGACTCCGACATCTCCTTTTCGTGGCTGCTGCCACCACCATAGCATCTACTGGAACTCCTTTTGTAAGGTAGGACTTATCCTGAGGTGCTGTGATGTACTTGTTAGGTTTTCTTGGAACAGGTTCCACTGTGTCAGGAGCCTCCACGCCCTTGAGCAATTAGTTCCATTAGTCTGAAGGGGAGTGACCCAGGAGGAGGAAGGGCGAGCACCAAATGCCTTCAGCACAACTGGCTCATCCTCAGAAGCGGGAACGGACTGCCACTCACCTCTCTGCTTCAGGACCTCCAAAATGTCTGAAAAGAGACATCTTCTGAAGGTGACTTAGGGGACCCCTCTGACTCATCTAAGTCAGTGTCAGATGTCAAGGATTCCTGTGGAGAATCCAAGTGTCTCCTCTTACACAATCTCTTCCTAGGGACTTCCTCGTGGGGAGCATCCGAAGAAGCCTCGGAGGAAGAGGGGGCACCCTCCAGGGGTGGCTGAGACACTGGTGCCGGACGCTTGGATGTGGCCGTGGGTGCAGATGAAGACAAAGGCCCTTTATGGGGAGGAGAAACTGCTTCCACTGATGTGGTTGTCTGGGTAGACAACACCTTCCTCATCAGGTCGAATGCTCCCGGGTCCCGCATGAAGAGTCCCCCGGTTCCGAAGAAATGGGAAGAATCCCCGACACGGGCACCGAAGGCATCGACACCGAGGACGGAGCCGAATCGATCCGCGCCGAGGCCCCGAGGGGGAGAGTCGGAACCGACACGTCGGTTCGACTCTCGGCCCCGGAACCAAGAACAGACCGTCGGCTCCGAGACTCCGGTACGGGTCCGGCGGAGTCGAGGTGAGGAACAGACCGAGAAAGGCGGTTCTGGACCCGAGGGCTCCACAATCAGTAGATCAGCCTCTTCCGGCTCCAAAGACTGAATCGGTCTCGGAGGAGGAATGGATGGAGATACAGGAAGGCCTTCAAGTTTCGACACCAACTGGGTGGAAACCGAAATAAGTTTAGAGAGGGCGAATGCTCCAACAACTTCTGCACCACGATCCACATCGACATCCGAAAGTTTGGAGGAAGAACGGGTCGAAGGAACCGAAGACGGAGCCGACCTCAATATGGCCGAAGGAGGAGCTCCATCACGGTTCCAAGACTCGAGGCTCAGGAACCGATACCAGTTGAACACTCGGCCCCGAAGTCTGTGGAACCGGTGATCTAACTTTTGAAGAAGAGCTCGGAGCCGATGACTTAGGCTCCGTCGTCTTCGACTCCTTAGAGGACTTCGATGCCTGGTCAGAAGCATCCAGAGCCTCTTGGAAAGCCGGTTTCAATAGACCTCTGTCCATTAGTTTCCTGCGCCTATCTGTCATGACCCTCCCACTAAAAGAGTGACAGATGGAGCAATCCTCTTGTAAGTGGAGAGGGCCAAGGCAGTAGACGCAGGAACTATGGTTGTCAGTGACCGACATTTTCTGGCCACACTGACAACGCTTGAAACCAGACTTTACCTTTTCAGACATTGTAGGGTAAAAAGACAACTCCAGTAAAAAACAGTCAATCCGATAATAGTTAGTCACAATCGATGTAATTGTCAAATCCGGTAAAAATTTGTCTCAACTATGGAAGATATGAAGGGTGTAGGCCCCGATAACAAAACTACCGATAAAAAAGTTAACGGTACCAATAAATTAACGGAACCACAACACAATCACACTTGTTAACACTGAAAATATCAACTAGACTAGTATCCTAATAAAATATAACAATAAAAGTTATATCTTAGCTTAGAAACTCTCGAGCTAGCTCCCAACGATGCGTATGCAGCAGCGGCAAACTAGATCTGAGGTAAAGGCAGAGGGGGATTGTGGGTATTAGATTGTCTCGAGCTTCTTCTCGATGCAGAGCTTGCAAGAGGCCGGCACGGAGCCGAGGATCGGCTCCGAACCCATGTGTAAGAACAAACGGCGAGATTGAACACTATCACATTATGTATAATATATACAATATATACAAAATGCCATATACCAAATGAAGTTTACCTCAGATGGATAACCCAACCCACACAACCACCTCAACAACAGAGGGGAAGGAGGGAGGGTAAATTGGACTGCAGCAATGTGGATCTTCGAACATCTACATTTATGGTAGGTACAAAACTGTACTATGTTCTTCATCTCACATTGCTGCAGTCCTAACACTTGGGTAGAATCCCAAAGCAGAGGTAAGGGAGGATGGCTAAACTATAATGAAGCAGGAGCTGCCAAAATGCCCTGCAACACAGCAGTGGCAAAACCAGCCCTAGATCTAGAGTACAAGGGAAGGTGGTAATGCTTTGAGAAGGTATGCACTGAACTCCAAGTGGCTGCCTCCAAAATATCCTTAGTAGCCACCCCCCTCAAAAAAGCTGTTGAAGTGGCAGTAGCCCTAGTGGAATGAGGTCTAATCCCAGCTGGAATATCTTTGCCATGATGGGAATAACAGAAAGCAATGCAAAATCCAATCCACTTTGAAATAGTTTGTTTTGACACAGGCTTGCCCTGAGAGCACAAAGCAAAAGAAACTAATAATTGCTGAGATTGTCTGAACCCTTTAGTTCTGTCCAAATAATATCGCAACTGCCTGTGAACATCCAAGGTGTGCAAAATCTTTTCCCTTTAGTTTGGGGATTTGCCTAGAAAGTAGGCAAATGAATAGTTTGGTTTAAAGCCACACTAGAAACCACTTTAGGCATGAAGGAGGGATTGGTACGTAAAGATACCCTATCCTTGTGAAAAATTAAGAAAGGCTCAACTGCCATAAGGGCCTGTAATTCAGAAACCCTTCTTGCAGAAGTAATGGCCGACAAAAAAGCAGTCTTCCATGACAAATATTTCAACTCAGCAGTAGCTGCAGGCTCAAAAGGTTGTAGAGTGAGTTTCTCCAACACAAAATTGAGATCCCAAGCAGGAGTAGGAGCTCTTCGTGGGGGTCTTATATTCTTTGCCCCTCTGAGAAATTGCTTGAATAAAGGATGAGAAAAAGTACAGTTTTGTACCTACCATAAATGTAGATGTTCGAGGATCCACATTGCTGCAGTCCTAACTATTGGGTAGTCCGCTGTCCAGTCGGCCCGAATACCAAAGTATATGCGGTCAGGAGGCGCGCAGTCTGTCTGCCAGCACGATCAGGTACCAACGCGCCATTCCACGCCACCATCTCAGTCTTTTCTTGCCCCAGATGTCAGAAGACCCTGAAAAGATAAGGCCAAAACCAAAACTCCCAACATATCTGCATCAAAATATATATATATACAAAATATACAAAATTAGCAAAATACAACCTCACCTACACCCACCACTAAACAAACAGGAAGGAGGAGGGGAAATTGGACTGCAGCAATGTGGATCCTCGAACATCTACATTTATGGTAGGTACAAAACTGTACTATGTTCTTCATTCCACATTGCTGCAGTCCTAACTATTAGGTAGAATCCCAAAGCAGAGGTAGGGAGGCTGGCAAATCATAAGGAAGCAGGAGCTGATAACATGCCTTGCAAAATAGCTGTGGCAAAACCAGCCCTAGACTTAGAGTAGAGAGGAAGGTGGTAATGCTTAGAGAAAGTATGCACTGAACTCCAAGTAGCTGCCTCCAAAATATCCTTAGTTGCCACTCCCCTTAAAAAAGCTGTTGAAGTGGCAGTAGCCCTAGTGGAATGAGGCCTAATCCCAGCTGGAATCTCCTTGCCATGATGGGAATAACAAAATGCGATGCAAAACCAATCCACCTAGAAATAGTTTGTTTTGATACAGGCTTGCCCTGAGAACTCAAAGCAAAAGAAACAAACAACTGCTGAGACTGCCTAAAATCCTTAGTCCTGCTCAAATAATAGCAATTGCCTGTGTACATCTAAAGTGTGCAAAATCTTTTCCCCTTTATTTTGGGGATCTGCATAAAAGTAGGCAAATGAATAGTTTGGTTTAAAGCCACACTAGAAACCACTTTAGGCATAAAGGAAGGATTAGTGCGTAATGATACCCTATCCTTATGAAAAATCAAAAAGGCTCAACCGCCATAAGGGCCTGTAACTCAGAAACCCTTCTTGCAGCAGTAATGGCCAACAAACCAGCAGTCTTCCATGACAAGTATTTCAGTTCAGCAGTAGCTGCAGGCTCAAAAGGTTGTAGAGTAAGTTTCTCCAACACAAAATTGAGATCCCAAGCAGGAGTAGGAGCTCACGTGGGGGTCTTATATTCTTTGCCCCTCTAAGAAATTGCTTGAACAAAGGATGTGAAAACAATGGTGGGTCACAATCATAGTGAGCTGAAATTGCTGCAGCATGAATCTTAACGGAAGAGAAAGACAAACCTTTGTCCAATAACTCAGTAAGATATTGAAGAGCCACACTCAAATTAGGCTCTGAAATCTCCAAATTCTTTGCTGCAGTCCAAAATAAAAATCTCTTCCATTTTTCTGCGTACACTTTCCTTGTACTAGGTCTTCTGGCTTCCATAATCACATTTAAAACTTGTTGAGGAAGTTGAGACCTGCTGTCTTTTAAAACAGAATATGCCAGGCTGTTAGATGAAGAGAGTGAAGCTTGACATTGAGCAGACGACCGTCCTTCTGAGACAACAGATGTGGAATCAAGGGTAAAGGCCATGGAGGCTTCTTTACCAGATTCCTCAGTAGTGGGTACCAATGCTGCCGAGGCCAATCTGGAGCTATTAAAATCATCCTTGGCTTGTCTTGTCTGACCTTTAGAAGCACCCTTGGAAGAAGAGGCAGAGGTGGAAACGCATACACATGAAGATTTTTCCAACTGAAAGAAAGAGCATCCACTTTCCAAGCTGTGTGATGAAACCTCTTTGTGCAAAACTTTGGCAGCTGGTGGTTCAGTGGAGAAGTGAACAGATCTATGTCTGGAGTTCCCCAGGACACTGTCAACTTTTGAAATACATGAAGATCCAGTTTCCACTCGTGGGGATCCATGATTTGTCTGCTTAACACATCTGCTAAGGAGTTCTGTGCTCCCGGCAGAAACCTTGCCTGAAGAGTTAGTTGCAAGCTTAGCGCAGTCTCCCATAAAATCATTGCTTGCCTGCACAATGGGTAAGAATATGTTCCCCCTTGTTTGTTGATGTACCACATGACAGTTGTGTTGTCTGTTAGAATCAACACCTGCCCTGGAAGAAGTAACTCCTTGAAAGCCATTAATGCAAACTGGACTGCTAACATCTCCTTCATGTTGATATGTAGATGCTGTAGTCTGGCAGGCCACTTGTCTTGTATCCACTTTCCATTTAGATGAGCTCCCAAGCAATGTCTGAGGCATCTGTCGTGAGAATCTGACTCGCCTCTGGCGGGTCACAGAGAGTCCCTTGTTTAGGTGACATTCCTGAGCCCACCACAAAAATTCCTTTTGAATGCAAGGTATTATTTGAATGACAGTGTCCAAATCCTGGCAGTGCTGTGTCCATAGATTTTTGAGATACCATTGTAGCTTCCTCATATGCAGTTTGGCATTGGGAAGCACCAGAATACAAGATGCCATGAACCCTAAGGCTTGAAGGACTGTCCTTGCAGTCAGCCCGGACTGAAGAGATAGTTGATGGAAGTAACTGGAAAGATTCTTTTGTTTGTCCGGGGTTAAAAGGCCATCTGGGCTGCTGTATTCAGTCTCACACCCAGAAAGCACATGTCTTGAGAGGGTACTAGACTGGACTTTATTTCGTTCACAGAATACCCCAGGCATCTTAGCACTGCTATGACAAATTCCAAATGCTGTAGAAGGTCTTCCTTTTCTTGAGCCAGAATCAGGCAATCGTCTAAGTAAGGATAGATTTGAATTCCTTTTAGCCTGAAGTAAGCTATCACTGGAGCCAGAACCTTTGTGAATACTCTGGGCAGTAGATAAGCCAAAGGGCAATGCAGAGAACTGATAATGAGAATTTCCAGCTCGAAAACGCAGATACTTTCTGCAACTTAGCCTTATAGGCACATGAAGGTAAGCTTCCTTGAGATCTAAAGTTACCATCCAGTGATCCTTGCCCAGCAGAGGTAAAAGCTGTTGTAACGTCAACATTTTGAACTTGGGAATGTCCAGATAAGTGTTGAGGATAGATAAATCCAAAATTGGTCTCCACGTGTTCCCCTTCTTTGGTACTAGGAACAGGCGAGAATAAAATCCTAGGCCTTTCTGGCACAGGAACCGGCTGAATGGCCCCTATTTGGAGTAACTGAGAAATTTGCTTGTGAGCCTCTTGTCTTTGTAGAGGAGGAATGTCTGGCATGCCTTTGAAAGGAGGCAAGGTATGGAAATAAAACCTGTAACCGTGATGAATGATATCCAGAACCCATTTGTCTTGGGTAATTAAATCCCAATTTTCTTTGAAAAGAGACAGTCTTCCTCCTAGAGGTGCCAGGCGAAGGCACTGGCAGCTGAAAAGGCAGGTCATTGGGTCTGCTTACGAAAGGACTGACCCCTGCCCTCACCAGAAGTCTGAGCAGGTGAACTCCCTATCCTAGGCCTAAAACCTTGAGCTCTGCCCCTACCGTCTAGACCTACCCCTAGACTGGGAATCATAAGCAGGATAAGTCCATCCCTTAGCAGGCCAATTTCTACTAAACTTGGAGGCTGCACCTGCAAAAATCCTTAACAGTTTGCATAGACTTAGCCTTGTCCTCCATCTTCTTTAAAACTGCTTCCACAGGCGAACCAAACAACACATCAGACTGTAAAGGAGCATCCAAAATCCTTGTCTTAACATGCTCAGCTAAGTTCTGATCTCTCAACCAGGCGTGCCTCTGAAGAACAGAACCAGTGGCAGCCACCCTGGAGGAGGCCTGCACAGCATCAAAACCGCATTGCAGGAATGTTTACCCACTTGTTCAGACACATGAACTAAATCCTGCAACTCTTTACACTCAATACCTTCTGCCAGAGCATCCACCTTAGATTTCAACTGTGAAAGAAGAAAATTCTGATATTTTAACATGTGAAACTGACAATTCAAGCCCTCATGGCTAAAGTGGAAGAAGTATACACTTTCTTTCCCCATCTATCCAAAGCCCTTGCCTCTTTATCAGGAGGGACAGGATTTTTAACAACTGAGGCCTTCACACCTTTAGGCCCCTGAGAGACAGTTTCGGGTCTGCCCTAGGACTCTTAAAAGATACTTATGAGCTTCAGGCACCCTATAATACCTATCCGGTTTAACTGGGGCAGGAGGCAAAGAATCTGGATTCAGGGAAGCCTCTGCAAAAACATCTTCCACCACATTCAAAACAGGAGGTATAGCTAAAGGCCTGTGCTGGGGTAAAACAAGAATTCCTAAGCCTTTTCCTGGAATCAGAGAAATCTTGACCTTCCCATTTAAAATGCTCCCTCATGGAATGCAGAGTCTCTGAAAATGAAAAATCCTCAGGAGGGAAGCTGAAGGAGTAGAATCATCCACATCAGAATCAGAATAAGGAGGGAACTCCTGCAAGTCTTCAGCCGAAGACTCAGAAGCCTCGAGCATTGCTCAAAACTCTCAAACTCAGATTCCACCCTAGGCCTCTTATCAGGAGGGGCATAGAACCTCTTATCATAGTAATCAAATCCTCTGCCATTTTAAGCATATGTTTCTTAGGCAAAGACCCTGAAGTACTAGGAGAAACCCCACTGAAGCAAAACTCGGCCTGCCCTCAAAGAAGCCTTGGAAACAGAAGGGAGGCTCTGACCACCTTAGGAAGAGGGAAGAACAGCCACCTGAGAAGCCCCTCAGCCTGGCCTACTTCCTGAGAGGATACATCCTGTAACAGTAAAGTCTCTCCTGAGACTCCAAAGAAACACCTGGCAAAACCTCCTCCACTGAGCCCTCTAAAGAACCGGCGTCTGGGACTGTCGGTTCCTCCCTCTAGGCTTTGCTGTTTTGTCCTTTTTTTTTTTAGAAAGCCGCGCCGGAGCATCCGGCGGCATTTTATAATTACAACGCTTCCCAAACACTAACCTGGCACAGTCTAACCTTCTCTTAATAGTGCGTTTGTTAAATCTAGCACAAGAGCGGCATCCAACAACGTCGTGCTCAGGCCCTAAACAAGGTATACACAAAGTATGGTAATCCCTATGAGGTATCTGTTTCCCACAAGAAATACAGTTATTCACTTTTTCTGACATCCGGTTAAATACTGAGGCAAGAAAACCAAAATATTCCCCAGCCAACTTTGATTCGGTCTGAAACTCTGGCTTCAGAAACTTTCAGAACGCCAACCTGCACTCGCAAAATTGCTTCTGCATCGGACCATGCGGCAAAAAAGACTGGGGATATGGCGTCGGTCATGCGCATTAGTACCCTGTGCGTTGACGCCGACTCTGCGCGCGCCTGACCGACGTCAGCCATATACTTTGGTATTCGGGCCGACTGGACAGCGGACTACCCAATAGTTAGGACTGCAGCAATGTGGAATGAAGAACATCAATGGTGGGTCACAATCGTAGTGAGCTGAAATTGCTGCAGCATGAATCTTAATAGAAGAGAAGGACAAACCTTTGTCCAATAACTCAGTAAGATATTGAAGAGCCACACTTAAATCAGGCCCAGAAACATCCAAATCCTTAGCTGCACTCCAAAATAAAAATCTCTTCCATTTATCTGCGTACACTTTCCTTGTACTAGGCCTTCTAGCTTCCAAAATCACATTCAAAACTTGTTGTGGAAGTTGAGACCCTCTATGGTTTAAAACAGAATATGCCATGCTGTTAGGTGAAGAGAGTGAAGTTTGACATTCAGCAAATGACTGTCCTCCTGGGACAACAGATGTGGAATCAAAGGCAAAGGCCATGGAGGCTTTCTTACTAGACTTCTCAGTAGTGGATACCAGTGCTGTTGAGGCCAATCTGGAGCTATCAAAATCATCCTTGGCTTGTCCTGTCTGACCTTCAGAAGTACCTTTGGGAGGAGAGGCAAAGGTGGAAAGGCATACACATGAAGATTTTTCCAACTGAAAGAAAGAGCATCCACTTTCCAAGCTGTGTGATGAAACCTTTGTGCAAAACTTTGGCAGCTGGTTGTTTAGTGGAGAAGCGAACAGATCTATGTCTGGAGTTCCCCAGGACACTGTCAGTTTCTGAAATACATGAAGATCCAGTTTCCACTCGTGGGGATCCATGATTTGTCTGCTTAACACATCTGCTAAGGAGTTCTGTGCTCCCGGCAGAAACCTTGCCTGAAGACTTAGTTGTAAACTGAGAGCAGTCTCCCACAAAATCATTGCTTGCCTGCATAGAGGATAAGAATGTGTTCCCCTTGCTTGTTGATGTACCACATGACAGTTGTGTTGTCTGTTAGAATCAACACCTGCCCTGGAAGAAGTAAATCCTTGAAAGCTATTAATGCAAACTGAACTGCTAACATCTCCTTCATGTTGATATGTAGATGTTGTAGTCTGGCAGGCCACTTGTCTTGTATCCACTTTCCATTTAGATGAGCTCCCCAAGCTATGTCTGAGGCATCTGTCGTTAAAATCTGACTCGCCTCTGGCCGGGTCACAGAGAGTCCCTTGTTTAGGTGACATTCCTGAGCCCACCACACAAATTCCTTTTGAATGCAAGGTATTATTTGAATGACAGTGTCCAGATCCTGGCAGTGCTGTGTCCATACATTTTTGAGATACCATTGTAGCTTCCTCATATGCAGTTTGGCATTGGGAAGCACCAGAATACAAGATGCCATGAACCCTAAGGCTTGAAGGACTGTCCTTGCAGTCAGCCGGACTGATGAGAAAGTTGATGGAAGTAAAGGGATAGACTCTTTTGTTTGTCCGGGGTTAAAAGGCCATCTGGGATGCTGTATTCAGTCTCACACCCAGAAAGCACATGTCTTGAGAGGGTACTAGACTGGACTTTATTTCGTCACAGAATACCCCAGGCATCTTAGCACTGCTATCACATATTCCAGATGATGAAGAAGCTCTTCCTTCCTTGAGCCAGAATCAGGCAGTCGTCCAAATAAGGATAGATCTGTATTCCTTTTAGCCTGAAGAAAGCTATCACTGGAGCCAGAACTTTTGTGAACACTCTGGGCAGTAGATAAGCCAAAGGGAATGCAGAGAACTGATAATGAGAAGTCCCAGCTCACGCAGATACTTCCTGCAACTCAGTCTGATAGGAACATGAAGGTAAGCCTCCTTGAGATCCAAAGTTACCATCCAATGATCTTTGCCCAGCAGAGGTAAAAGCTGCTGCAACGTCAACATTTTGAACTTGGGAATGTCCAGATAAGTGTTGAGGATAGACAAATCCAAAATTGGTCTCCACGTGTTCCCCTTCTTTGGGACTAGGAACAGGCGAGAATAAAATCCTAGGCCCCTTTCTGTCAAAGGAACCGGCTGTATGGCCCCTATTTGGAGTAGCAGTGAAATTTGCTTGTGAGCCTCTATTCTTTGTTGAGGAGGAATGTCTGGCATGCCTTTGAAAGGAGGCAAGGTATGGAAATAAAACCTGTAACCGTGATGTATGATATCCAGTACCCATTTGTCTTGGGTAATCGAACTCCAATTTTCTCTGAAAAGTGCCAACCTTCCTCCCAAAGGTGCTGCCAGGCGAGAAGGTTCTGGCAGCTGAAAAGGTAGGTCATTGGGTCTGTTTACGAAAGGACTGACCCCTGCCCTCACTTGAAGACTGTGCAGGAGAACTTCCTGTTCTGGGCCTGAAAGAGCCCTGACCTCTGCCCCTGCCACGTCTACATCTACCCCTAGACTGAGAATCATAAGAAGGATACGTCCACCCTTTAGTAGGCCAATTTCTACTAAACTTTGGAGGCTGAACCTGTAAAAAATCTTTAACAGTCTGCATAGACTTAGCCTTATCTTCCATTTTCTTTAAAACTGCCTCAACAGGAGAACCAAACAAGACATCAGATTGCAAAGGGGCATCCAAAATCCTAGTTTTAACATGGTCGGATAAATTTTGATCCCTCAGCCAGGCATGCCTGCGAAGAACTGACCCAGTGGCAGCCACCCTAGAAGAGGCCTGTACAGCATCAAAACCACATTGCAAAGAATGCTTACCCACCTGCTCAGAAACATCTTGTAACTCTTTACAGTCAATACCTTCTGCCAGGGCATCAACCTTAGATTTCAACTGAGAAAAGAGATAATTTTGATATTTCAACATATGAAACTGGCAATTCAAAGCTCTCATGGCTAGAGTGGAAGAAGTATAAACTTTCTTTCCCCATCTATCCAAGGCCCTGGCCTCTTTATCTGCAGGAACCGGATTTTTGACAACAGAAGCCTTAACACCCTTAGGCCCCTGGCTAACAGTTTCTGGGTCTGCCCTAGGACTCCTAAAAAGATACTTATGAGCTTCAGGCACCCTGTAATACCTATCCGGTTTAACAGGAGCAGGAGGCAAAGAATCAGGATTAAGAGAAGCCTCTGCAAACACATCTTCCACCACATTCAGAACAGGAGGAATAGCTAAAGGCCTATGCTGGGGTAAAAACAAAAATTCCCTAAGCCTTTTCCTGGAATCAGAAAAATCCTGACCTTCCCATTTAAAATGCTCTCTCATGGAGTGAAGGGTCTCTGAAAAGGAAAAATCCTCAGGAGGAGAAGCAGAAGGAGTAGAATCATCCATATCAGAATCAGAATAATGAGAATACTCCTGCAAGTCTTCAGCCGAAGACTCAGACACATCGAAGCCTGCTCATAATCCCCAACACAGGTTCCATCCTAGGCCTCTTATCAGGAGGGGGCATAGAACCTCTAATTAAAGTAATTAAATCCTCTGCCATTTTGAGCATGTGCTTCTTGGGCACAGCACCTGAAGAACTGGGAGAGACACCCACCGAAGCTAAACTAGGCCTGCCTCTAGGAGAAGCCCTGGCAGCAGAAAAAGAAGGCCTAGGCCCCTTAGTAAGGGAGGGAAGTACAGTTACTTGAGAAGCCCCTACAGCCTGCCCTGCCTCCTGGGAGGCCACATCCTGTAAAATCAGAGTTTCTCCCTGGGTCTCCAGAGAGGCCTCCGTCGGAACCACCGGTTCCACTGACACCTCTAAAGAACTGACGTCCGGTTCGGACGACTCCTCTAACCTAGGTTTAACTGTCTTGTCCTTGCGCTTCTTTGAGGAAGCCGCGGAGCATCCGGCGGCATTTTGTAATTGCACCGCTTCCCAAAGACCAACCTTGCACAATCCAACCTCCGCTTAATAGTGCGTTTATTAAACCTAGCACAAAAGCGGCAACCAACAACGTCGTGCTCAGGTCCTAAACAAGGTATACACAAATTATGATAATCTCTATGCGGTATCTGTTTCCCACAAGAAATACAGTTATTCACTTTTTCTGACATCCGGTAAACCACCGAGGCAAGAAAAAAACAAAATATTCCCCAACGGGGTACTTAACCAACTCTGACTTCGGTCTGAAACTCCGAATTCGAAAAATTTCAGAACGCCGAACGGCACTTGCAACACTGCTTCTGCATCGGACCATGCGGCAAAAAAGACTGAGGATATGACGTCGGTCATGCGCATTTGTACCCTGACGTTCTGATGTCAGTTAAATGCGCCCTGACCGACGTCAGCCTTATGCTCTGATATTCGGGCCGAATGAGGGACAGCGGACTACCCAAGTGTTAGGACTGCAGCAATGTGAGATGAAGAACATCAGGAAATTAACTGTCTTTCTAGAGTGGGAATGCCCTCCTACTGTGGCATAAAGCCTCAACTCCTCTAAGTGGCCTGGTATTTTCTTATAGCGTGCATCCACTCAGAAATTATTGCTATCTATGGCTTTCACCACCCATTTTAAATGAATTTTGCTATGCCCTTTTTTGAGGTTAGTATACTGTGCCTCTAACAGTGACATAGAAGTGATAACCGGAGTAAATCTACGATTTCCCATCCACTCATCAAGATTCCTCTTGAAGAGAGTCTATGAGGGACTCTGCCTAACCTGGACTGGGATTTTATTCCAGAGTGAAGGGAGCCTCTGGGTTATGAAACTGTCCCTCCAGCATGTCCTATTTATTTCAGTGCTGAGGTTCAAGTCTCTTGAGCGCGTAGCTCGATGGGATTTGGATTTTCTGAGGTGCAGCATGTCCATTAATTCCGGGTTGGACATGGCTTTATACGTCAGGCACAGATCGCCTCTAAGCAGGCGGTATGCCACCGAGTAGAGCTGGAGTTTCTTTAATCGGGCAGCATATGGCATCTGTTTGAGCCTTTTGATCCTCTTGGTGAGGTACTTTTGGGGTCTTTCCAGTTGCTGTAGGTGTCTGGTAAGGTACATCCCAAAAGGGGCATTGTACTCAATTATGGGCCTGATGAGGGATGAGTAAAGACGCACGATGACCTCCCCTGATCTAGATGTGAATCTCTTCATGATTAGGTGGGCTATATAAAATGTTTTTCTAACTACTTTGGCCACGTGGTTGTCGAATGAGAGATTGCTGTCAACTTGGGTCACCAGGTCCCTAATTACTTCTACCGTACTTAATGGATTACCATCTATGTGGTAATTTGTGGGCACTTTGTTTTTGCCGAAGGGGATGACTATACACTTTTTGGCGTTTAGCTTGAGGCCATGGCTCTGGCACCAGTTGTCTGTTTCTAGGAGGTCCTTTTGTAGGATGCTTGTGTCGGCTGGAGAGTCGATTATGGCGCCCAGTTTGCAGTCATCTGCGAACTTGGTCAGCCACAGTCCTTCTGTGTTGGCCTGTATCTCCGAGAAATATATACTGAACAAGAGAGGTCCCAGGTCTGAGCCTTGTGGGACGCCACTTGTAACTGGTTTGGAGTCTGACATGGCTCCAGCAATTCTAACCATGTGGGTTATATATATATATATATATATATATATATATATATATATATATATATATATATATATATATATATATATACACACACACACACACACACACATATATATATATATATATATATATATATATATATATATATATATATATATACATATATATATATACACACACACACACACACACACACACACATATACACATACCCACACATATAAACACACACAGACATATAGCTGTATATATCTGTGTATGTCTACAAATATACACATGTAGACATACAAAAACACACACGCACTTTGATGCTCTACTAGCAAGTTAGGATACTTTTACTCTTTCAGAAATAACACAAAAAATCATTTACTCTGTAGGAAAAGTGTAAAAGTACAGTTTTGTACCTACCATAAATGTAGATGTTCGAAGATCCACATTGCTGCAGTCCTTACTTATGGGTAGTCCGCTGTCCTCGGTCGGCCCGAATACCAAAGTATTAGGCTGACGTCGGTCATGGGCGCCTAGATCTGACATCAGAGCGTCAGGGTATAAAGGCGCATGACCGACGTCACATCCTCAGTCTTTTCTTGCCCCAGATGTCAGAAGGCCAAACCAGAAAGGCCACAGCCAAAAACAGAATACCTCCCAAAAACATGCCCAACAACAACCATCACCTAAAGCATAGCACCAAGTCAAACTACAGAGGGAAGGAGGGAGGGTATTGGACTGCAGCAATGTGGATCTTGAACATCTACATTTATGGTAGGTACAAAACTGTACTATGTTCTTCATCTCACATTGCTGCAGTCCTTACTTATGGGTAGAATCCCAAAGCAACGGGAAAGGGAGGATGGTAAAAATCATAAAGCATTAGGGGCCGCTAAAATGCCCTGTAAAATTGCAGTGGCAAATCCAGCCCTAGACTTAGAATAAAGAGGAAGGTGGTAATGTTTAGAAAAGGTATGCACTGAACTCCAAGTAGCTGCCTCCAAAATGTCTTTGTAGCTACCCCTTATAAAGGCCGTAGAAGTAGCAGTAGCCCTAGTGGAATGAGGCCTGATTCCAGCAGGAATCTCCTTACCATGATGGGAATAACAGAAAGAAATACAAAACCCAATCCATTTAGAAATAGTTTGTTTTGAAACGGGTTTACCCTGTGAACCCAAAGCAAAAGAAACAAACAATTGCTGAGACTGTCTGAACTCCTTGGTTCTGCTCAAATAATAACGCAACTGCCTGTGAATATCCAAAGTATGCAAAATTTTCTCCCTTTATTTTGGGGTTGCATAAAAAGTAGGCAAATGAATAGTTTGATTTAAGGCCACACTAGAAACCACTTTAGGCATAAAGGAAGGATTAGTACGCAAAGATACCCTATCCTTATGAAAAATCAGGAAAGGCTCCACTGCCATGAGGGCCTGTAATTCAGAAACCCTTCTTGCAGAGGTAATGGCCAACAAAAAGCAGTTTTCCATGATAAATACTTTAACTCGGCAGTAGCTGCAGGCTCAAAAGGTTGTAGAGTAAGTTTTTCCAACACAAAATTGAGATCCCAAGCAGGAGTAGGAGCTCTACGGGGGTCTTATATTCTTTGCCCCTCTAAGAAATTGTTTAAACCAAGGATGAGAGAATAAAGGAGGGTCACAATCATAGTGAGCAGAAATGGCTGCAGCATGGACCTTTATTGAGGAGAAAGACAAACCCTTGTCCAATAACTCAGTAAGATATTGAAGAGCAACACTTAAATCAGGTTTGGAGACATCAAAGTCCTTTCCTTTGCTCCAAATAAAAAATCTCCTCCATTTATCAGCGTAAACTTTCCTGGTACTAGGCCTCCTGGCCTCCAACATAACATTCAAAACTTGTTGTGGAAGCTGAGACCCTCCAGAGTCTAAAACAGAATATGCCAGGCTGTTAGATGTAGAGACTGAATCTTGACATTGAGGAAGTGACTGTCCTCTTGTGACAAAAGGTGCGGAATCAAAGGCAGAGGCCATGGAGGTTCTCATACTAAACTCCTCAGTAGTGGGTACCAGTGTTGTCGAGGCCAATCCGGTGCTATCAAAATCATGGTTGGCTTGTCTTGTCTGGCCTTCAAAAGTACCTTGGGAAGAAGAGGCAGAGGTGGAAAGGCATACACATGCAGATTGTTCCAACTGAAAGATAGAGCGTCCACCTGCCAAGCTGTGTGATGAAACATTTTTGTGCAAAACTTTGGCAACTGGTAATTTAGTGGAGAAGCGAACAGATCTATGTCTGGAGTTCCCCATAACACTGTCAACTGTTGAAATACATGAGGATCCAATTTCCACTCGTGAGGATCCACTATTTGTCTGCTCAATACATCTGCTAAGGAGTTCTGTGCTCCTGGTAGAAACCTTGCCTGAAGATTGAGGTGTAGATTGATAGCAGTTTCCCACAGAATCATCGCTTGCCCGCAAAGAGGGTAAGAATGGGTTCCCCCCTGCTTGTTGATGTACCACATGACAGTAGTGTTGTCTGTTTGAATCAACACCTGCCCTGGACGAAGTAAATCTTTGAAAGCCATCAATGCAAACTGGACTGCTAACATTTCCTTCAAGTTGATATGCAAATGCTGGAGTTTGACAGGCCACGTGTTTTGCATCCATTTTCCATTGAGGTATGCTCCCCAAGCCTTGTCCGAGGCATCTGTCGTTAGAATCTGACTCGCCTCTGGCCGGGTCACAGAGAGTCCCTTGTTTAGGTGACATTCCTGAGCCCACCACAAAAACTCCTTCTGAATGCAAGGTATTATCTGAATGACAGTGTCTAGATCTTGGCAGTGCTGTGTCCACACATTTTTGAGATACCATTGAAGCTTCCTCATATGCAATTTGGCATTGGGAAGCACCAGAATACAAGATGCCATGAACCCCAAGGCTTGAAGGACTGTCCTTGCAGTCAGCCTGGACCGTAGAGACATTTGCTGGAAATAAAGAGAAAGGCTTCTTTGTTTGTCCGGGGTCAAAAAGCCATCTGGGAAGCTGTATTCAGTCTCACACCCAGAAAGCACATGTCCTGAGAGGGTACTAGACTGGACTTTGTTTCGTTCACAGAATACCCTAGGCATCTTAACACTGCCATCACATACTGTAGATGATGAAGAAGTTCGTCCTTTTCTTGTGCAATAATCAGACAGTTGTCCAAATAAGGATAAATCTGTATTCCTCTTAGTCTGAAAAATGCTATCACTGGAGCCAGAACCTTTGTGAACACTCTGGGCACAGTAGATAAGCCAAAGGGCAATGCAGAGGACTGATAATGTAAATTTCCAGCCCGAAAACGCAGGTACCTCCTGCAACTGGGCCTGATAGGAACATGAAGGTAAGCCTCTTTGAGATCCAGGTAAGTGTTGAGGATAGATAAATCCAAAATTGGTCTCCACGTGTTTCCTTTCTTTGGAACTAGAAACAGGCGAGAATAAAATCCTAGGCCCACTTCTGACAGAGGAACTGGTTGTATAGCTCCTATTTGAAGAAGTAAAGAAATTTGTCTGTGAGCCTCTATCCTTTGCCGAGGAGGGACGTCTGGCATGCCTTTGAAAGGAGGCATGGTATGGAAATAGAACTTGTAACCTCGGTTTATAATGTCCAATACCCATTTGTCCTGGGTGACTAAATGCCAATTTTGCTTGAAAAGAGCCAACTTTCCTCCCAAAGGAGCTGCCAGGCAAGAGGAATCTGGCAGCTGAAAATGCAGGTCATTGGGCCTGTTTACGAAAGGACTGGCCCCTGCCCTCACCAGCAGATTGAGCAGGCGAACTCCATTGTCTCGGCCTGAAGGTACTCTGAGCTCTGCCCCTACCACGCCTAGATCTACCCCTAGACTGAGAATCAGAAGAAGGGTACGTCCACCCCTTAGTAGGCCAATTTCTACAAAACTTTGGAGGTTGTACCTGCAAAAAATCTTTAACAGTCTGCAAAGGGGCATCCAGAATTCTAGACTTAACATGCTCAGACAAATTCTGATCCTTAAGCCAGGCGTGCCTACGAATAACTGAACCAGTGGCCGCCACCCTAGAAGAAGCCTGTAAAGCATCAAAACCACATTGCAAAGAGTGCTTACCCACCTGTTCAGAAACATGCACTAAATCCTGCAATTCTTTACACTCTATGCCCTCTGCCAAAGCATCCACTTTAGATCTTAGCTGAGAAAGGAGGAAATTCTGATACTTCAACATATGAAACTGGCAGTTCAAAGCTCTCATTGCTAAAGTAGAAGAGGTATACACCTTCTAACCCCATCTATCCAAAGCTCTAGCTTCCTTATCCAGAGGAACCAGATTCTTAACAACAGAGGCTCTAACACCCTTAGGCCCCTGACTAATAGTTTCTGGGTCCGCCCTAGGACTCTTATACAGATATTTATGAGCCTCAGGCACCCTGTAATACCTGTCCGGTTTAACTGGGGCAGGAGGCACAGAATCTGGATTAAGGGAAGCTTCGAGAAAACATCTGAAACAACATCCAAAACCGGAGGTATAGCTAAGGGTCTATGCTGTGGTAAAACAAGAACTCCTAAGCCTCTTCCGGGAATCAGAGTAATCCTGTCCCTCCCACTTAAAATGCTCCCTCATGGAATGCAGAGTTTCTGAAAATGAAAAATCCTCTGGAGGAGAAGCAGAAGGAGTGGAATCCTCTGCATCAGAATCAGAATAAGGAGGGAAATCTTGAATGTCCTCAGTAGAAGACTCTGAATCATCTGAGGCCTGCTCCAAACTTTCCAACTCTGGCTCCATCCTGGGCCTCTTATCAGGAAGGGGCATAGAACCTCTAATTAAAGTAATCAAATCCTCTGCCATTTTAAGCATGTGCTTCTTAGGCACAGACCCTGAAGAACCAGAACTGACACCAGAGGAAGGCAAAACAGACCTGCCCTTAGAAGGAGCCTTAGAAACAGTAGCAGAAGGCCTAACCACCTTAGGCATAGAAGGGAGAATAGTAACCTGAGAGGCCCCTTCAGCCTGACCTGCCTCCTGAGAGGCCACATCTTGTAAAATCAAAGTTTCCCCCTGGGACTCAACAGAAACTTCAGCCGGATCCACCTGTTCAGCTGTAGCTTCTAAAGGTCCGGCGTCCGAAACGGACGAATCATCCTGCCTAGGCTTTAAAGATTTGTCTTTGCGCTTCTTAGTAGAAGCGGGCGTCGGAACATCCGACGGCATATTATAATTACACCTCTTGCCAAAGACTAACCTAGCGCAATCTAACCTCCGTTTTATAGTGCGCTTATTAAACCTAGCACAAAACCGGCACCCGACTACGTCGTGCTCCGGCCCCAAACAAGGAATACAAAGCGAGTGGTAATCCCTATGCGGTATCTGTTTCCCACAAGAAATACAATTATTCACTTTTTCTGACATCCGGTAAGTAACTGAGGCAAGAAAAACAAAATATTCCCAACGGGTACTTAGCCCAACTTGGTATCGGTCTGAAACTCCAAAGCGAAAATTTCAGAGCGAACGGCACTTGCAACGCTGCTTCTGCATCGGACCATGCGGCAAAAAAGACTGAGGATATGACGTCGGTCATGCGCCTTTATACCCTGACGCTCTGATGTCAGATCTAGGCGCCCATGACCGACGTCAGCCTAATACTTTGGTATTCGGGCCGACTGAGGACAGCGGACTACCCATAAGTAAGGACTGCAGCAATGTGAGATGAAGAACATCGTAAACATTAAGCAACACTATACTCAAAATTCTGTTCAAAACTTAAAGTCAATGATGAATGAACTTATTTGTACAACATGACATATCTCTGTAACCCTACTACAACAATATTCTAAACGTACATAAAATCTCTCCCAAATGTATGTGACATAACTATCTCTGTATCACTACTGCCACTGTATTCTATACATTTCTCAAATGTGTGTCATTCAACTATCACTGCTATATGGCTTAGCTTACTTTTGAAAAAGGTCCATAGACCAGTGTACCTAACAGTTAAACAACTGATTAATTAGTACTGACAACTGTTTTACTTACACAGTAATATGACAAAAGAGAAATACAGCCTGTGAGGCACACACTATTGATAATTCTCCTTTCTGTTACCCCTTAAAAAAAAACAAAGTTGTTATCAAAGGACATTATCAATAATACAGAAAGCATTTACAGGCAAGAATCTGTAGGGCTCAGAAATTGAGAGAGAGACTGGGGAGAATTTATAAAAAAAAATGAGAATTTCAAAATGATGACAATAACAAAACAGGCATTCTTTATTAAAGGAGAACAACTCCCAAGTAGTCACCCCAGCAAGTTACTACACTGATAATATACTCCTAATAGTACACCCAGTAGTCAGGGATTTGGGAACACATGTAGACAACAATTTGCCTTTTGGCAATCGAGTCTGCAGTAGCAAGGAAATCATTCAATGCTGCACAACTTATAAGCAACTGTATGGCATACAAGTCCAGAGATGTCATTGTAGCATTGCACTCTGCCTTCATAAGAGGAATCATTGACTACAATGCCGTCTTCAGCATGAACCTGACGAGGCATACACAACAACTTGAGTATCCGCAAAGATTCCATGTAAAAAAAAAAATACATGGTTTAGAAAAAAAGTCTCTTGCAGATCACTGCAAAGCCTTGACCTTATACTCTGTTTCATACAGGTTGAGAGGGTAACCTATGCCTGGCTTACAAAGCATCCTCTGATCCAGCCTTAATGGACTTGTTGCACATCCGCAAAACAAACAGCATCAGGAACACAAAACCCAGGGTCCTAAACCTCACCTGCAACATAAACAGGACATGCTGGAGTGACAGTTGCATCTCAGAGGCTAACCCTTCTCTGGAACAGGCTTCCCATCCATGCATATCAAAATTCTTCCCTGCATTTAATTAAACAAAACTTGGATCACTGGATGGGGAATCAAAAATTTACTCTGAGTCTGGCACCTATGTCTCTGTTAGACAAAGGAAGTTTGTAAATGCTGGAACACTCATGCCTCCGTTTATATACCCCGACAAAGCCTAGCAGACCAATACTTTTTCTAATACTTCTGGGAAGTATGGCAAGGCTCAAAAAGGCCTTTTAGAATCCTAAGCCTAGTATTTCCTAAGATTCTTTGTATATAACAAGTGTCAGCATCCTGCACACAAAAACATACATACACCCCCCCCCCCATGTTGATAAATAAAACCTCTGAAATCTTTCAGTAGGAAGATTATTCTGCTCTTTCCATGCATGTGTGTGGAGGAGTCTGTTTTACTTTTAACAAACTTTAATCTTCAAATGTGGTTCCACTGACCAAATCTGGTTCAAGCATTTGAATACTAGAGCAAGGTTTGATTCCTGTTAAAGCACTTTAAGGAAAGGATTAGGCTGTGCCACTCAAAAATGCAGGCACTCCTGAATAGCAGATCTCTCTTGGTTCAGCTCACATGATACAGAAAACTATTTAAGAGCACCATATATCTGAAAAAGTACAGTTTTGTACCTACCATAAACGTAGATGTTCGAGTGTTCACCCTGCTGCAATCATCACACTTGGGTTATCCTGTCGTCAGGCGGTCCCGCAGTCGGCCGGAATTCCAAAGTCTTGGTCCGGCGTCGGTTGCTGTCGCCTCTTCCCTGACGTCAGTGCGCCAGGGGTATATATAATGCAACCAACGCCATTTTCTTCAGTTTTTCTTGCCCCAGATGTCAGGTGCCCCCAAACAAGTGGTCAGAATTAGTACCAAATGGAGTAACCACTGCACAAACAAAATCCCTTCAGCTATAAGCAAATACATCAGTAAGGCATAGAAGAGATTTAGCCAGTAGAACAGAGGGGATGGAGGGAGGGTAACCTGGACTGCAGCAGGGTGAACACTCGAACATCTACATTTATGGTAGGTACAAAACTGTACTATGTTCATCGTGTTACTCTGCTGCAGTCATCACACTTGGGTTGAATCTCAAAGCTAAGGTGGGGGGAGGCATCATAGAGGGTTAGTGGAGGCAATAAGGCACTGCAGAACTGCAGTGGCGAAGCCCACCCTGGACTTAGAGTAAAGAGGTAAGTGATAGTGTTTGGTAAAGGTGTGTACTGAACTCCAAGTTGCAGCTTCTAGAATTTCCTTGGTTGGAACCCCCCTGAGAAAGGCTGTAGAGGTAGCAGGAACTGGTTTCCCATGATGGGAATAGCAGAAACGTATGCAATGACCTATCCATTTAGAAATGGTTTGTTTTGATATAGCCTTCCCTTGAGAAGCTGTAGCAAAAGGATACAAAGAGCTGGGCAGATTTTCTGAAAGCCTTAGTTTTGTCCAAGTAGTAACGAAGCTGCCTGTGAATGTCCAAGGAATGCAGGAGTCTCTCACCTTTGTTCTGTGGATTGGGGAAGAAGGTGGGTAAGTGGATGGTTTGATTTAAAGCTACACTGGAAACCACCTTAGGCATAAAGGAAGGATTAGTTCGTAGAGAAACTCTGTCTTGATGAAAAATGAGGAAAGGTTCCACTGCCATTAGTGCCTGTAGCTCTGAGACTCTTCTAGCTGAAGTTATTGCTAGGAGCAGGGCAGTCTTCCATGATAGGAACTGAAGATCTGCAGAGAAAGCAGGTTCAAAGGGAGGTAGCGTTAGTTTTTCCAGAACAAAGTTGAGGTCCCATGTTGGTGTAGGAGCTCTCCTTGGTGGTCTAATGTTTTTTGCCCCTCTGAGGAACTGCCCTAGAAGAGGATGTGAAAATAAAGGTGGATCCGTGTTGTAATGAGCTGAAATAGCTGAAGCATGGATTTTAAGAGAGGAAAAGGAAAGTCCTTTGTGCAACATCTCAGCTAAATACTGTAGAATGTGAGGCATGTGAGGCTGAATTGTGTCTTGGCCTTTAGCTTGGTTCCAGGCACAAAACCTTTTCCATTTGTCCGAATAAGCCTTCCTGGTGCTTGGCCTCCTGGCTTCCAGAATAACATCCAGAACTGCTTGTGAAAGAGGAGCTGGTTGGATGTTTAGTTGATTTGCCATGCAGCCAGATTTAAAGTTTTGAGCTGGCTGTGAAGAATCTGATTGTTTTGTTGTGTGAGCAAATGGGGTATTTGAGGCAATATCCATGGTGGGCTGTGGGCCATATTTTTCAATAGCAGATACCAGTGCTGGCGTGGCCAGTCTGGGGCTATGAGAATCAGTCGTGGTCTCTCCTTTTTGACTTTCAAAAGAACCTTTGTGAGGAGAGGCAATGGAGGGAAGGCATATACTGTCAGGTTTTTCCAACTGAAAGAGAGAGCATCCACTTTCCAAGCTTGATGATGAAATGTCCTTGTACAAAATTGTCAGTTGATAGTTTTAAGGACTGGCAAACAGGTCTATGTCTGGAAGGCCCCATTTTTGAGTTATCATTGCAAATATTTGTGGATCTAGTTTCCACTCGTGGGGATCTTTGATGTTTCTGCTGAGGTCGTCTGCCAATGTGTTCTTCTGTTCTGGCAGGAATTGAGCTTGTAACTGGACTTGGTAGGCCAGAGCTGTGTTCCATAAGATCATTGCTTGCCTGCATAGAGGGTAGGAATGTGTACCCCCTTGTTTGTTTATGTACCACATTACTGTGGTGTTGTCCATCTTTACTGCAAGTTGTCCTGGATGTAATAGATCCTTGAAGGCTGTCAGAGCTTTCTGTACAGCTAGCATCTCTTTTTGATTTATGTGCAGATTTCTTTGATCTGCAGTCCATAGGCCTTGAATGCATTGTCCTGCCATGTGTGCCCTCCAGGCGTAGTCCGAAGCATCTGTTGTGATTGTTTGCCTGGCTAGGGGCAAGGTGAAAGGCTGACCCTTGTTGAGGTGACATGCCTGTGACCACCATAGAAATTCCTGTTGTAGGCAGGGAATGAGAGATATCATTGTGTCCAAGCTGTGGCTGTGTTGAGACCATACGCTTTTTAGGTACCATTGTAATTTCCTCATATGCAGCTTTGCAAATGGTATTATTAGTATGCAAGATGCCATGAAGCCCAAAGCCTGCAGAATTTTTCTTGCAGTTAATTGGGTCTTTGTTGCCATTGTCTTGAAATACTGAGTCAGTTGTAGTTGCTTGTCTAGCATAAGATAAGCCTTCTGGGCCGTTGTATTCAAGCTGGCACCCAGGGTAATGTGAGGGTACTAGTTTTGATTTCTTTTCGTTTACTGTGTACCCCAGGCAGTTTAGTAGATGTTTTACAAAGGCCAGATGATGGAAGAGAATGTCTTTGCTTTCTGCTTGGATGAGGCAGTCGTCCAGGTATGGATATATTTGAATTCCTCTTTGTCTGCAGTATACAATTACTGGTGCCAGGCATTTTGTGAAAACTCTGGGCACAGTAGATAAGCCAAAGGGCAGTGCAGAGAATTGGTAATGGGTTGAACCTGCAATGAAACGGAGGTATCTTCTGCAACTTTGTCTGATAGGGACATGCAGGTATGCCTCCTTGAGGTCCATCGTTACTAGCCATGCTTCCTTGCCAAACATGGGAAGTAGCTGCTGTAGTGTTAGCATCTTGAATTTGGGTACTTGTAAGTAAGTGTTTAGAATTGAAAGGTCCAGAATTGGTCTCCAGGCATTGTCCTTTCTGGGCACTAGAAAGAGTCTTGAGTAAAATCCTTGGCCTTGCTCTCGAGTAGGTACCAGTTGAATGGCTCTCATTGTCCATGAGAGCTGTAATTTGCTTTTGTGCCTCTGCCCATTGATTTTGTGGCAGGTTTGGCATTCCTCTATTCATTGGCAAGGTGTGAAAGTGGAATCTGTATCCTCGTAAAATTATGTCTAGGACCCATTTGTCCTTTGTGACAATGTGCCAGTTTTCTGCAAAAAGTGCGAGTTTTCCCCCCAAGGGGGCTGCCAAGAGAGTACTGTTTGGCCAGATGAGGTGCAAGTCATTGAGTTTGCCTTCTGGTGGATTGAGACCTGTCTTCTCCTCCCTTCTGTGTGGTAGTGCCCCATTGGTGAGGTTTATACTGGGCTTGTGGTTGTCCTCTGCCCCTTGGGCGTCTGTATTTACCCCTCTGTGGTCTGTCAGTGGCTGTAAAGGACCAATTTTTTTGTTGGGCAGTTTCTGCTGAAGCGAGGGGGTTGTACTTGTAGGAAATCTTTGACTGTCTGCATAGATTTTGCCTTATCTTCCATTTTCTTTAAAACTTCTTCCGCTTTAACTCCAAAAAGAACATCCTGCTGTAAGGGAGTATCTAGTAGTTTTGCTTTAACATGATCAGGCAGAGTTTGTTCCTTTAACCAAGCATGCCTACGTATAACAGACCCAGTGACAGCTGCTCTGCAGGAGGCCTCCAAAGAATCAAACCCACATTGTAAGGTATGTTTGACCACCTGCTCAGTGGCGTGCAACAGATCCTGCACCTCTTTCAATTCAGATTGTTGAGGGAGAGTGGTTATTCTTTGCTTTAACTGAGAGATTAGAAATTGCTGATACTTAAGCATGTGAAACTGACAATTCAGTGCCCTCATAGCTAGTGTGGCTGAGGTGTAAACCTTTTTCCCCCACCTGTCTAGTGCTCTGGAATCCCTCTCAGAAGGTACTGGGTTTTTAGCCATAGAAGCCTTAGCCCCCTTGGGACCCTGGGAGATAGTCTCTGGGTCAGCTACAGGGCTTTTGTAAAGAAATTTGTGGGAATCAGGCACTTTGTAGTATCCGTCAGGTTTAGCCGGAGCAGGAGGCAGAGAGTCTGGATTGAAACTGGATTCTAAATAGACATCAACCACAATGTCCAAAACTGGTGGGATGGCAAGTGGTCTGTGTTGAGGGAGTAAAAGAAACTCTCTGAGCCATTTCTTTGAATCAGAGTAGTCCTGACCTTCTCAGTGAAAATGTTCCCTCATAGTGTGTAAAGTTTCCCCAAAGGAGTAGTCTTCAGGAGGAGAAGCTGAGGGAATAGAGTCCTCAGCATCAGAATCTTCATAAGGAGAGGAGCAGTAGTCTTGGTCCTCAGAGGAGTCTGAAGAAATGGACATTTGCTCAGAGGATGCAAAATCTTCCTCTTGTCTAGGCCTTTTGTCAGGAGGGGGCTGGGAACCCCTGATTAAAGAAATCAAATCTTCAGCCATTTTGAGCATCTGTTTCTTAGGCATGGGCCCTTGAACAGGAGACTGGAGTGCAGTCCTTTTAGATTTAGGAGTCTTCGACTTAGAAAACGTTTTAATGGTGAGTCTCATCGGTCTGAAAACGCCTTCAGAAACCGATGGCGTTTCTGTAGCACCGACATCTTTTGTAGCAAAGTCGTCGGAAAGGCCTTAAGTAAAAGGCTGCGTAGGCCTGGTACATTCCGTCAAAATTTCCGTAGCGGTCTCAGGTTCCAGATCTGCGGTAGTCAGGGGCTGTGTCAGAGCCTCACTGAGGACCGGAGAACCGGAGACCGGATCTGCCGAGGCCTCGGAATCTGGTTTAGGTCTGGGCTGTCTATCCTTATCCCTGCATTTTTTGTGCACGCCGGTAGTCGGTTGCTCTGACGGAATGGTGTAGTTAAATTTCCTACCAAAGTAGTGGCGTGCGAAATCAAAGCGTCTTTTAATAGTACGCTTATTAAACCTAGCACAAAACCGACAAGAAGTGATGTCGTGGTCTGGGCCTAGGCAAGGTATGCAATAAGAATGAAAATCCTTATGAGATATTTGCTTCCCACAAGAAATACAATTGTTAACTTTTTCTGACATCGGTCTGAGGCAAGAAAAGTTTCCCCAATGGGGTACTTAGCTTTATAGAAGACTTCGGTCTGAAATTCGAATTCGAAAATCTCAGGAGTTGGCCGACTGGCACTTGCGAACTGCTTCTGCTTCGGGTACCGCGCAGCAAGAAAGACTGAAGAAAATGGCGTCGGTTGCATTATATATATACCCCTGGCGCACTGACGTCAGGGAAGAGGCGACAGCAACGGACGCCGGATCAAGACTTTGGAATTCCGGCCGACTGCGGGACCGCCTGACGACAGGATAACCCAAGTGTGATGACTGCAGCAGGGTAACATGATGAACATCTTAGTATTGCCAAGTGTTTTACTCACTATCCCTTCATTTCAAACAAATTATGGTGAAATTCTTACAACTTCATAGTGCATTTGTACTGCAAAAAACATTTATAGCTAAAGGTACTCTGATTATGTATATCAAACTGACAGATGTACACCCTATACAAATGACTAAATATAAAATCAATGTTAAGGTATATTAATATGAAAGCTAAGTTTGAATCGGGCTTGTTTTCTTTTACTGTTTCAACATTTCCCATCAATTAAGGCTATTGGTCGAATACTGTGTTTACAATGAAAAACTACATATCTTACTGCATAAAAGAAACACCTGCGTATTTTTTTTTAACTATAGTATTACATATTTTACTGTACCTACACAGTCCAGGCTGTGAAAGAAAAGAGTCATTTGGAACAGTCTCCTTATTTGGTTATCAAATGAAAATCAGAATATTCCAGACATTGTTAAAACTCAGACCACCCTACTGTTGCAAATAAAACATGGGGGTGCATACAGCACCTATTAACCCCAGGCAAAATTAGCAACAATGCAACAAGCAACTTCAAGTTTTCCTAATCAGCTGACTGGAACAAATGGGAGAACAGTTCTATATATATATAAAGCCACACTCAAGAACAAAACCACCAAAAGATCAGTAAGTGTGTCTAATAAATCAAAGTATTTAAAAAAATACTAGGTCTAAGAGGGACACACTCATTTAATCCACTCCCTGCGTCACCTCTCATCCTGACTATCCACGTGGATTATAATTCCTCAGTTCTCAAACGTACATCACCCATCCTAGCATTTTCATATACTCTCCCTATTGCTAAAACCTTGGAGTGAGTGGAATCTGTATTAATAACATGCTTAGCAAGTGCATTCACTTAATTTTTCTTACCAATATTGTATATATGCTCCCTTATGCATTCCTTAAAAGACCTATCAGTTTTACCAATATAAAATCTTCTACACTGAATGCAATGGGCAATATGTGTTCAGTTTCACAAGTAGCGGGCACATTAAAGATAAAAGACTTCCATTGATCTTGATGAAAAAACACACAACTAGTATCCAAGTACTGACAATAATTGCACTTGCCACAAGGCATAGTGCCATTCCGCTCTGTTCTTTTAATTCACGTGGATAGTCAGGATGAGAGGTGACGCAGGGAGTGGATTAAATGAGTGTGTCCCTCTTAGACCTAAGTTAAGGTCTAGACCCCTTAGGAGATAGAATATACTTAATGAATATATGTGTATATTTTTGTATTCTTAGTTCTCATATATTACATGAGATGTATTTATATTTTTTTGCATATTTTATTTTATTTTTTATAGTATGTTTATATGTGGTTTCTTTAAATTTTAGGCCTTGCTTAATTGGATGGTCTCATGTGATTTTAGAGTGTATTTAAATGGTGTGTTTTTAATGTGCTTTTATTACACTTGATGAAGCGAATCCTGTGAATGTGCTTGTGTTTTGTGCACATGGTAACGTTTTCTACACTGGAAGCTGCAGCCGCTGTTGTGTCTTTTTTCTTCAGTTTTATATATATGTACGTATGTATGCATATATATTTCTGTTAGAAATGACTCTATTAAAACAGACTAAAGTCAAGGTATCAAATCAGGTCAAAAACAAGAACTGCACAGTTATCATGAAGAGATTCTAAGAAAGGCTGATTTTTGATTATTTTCCTATTCCTAAGGCTGATACAAACTAAAATAAATTGCTGTTGTGTCTTTCGGCTTTTCCAGGTTAGGGGTCGCCACAGCGGAAGTCCGGTCCGCTAATGATTGGCAGTAGATTTTTACGTGCCGAGTTACCAGCCTTGAAGCACAACCTTCAACGAAGGTACGCCTATTCACGCATGTCTCCACACAGAAGACGCTCTAGGTGAGAATCGAACAGGACGTCTTACTGTGAGGCGACAACGCTACCGCAGCACCACCACCACAGTTTTATACAAACTGAACTAAAATAAGTGCAGAATTAATATAAATAAAGGGATGCCTAGATTAATGTTGTTTTCCATTAGCCATGACATTCACTAACAATACAAGCCATCCATTCCCAGACGAAGTATTATCTCACACAGACAAGACAGCATACATTCCAAGTTAACGCACATGCATTCAGAAAATAAGACACAAGCTTTACATTTTCAAAATGTTCGCCTTATCTATTTGAGTGAAGCAGTAAAATAAATACTAAACTGATATGTATGTGTGCATTTCCATGCATGCACGTATTCAGGATTTTACTCTGAATCATTTTTATACTTGGTTGGAGAAATTATCATACAATCTGAACAAACCGAAAACAAAGAGGGAACACTTCTACCTATAAAATGAAAAGCAAAACAAAATAAAAAGTAGCTTAAACATCAAGATTCTACAACATGAACATGATACTAGAGTGGCAGCTCAAAGCTACTTGCTGCAGGCAATGTATTCATTCTAACCTTTACCCAGCAGTCCCCATAGTACAGATCAGTGCTACACTAAAACCATATCAGGTTTATTTGCCACATGTTCTAGAAAAATGGAGTTTTTACACCCTTATTTAATGCTCTAAAAATAAATTATAATGAACAAATGCAAAAAAAAAAAAAAATAGTGTTCAACTCTTACACTGACATATGCAGTGTTTTTTTATCTACATTTTAAGAAAATCAGCCGTGCACCATCAACCAGAAGAAAAAGGTTCAATATGCATCTGGTCCAGGTTTGTGAAGTACAGCCAGCTGCTTACAACTCTCAAGTATGAATCTTGTTAGGAAGTCATCAATCAGTCTACTTCATTTAACAATGTTTAAAATGTCACTTACTAGAACAAATACTGCAGCTTGGTAAGGAACAGCACTGGGTGGTTTCAACACTGCAGAAGATAACTTCTTCAGAGATAGACAATATGACAGTAGAAATTAAGTTAAAATAAACTACAATGCTCATCAGTAAATCAATAGCATTAAACAATCTGCTTTGTTTTCATTAAAATTAAACACGTAAACCGCTTAATATGCAGAAGCTCTACTTAGGAAGTTGAACAAAGAACTACTTAAATCAGCGCACTTGCCTTTATCAAGCCCATCTACTATTTTACTACTGCAGAGTTCCCTTGGTACCTCCCCAAACACTTCTCATCTTAAGACCTGGGCATGGGGAACTGATTTCAACAGGAAAGGCACATAAGGAAGTTAAATGTCCTGCTCAAGGTCAAGTAATGTGTAATCAACAGCTGCAGGATTTGTAGGTTTGTATAATTAACACTGTTTTCATAAGATATGCTCTAAAAACATGCAATATTTTCACAAAATATTATATAGATCAATCATATTACTGTAAATAAAAATGTTTAAAAGTCACATTTTTACAATGCTTTGGCAGCTGGTTGAAAAGGAGAACCGAGAGCTTTTTACAATAAAATTCAGAAAGCCAAGACAGAATGTTCTTCTTTCGGTTTTTCCCGGTTAGGGGTCGCCACAGCGAAACTCCGGTCCACTAATGATTGGCAGTAGATTTTCATGGTGCCGAGGTGCCAGCCCGGCACCCAACCTTCAACCAAGGCATGACCATTCACACGTGTCTTTTGAATGCCACTCTACCACAGGGAGGACATGCAGACTCCACACAGAAGGCTTTCCAGCCGAAAATCGAACGGGAGAACCTCTTGCTGTGAGGCGACAACGCTACCGCTGCACCACCGTGGCTAGAATGCCAAGACAGAAAAGGGTTCTTAAATGGACGGCGAAGAAGAAGATTCTGCTTACGAAAGCCAAGACCATTTTATAGTAAAGTAACAAGGATCTATCTAGGCCATGATGAAAAACTACTATCTAATATACCCACACTGCAGAAAACGAATGGCCCTTGTCCAGCAAGTGTTCTAGATAACTGAGAACAGAGGGATAATTTACTTTTTTCTGCCCTGAAGCAAAAATATTTCTATTTTATACTGTAAATTTTCCTAGGGATGGGTAGGCAGCATTCAGAATCTACCAAGTTCGCAGATGATTGCAAACTGGGAGCCATAATCGACTCGCCGGCTGACACAAGCATCTTCCAGAAGGGCCTTACGGAGATGGATACCTGGTGTCAGAACCATGGCCTCAAGCTAAATGCCAAAAAAATGCATAGTCATCCCCTTTGGGAAAAACAATGTGCCCACAAACTACCACATAGGAGGTAATCCACTAAGTACGGAAGAAATAATTAGGGATCTGGGGACCCAAGTAGATAGTAACCTCTCCTTTGACAATCACATTGTCAAAGTGGTTAGAAAAACCTTCTGTATAGCTCACCTAATTACAAAAGGGTTCACACATCTAGATCAAGAGAGGTCATTGTGCCCCTCTACTCATCGCTCATCAGGTCCATAATTGAGTACAATGCCCCATTTGGGATGTACCTTACCAGACACCTGCAACAGCTGGAGAGACCTCAAAAATACCTCACCAAGAGGATTGTGGGCCTCAAACAGATGCTCTATGCAGCTCGACTAAAGAAACTCCAGCTCTACTCAGTTGCTTACCGCCTACTCAGAGGCGATCTCTGCCTGACGTACAAGGCCATGTCTAACCCGGAATTGTTGGACATGCTCTACCTCAAGAAAACAAAATCCATTAGAGCTACATGCTCCAGGGATTTTAACCTTAGCACAGCAATAAACAGGACATGCTGGAGGGATAGATTCATATCCAAAAGGCTTCCCTCGCTCTGGAATAGAATCCCAGTCCATGTTAGGCAGAGCCCCTCGCTGACCCTCTTCAAGAGAAATCTTGATGAGTGGATGGGAAATCGTAAATTTACTCCCGGGATCACTTCTATTGGCCCTGCTGGACAGAGGCTCAAGAATCTAGTCTAAAAGGGAGGCGAAAGCCAAGACTTTCTGGCTAGGCGTATAAATGCCCTAGGGCAGATAGTCTAGTACCTACCTATAAACTGCCAGTCATTGCACAAGAAAGAAAAAACAGCCCAGCTCTACAAATTTTTATTTTTTTTTTTACCAAGCCTGCTGACCACTGACCTATCATTGCAACCACTGCCCATTCAGACCCCTTAAAGGCATGAACGTACTGCATCACAACAATCATGAAAGAAGCCATGAAGGGATTTTTATTATGCAACCTTAATGTTTCCAGAATGCTGCGTAACTATTCCTAGGGGTAGGAATATAACATATGTAGAATGGGATTGAAATTCATTTCCATAAGTAGCACAGCCTATCAGCTAACCTGTCCTACTCTATAAGTGGGCAGCTACTACAAGTTTCCCCAATCTTCACCGGGTACACAATAGCACAACCCTTGCCCTGTGCACTCTTCCCCCTTTACCATCCCCTGGTAAAGACAAGTAGGCATTATGTCTTCTCTCTCCATTCAATGACTAGCCCCTCTACTAACAATCAAACCTGGGTTTGTTGGGTTATAATCAGCATGCCATTCCTCCAAGCCATGGAGTTAACATTAGGTCTAAGGGTGATCTAATCAGTTTTCTCAAAGCCCATGAAAAAACAAGGTTGTAAACATGACATAAATGACATATGGACAACAAATGCGTTTGACAGGTCATTCTGTTTTACTAACTCCAGTTAAAAGTGTCAGAGATAAATGACATATTTCCCAGTACATTACACTATGCAAACATGGCAACCATACCATGATGTAACAATGTGCCAAGCCACAGCACTTGGCAGAATCAGACAAAGACACATTGATCTTCAACAGCCATTAACCTATCATATCTATGAATACTTTTTACTGTGCAACAAAGTTTACTGTGGCTATAATGGCACTGGCAAATATCTCCCATTGACATCCATGCCATAACAATATACTAAGCCTAGACTGCACATATTTAAAAAAAGTGAACTCAATCTGTAGAAATGTATTACTGTATCACTCTAGGAAGAGGAAGAGCTAATAAAGTGAAGACATGCAAACCCTGGTCCTCACAAATCCAACCCAACCACAAACCCTAGTACAAGCAACCCCTGCACAACTCAACTCCTAGCCAACAAAAAAACAGACCTACTTATGTCCCTAAACATCAGAAGCATATGCAATAAAATCCAAGAACTACATGCCATCATACGCATATATTCCCCAAATATTCTCTTCCTAACTGAAACCGGGCTCAAACCACCCCCATAACATCTCTTACCTTCAAACCCTTTTCTAGCCCTATCACTCCACTAGGCCCCTAAGATCACGCAACAAAAATCAACTCACTGTTATCAAACCCAAAAACTCCACAGGAGAAGCCATATTTGCATGCACCATATCTAAACTTTGGAACAATCTTCCACCCTCTATAACTACTCTACCTTCCAGTAACCTTTTCAAGACTGCGCTCAAATTCCACTTAAATTTGCACCGGCTTTGTCCTTGTTCTAATCCAGACTAACACCCCCACCTAGACTCTTAACCCAACTATACTACCGCCACTACTAACCACAGTCAGAATTAGCTAGTTGTCTTTACATACTTCAAAATCTTGTCTGACAACTTTGTTACTAATATTATAAACAACAAGAAACTATCTTAACTTGCAACATTTACTGTATATACTGTTGATAATCAATATCTTGTTATTGTATTAAAGCCAAAAACCTGTAATGTTGTTTACTATTGCTGCAACTTTGTATCTCTATCATGTACATGATGTGGAGCTTTTTCTCCCCGGGCTGCCGCTGAAAAAGGACCTGCGTCCAGGCGGAATTTCCCGGTAAACAAATGTAAATAAATATGTCCTCCTTGCAGGTGTTAGCTCCTCCAAAGAGGAAGGGCTCTTATCAAGATGGAACAAATGTGCTAATACAACAGCCTGAAGAGTCAAATGTGGTTCAGAACAACAAAAAGATGCAATTTTCTAAGTTTCTCGCATCACTCTCTGGCAAGCAGATAACTTGTACACTACCCCTTACATCACTGACGTACCACTAGTTTTACCAGAACATACTAAAACATACCGAGATAAGTAAACCTACTATTAAAAAAGTAGTAGTACCTGGACAAGGCAAATCAATGAAATTGAGTAGATTATGGGCAGTATGGTTCTTTAGAAACCTCTTCCCAGTATTAAGAATCTGTACCCATACTATATCCCTTCTAACGTTTAATTCACCAATGTAGGTGTATATTCGTGAAGTGTTGAGGAATACAGCAGCCCTGAAGAGCTCTGTCAAAGTCCAGAGTTATAGGCAGGTGATTTTATCCACGTTGTGAAACTCTGCATTTAAATATAGCTCCTATGTGAAACTAGTCAGTCTGGAGGGGAGTGGCTCCTAGTGCAGAAATATCACTATCCTAGTGCAGAAATACACGGCCATAAATAGCCAAAGTCTTCGGCATGATAAATGATCTGAAGATGCTGCACACCTGAATACCTCTCAAGATATTTCTGCTGAGAAACTATCAGGAGTCAAAAAATGAAACAGAAGCAACATAAGTGGTCTCAAAAAGTAAGCACCAAGTAGTGCATCTAACACCAAACAAAAGTGAAAAGGTATATATAAACTTAAAATAAGATGATAAAAGCAGACCACTTGTGTGGTAATGAAACAAATGTGAAGAGGCCACTGTGGAGGCCCTCCTAACAGCCAAACTAAAAGTGAAAGTGCTACCTAATGATAGAATTAGTCACATGAGACAGCCATATGCATAGTTAAGGGGAGTAACAAAAAAGCTAAGTCTGGACATCTTAAAAAAAATGGATGCTGTTGTTGCAAGGGTGCACATCATTTAAGTCACTTCCTGAAAAACAGGTGGTTTGAAAAGTTCAGTTAAAAATATCACTGGGCAAGGTCAGAATGGTTAATGTTATCCTGCAAAATGCAAAGTGAAAAAGAAGAACCACATGCAGCAGTTCAGTTTGGTGGCAGATACTAAGGTCTGATAACTGGCAAGAAAAAGAGGAGGAATGGAAGTCCAGGGATAGGAGCAAGATACCTTACCTTAGATTCACTGAAAGGCCTTTATAATAATGAAATGTTAAAATGTGTCTCAAGTACAAGGGACAGATTCCAAATACACTCTTACACAAAGTCCCGTCAGGGAAAAAAGGAACATAGGATAAGTCCAGAAATTGAAAGGCTGGTGGTAGATCAAAAGAAGGCAACCAGTGAAGTAAGTGAAAGTAAAAACTAAGGAAAAAAGGAGGATACTGAAGCCAGTGGTAGGAGAAAGGAGGAGAGAGAACCTTTAGAAAAGGCCTATAGAAAGGGTGACATAGGATAATAGACAGATTGGATAGCCAAATCTCTAAATAAATATCATGCAAATCAAGAAGATATAAAACCAGCTCCCTATTTAAATGTCAACACTTGTAACACTGAAGGCATGCCAAAAAGACAGATCCGAAAGTGCAGGAAAGAAGTGAATGTCAGACATCACGCTTCTCTTTTAAACTTATTTCTTCTTTTGGAGGGGACTTTTTTTCTCAGACAACCATAATAACCCCTCCGCATCAGTTAATACAGCCTTTTCGATCCCAGGCAAGAGATGACAGAGAGGAATCATCATCAAGGCAGCCATAAAGGGTTTGAGGTTTTTTTTTTTTTCCATTTTCTCCCCATCCGTAAAAAAGGGGAGGGGGGAGAATTTGCAATGAGCTGTCCACAGAAGATGCCCTCTCACTTCTGCAAGGGTGTTTCCTCCCCATGGCATGAACAGTGGTCTCTCCAGTCTTCACCAGGGAGACCACACTGACCTGTGTGCGCCTTCAAGTACACGCAGTGCTACCAACACCCCTCCCCGGAGAGGGGATCAGGTCACACCCTTCACTTCTCCCCACCAGGCCTGGCTTGGATCCTCCAGTACTGGGGGTCACTAATACCCTGGTTACCTGGCCTGCAGGCTGGGTTCTATCCCTCTGTGCCATGTAGCCAGGTTTTAGGTCCACATAAGTCTTGAATATGCCCCTAAGGGGTGATCTCAGTTTAGCCTTTCATGCTGTGAATGATCCTGCACTCTCTAAACACCTTCCCCCACACACAACTGGTGGTACAGCAAACACTTGCCCTAGAGACCGAAAAATATACTGTCACAACAATACCAGCTGGTGCGATAGGTACCGAATTAACCCAACATATCCTCCATTTTGTAAAAAAGGCTCCCCTTGTATAGCAAGCCAAGAACTTCCTAGGCAACCAATATGGATGACTGCATGGGTGATCTCAAACTGGGTTATGTGAAGACAACGTATCTAATGGATGGGGTCACTATTTATCTCCCACCCATAACCTATAATTAAGTGATACTACTAGTGAAAGTTCTAAGTGGAAGGCAGTTGATGGCAAATCAAAGAAGTGAAGGGAGGAGGGAAGAAGGAAGTGGAAAGGGAGATGGGCTGTTTTTGTGAAGGCAATCCAGATAAAGTGGGTCAAATGAAATGTGTTATTAGAGAATGGGAAAAGGCAAAGGTGGCTATGAGAAGTTGATAAAAGTTAAATGAATGAATGAATCAATCAATCAATAAATAAATAAAATGTTCTACTACACAGAGAAAGACAAGTGTTTTCATTTCTAGATCTGATTTTAAATTCAGTTTAACAGTCCGCATCTGCTTTAGCTGAGGTCTTTAATTCTATATTAATGATGTCAGTACACCGTCGCACTGCATTTTTGCTGTTTTCAGTAGTCTAATGGTTTCATTCTTGTGTACTGACTGTATGTCACACTAGTTCAGGACTTGTCTTTGCACTGGAGAAGTTCCATAACAGTCAGCTCAGAGCTAAGGGTTTTTCCCTCTCACCCATCCTGTTGTAGTTGTGTTCTTAAATCCAGTGCATCTGTTGCTTACCCCTTATGATAATTTGACAGCATAACTCCCTCCATCTCCCGTTAATTGCCTACTGACAAACAAGTATAATTTTGCAGTCTCTCCCTTTAAAACTACTAACCAGGCTAAAAGACCTTTGATAAAAATTGCTTAATATCGAGTGCACTGATACTGCTTGCACAAGGGCGATTATCAAATTATTTTTTTATTTTTAACTATAATTAGTTTATTGGTTCTTGATGGTGGCAGAAGGTGATTTCCAGGCTACTTTGTATTAAAATTTTAATACTCGGTAGGAAGTCCACGCAGACATTTTAAAACTGAATGCCAAGAAGTTAGTCAGTTACTCCTGCTCCCAGAGTTACTCCTGTCAGTATCATGGACAAGCACTTCCCTTCAACTTCTCTAGCCAGCCTGACTGAGATGGGTATCTTAAGACAGTGTAAGAATTTTCTCATGCTATCTATAATGATCATCTATTACCCAAACAGCATAACACAGTGTATGAGAGATGTACATATACAATATCCTTGCAGGTAAAAAAAAAAAAAAACACACACACACAGTAAACTCGGACAACAAAATCATCAGGAGTACACAACACATCACATCTCTCCAAAGCCATTGCAATACACAATCTATCACATGACAAGGTTCTAAAGATTAATCTGACTAACCCTCAAAGACCTCCAAAACCCAACAAAGGCACAAAGCACACTCAGCATATTAAGCTTACTTCCTCACAACACAGAGTCTCAAAGTCACAGATGCTCAGCCCATAAGGCAGACATTGACCCAACTGAACATTCTTGTTATAGGTGATGCCACTGTAAGATATACAGATGTGCACCAGGCTGAGCAAGGAAACGGTGATGTTTAGTTGCTTGTCTGGTGCCAAGATCCATCAGATCATGCATACACGCACTCAAGTCCTTGAGCAACAAGTACCAGTATGACTCCTGTCATAGTTCATACCAGTATCCATGACTTACGGTGTACCTCCCTGGATTAAATGAAGAGAAACATAATGGTGCTCTCAGACTGTATGAGCCTAGCACTGAGCAGCATTCTACCTTCTCCAAGGACAATGCCATCATACAAGCAAAAAAAAAAATCGACTTCAACAACTGGCTTAGTTTTGGTGTCATTCAAAGGGGGTCCAATATTTGTCAGCCTGGGAGAATATGATTGAAAGACCATTCACAAAGGATAGCCTGCATCTGTCCCCTCTAGGATTTGTTTAATTGGTAATGTTATTGTCAATCCCTATAGTGCCTTTTTTAGGCAATGCCAACCTGATAAACCTACCAACATAATGAAACAAGCAAAGGAAAATACGAAGGTGTTAATAATCAATGATAGGAGCCTGAGCAAGAAACTCCACTCCCTACAAGACCTTCTCGCCCTGGAAGACACTGATGTCTGCAGAGTGACTGTGACATGGTTTAAAATAGCAAACAGCACTCCGGCTGTGTAGGGCTACAATGCCTTCCACAAGTTTAGACCAGCTGCTACTTAAGAGAGGAAAAAAGGTGGATATGTATCAATCAAGACCCGGAACACACTCACATCAAGGCTAAGGCTGGTAAAGCAGCATGATGCACTAGAGCTTCTTCATGTCCAAACAACCATCAGAAAGGTCCTACACCATCTGTTGGCTAGCTACAGAACTCCTCTATGGCAAAAGAAAGCCTCAACACCTATCTACAGGAATAGAATCATTCACTCAGTGTTAAACCAATACAGTTTTCTTAAGTGGTCCAAACTATCCAACTAGAGACTGGGAAACCTGCACCACCACTAGTGCACAAGCACAGAGATTCCTGGATCTTCTCAATACAAATGCCCAGGAAGAATTAGTCAAGAGCAGTCACTAAGGGGAAAAAACATAATGGATCTTGTTTTACTAATAAGGGAGCATCTTGTACCTCCCTTGCATATCTTCATCACTTGTTAGGTCTGACCATAAAGCAGTCTCCTCCAAAATAAAAATGAAATCACAGATCCCTTTTCCACTCAAGGTACCTTTAGACATTTATTTTAAGACAAACTACCTACTCCTAAGTGATGCACTGGCAAGCTTCAAATCTCCACCAAATCCAGTTAATTTTACTGAATACACAGAAATGCACACCACCACACTACACCAGCATGTAAACAGCTGAACACATGCAGCTGTAGCCCATAGAAACAAGTGCAGGGAAAAACCCAGAAACAAACCCACACGGTGGAACCATATCATCAATGACCTTTATAATAAAAGGAAAAGAATTTTGCCCAAAAGTAGAGAGAGTAGTTTTCAGAATGCTAGAGCCCTTTTCACTAAAATAAAACAATTCAGGAGCTTAACAAAACGCAACAAAGCAAAGTTTGAAGCTAAAATAGCTACCCAAGCCAAAGACAATCACAAGGCATTTTAGTTGTGTTTATAATCTCAAAAGCACAATGCACTCAAGCTGATTGCAAATGACACTGCCTAAAACTGATGCTGAAGATATAAGCCTACTGGGTCATTAAATTTAGCTCTATCTTTACTCCTCTCCCCCCTCATTCAGTCCATCAAGCTACAGCTAAAACTGGCTCACCTCCAGTTATCACAAAAGACCAAGTCCTAAAAGTGCTATCAAACGCTAAAAATACTTCACGAATGGGCCCTGGCAATATTACTAGATGCATCTTAAATAGCACGAAGCATAATTTAGCTACATGCCTAACAGTGTTCGATCTCAGCCTCCATACAGGTTTTGTACCAAGCAAATGGCGAACATTTACAGTCACTCCCTCGCATGGTGGAGGATCTACCATAGACCCAGGCAATTACATACTCGTAAATCTGACCAACTTCATATGCAAAGCCATGGAAATTTATCAGGATGTAGGGAACCTTCAAACACTGGGCCCATCTCAATTTGGATTTGTCACGAGCAGTTTCATGCTTACTCAGCCTGGAAGATTTTTTGAAAAGATCACCGAAGCAATGAATGAAGGTAAAATGGTACACACCACATCCATTGACCTGGACAAAGCTTTTGAGATAATTCCCAATCAGACAAAGTAAAAAAACTAAACTGAGAATAAACCCCTATGCCACACCCCAGATTGCCAACTGGCTCACAAATAGGATGCAGATAATCAAAACAGTAGAAGTCATCTCCTCAGAGAAACCAGTCACCAGTGGAGTCCCCCCATGTTTCTCTGCTGGGACCTTTTCTGTTTGGCATCTACTTTTCTGAAGTAAAAGCCAATATCAAAGGAATCTGGCTGACTAAGTTTGCAGATGACTAAGCTAGAAGCAGTCAATGAATCTCCAAATGACTTGGTCATTTACTTGAGAAGGTTTCTTTCAAATCTATAACTGGTATCAAAATTACGGTCTGAAACTAAATGCCAAAAAACACATTACTGTTATCTTTCGGGAAGTCATCTACTCCAGGGAACTATCACACTGATAATATTCCCCTAACAGCTGACTCAAATGTTCAGGATTTGGGAACTTACTATGACAGTGATCTAACTTTTGACCAATGTGTGTCTATTGTTGTAGAAATATCTTCAATAGTGCACATCTTATAAACAAAGGGATTGTGTCTAGATAGATGGATGCCATTGCCTCCATTTACATAGCCTTCATTAGGTCAGTCAATGAATATAATGCTCCCTTTAGCATGCATCTGTCCAGACACCCACAACAACTGGAATGCCCAGACAGATACCTTTCTAAAAGAATACAAGGTCATAAAACATGTTCTACACTGCATCGATGGGCCCAGACAATATCCCAGGATGCCTTGCCTTCTAAATAGCATGAAACATGACCGACCAGGGTCTCTGGAACTGCTATTTTACTATAGCCTCCAAACATGCTTTGTGCCACATGAATGGAGAACAGCAACAGTCATCCCTCTACACAAAGGTGGGCCATCTACAGATACGCTAGTCTTACATGTAAAGCCATGGAAAGAATTATCATGGAAATGATCAATAGTGATATAGTAAACCTCGCAACACTGGACCCAACCCAATTTGGTTTCATCAAGGGCAGATCATGCCTACTTAACCTGTTGGACTTCTTTGAGAAGGTCACCAAAGCAATGAATGATGGCAAAATTGTTCACACTGCCTACCTTGACCTGGCCAAGGCATTTGACAATACCCCACTAGGGTATTGTTGACAAACTCAAAACGTTGGGTATAAACTCATATGTCACCTGGTGGATAACCAACTGGCTCACAGACAGGACCCAGGAAGTTAGAATTGGGGAGTCCACCTCTACAAAGAGGCCAGTCACAAGTGGAGTCCCTCACGGATCAGTCCTTGGACAGCTCTATTTTGGCATTTACTTCTCTGAAGTCAAGGCCAATGTAAGTGGTCACTGGCTGACTAAATTTGCAGATGACTGCAAATTTGGAGCTGTCATTGAATCCCACAATGACACAAATGTTCTCCAGGAAGGACTGCCACAGACAAATGACTGGTGTCAGTACCATGGACTAAAATTAAATGCCAAGAAATGCATAATAGTATCCTTCAGGAAGTCATCCACTACTGGTAACTATCAAATTGACAACACACCCCTTAGAGTTGACCAATTAGTCAGGGACACACATAGATAGTAATCTAGCCTTTGACCACCACTTGTCTACAGCGGTGAGGAAATCCTTCTATGTTGCACAACTTATAAACAAAGGAACTGCATCTAAGTCCAAGGAAGTCATTGTTCCACTGTATTCTGCATTCAGCAGACCTATCATTGAGTACAATGCCCTCTTTGGTATGTACCTAGCCAGGCATATCCAACAATTGGAACGTTCACAGAGGTTCCTCACTAAAAGAATACAGGGCTTAAGTAAAATGTCTTACGCAGACTGCCTCAAGGCTCTATCCCTGTATTCTGTCTCTTAGAGGCTTTGAGGGGAGATCTATGCCTGACACAGGGCATTATTAGACCCCACTATGATGGTCGTCCTGCATATCCGCAAAAAAAACAGCACCAGAATTACGTGTTCTAAAGACTTAAACCTTGCCTGTGATATAAATAAGACCTGCTTGAGAGACAGGTATGTATTTCAATAATTACCTCGTCCCTGGAACAGGCTCCTCATCCATGTGAAGCAGAGTTCCTCCCTAACCCTATTCAAGTGCAATCTGGACAGTTGGATGGGGAACAGGAAATTCATCTCTGGTTTGGCACCTATGTCACTAATGGACACAGGCAACCTGTAAATGGTTCATCTCTCAGGCTCTAGCTTGTAAATGTTTTATCTCCCAAGCGCCTGCTTACACTTATCAAGGGTATCAGAACTTGCCAGAGATTTAGGATGCATGGCTAGGCTTCAAGGCCCTTGTGGTCATTAGCCTTGTAAACACCTATGAACCTACATGGCCTGACTCAAAGCCCTGTCACTGTATTTTGTATTCTACAGACTGCTAAGAGGTGTGTCTGGCATACAAAGCATCCTCTGACCCATTACTGATGGATTTACTAAGTCAGCAAGACAACTGGCATCAGAATTACTCAGTCTAGGGGTCTAAACCTCTTCTGCAACATCAACAGAATAATTTGGAAGGACAGGTACATCTGTCAGATGATAACGGCTGCTGTGGTACGAACTTCCCATTCACATAAAACAAAGTTCATTCTTGTCCATTTTCAAGCACAATGTAAATCTACAGATGGGAAACAGAAAATTTATCCCAGGACTGTCACCTGTACTAGTAATGGAGAGATGCAGTTCCTAAATGCTTTATCCCATGCATGGCATGGGTAAAGCCAATTTATAACCAAATGGGATAGGTTAACTGAGCAGAAAAAGGGAAACTGGCAAGGCTTAAAATGGCCTGCAAGGGCAGCTAGCCCAGTACTTACTATGAACCTACAAATACTAGAAACAAAATCCACACAGTACTTCAGAATAAGGATTACTGCAGTGAGAAAAAGAATACACAGACAACAGTAAGGCTGACAGGGGAACAGTGGATGAGGGAGATGGAAAATGTTTGAAGAGAAAATGGCAGGGATAAAAGATGTGCTTTGTTTTTTCAAAGATGAAAGGAAAAAAGGAATAGGGCTCGACTATGTTTTCAACTTTAAACATGAGCTACCTGCGACCAGGAAATGTCAATGTACACAAGGCCAATAGTAGAATGTAGCAAAGTCAGCTTAGACAGAGAATATGCATGCACTAGAAAACAGAATATGAAAAAAAGAGGAATACAGCAATTGGGAAAGGGAAAAGAAGATGCTGAAAAGAGGTAAAGTGAGGCAGCACTACAAGGCATTAAAAGAAAGATGAGAGTGCTGGAATATGAGATGATATGGAAGTAGTAGAAGAGAAAAGATAAAAAAAAATGGTGGCAGAAGCTGGAGAAAAAGGTCAACTGTAGGACAATACAATTGAAGAAAAATGTGAAGCAATGAGAACTGGAGGAGTGCTAAAGAATCAAGGATATGGATCACAGGCAGTGGGAATATAACAATAATGTTCTGGGAGTTTTATGGAGAACTGCATTAAGAGAAGGAAAACAGAAGGAGGGACTGAAGGAGTTGGGGGTATGGATTAAAAACAGTGGAGGAGGAAAAGGAGTTTGGGGGCAACATACAACAGAAGAATTCAACATGACTAGAGGGAAAGTAACAGGTAAAGAAAGTTTTCTGGTTGATGTGTGTAAGGTGTGGGGAAGGCAGCAGACAGAGTGGTTATGGGGTGTAAAATGGAACAGATTAATAGAGATTTGTTACTGGTACTGCCAGAACAAACAGAAAGGTTGGACTGGATTAGAAAAATCAGAGATCCCAGTTTTAAATGCAGACACAAAGATTATAGCTAACATTTTGCCTAATATATTAAGAAACAGCATACCAGTGGCTAATACAGGAGGAAGAAAAAGGGGTTTGTGATGTGAGGGGCCTCAGTTGGGTAATACAGGAGCCTACCAACTAGGGTGAGAGGTAAAGAATTGAGGAACAGGGAACAGCGATTGACGGTATTACTTAAAGAATTAATTTGATTCAGTGAAGTAGAGCGGTTTGGAGGTGTATGGATTGGAACTAATGGATGCACTTGAGAGAATGGAGAATGTTCTACATAAGGCCAGGGCCCAACATAATTTTATAAAGGTTTACATCAGAGGCTAGGCTAAAGAGTTTGATAAAGCAAAAACACAAGGATGACACAGCCTCTTCTCTTGTTCACCTCTGTTGCAAAGGTAGCTAGTGAGAAAAGTGAGGGAAACTTTTATACGTGTGTGTATATGTGCAAAAGCAGATCACCAATAGGGAAAAGGTCGTTTTTCCCAATAATTTTTCTTAGACAAAAACTCCTATCAGATAGTAAATGTATAACAATTCTAAATCTATCAGCTTGGCCCTGAGTTTTGTAAATGGTCCTTTTAAAGTGTGTAATGTGCAATGTACCACATAATCTGATCCATGAGTGTGTTAAGTAGTCTCAGTTACACCTTTAAGCAGCATTGTACTATGAAAACTAAGTATAAAATATCAACATTAAAAAGGTACATAAAGTTGACATGCAGTGCTGGTTACAACAGCATACCACAAATCTAGTCCTATATGGCTTAACAAAATTTTCTGCAAACAGCCATAAACATAGAAAGGGCAAAAAGCTGCAAAGCAGTATTCTCTTCCTTCTTGTCAGTTTTAATTTAAATGGAAAATAAGGAAGTTGCACACATGCACTACTTCCTTTTTTATGTGAAGCACAAAGAAAGATATATCAAATCCAATACACTGGCAGCTGAGCAAATATTTCTGATCACTATATCTTTACTGTCATATTAGCAAGTTCTGCTGCAAACAAGTTTGCTGCACTAGGGGATCTGATTTAGAATAGAAAAGGAGCTGCCAGTCTCCTGTTTCAATGTCTCTTCTTAGATGAACATTGATAGGGCTCATAAAAAAATATTCCAGATATTCCAAATAAGGTCAACCACTGTCTCACATCTGCAGCTGTTACCAGACACTGTTTTAATACTTTAAAAATGTTGCACCCAAATACAATTTCCTGTAACATTAAAGCTCATCTAAAGAGCTTGACATTTTCATGGGCTGATCATAAAGAGAATCTCTCTGACCCGAATTATGTAATGCTAGGTAATGAAGCTGCAGCAGGTCTAGCCACCCGGCAGTGTAAACCTTGGCTCAAGATGAATGTCACTTCAGAAGTGACACCCCAACCCCATGTGCAAAATGGGAAAAGGGGTTGCGGATGGATGAAGGTAATGAAGACTGATACAGGAAAGAAATAAATAGTGGCAAATGGCTTTCTAAAGTAATATGGGTAACATCAGTAACAGCAACAAAGAAATTAATGCAACTGCTGGACTTGCAAGAGACTATTGGTCTTGATGGATACCTCAGCACAAAAAATCTGGACAAAGCTCAAACTAAAGGGGTGAAAAAAGGCCTAAAATAGGGATAACGTTTAAATATTGCTCCTGTGAACGTAGAACTTTGCTAGAATAATAGGTCTTATATTAGTATGCATTTTCTGAAGGATATGTCATTACTTAGTGACTTTAATCCTCAATGATTTGCCAGAATACCACAAATTTTATGAGGAACAGGCCAAAAATATGAGGCAGAAATCTGGACATTCTGTGAAAATCTGGACAGTTGACAGGTATGGCCTAATGATTAAAGAGAGTTATGTACTTACCGTTACTTGGAATCTGCATCCTTATTCATCACTGATGCATCTTGGATCAAACCTCGGATCTGAGCTGGCAACTGAAAGGACAGATCCAGAGCTCAACCTCCTCCCCTTCCCATAATCCCTTTCTAACCCACAACCCTCAGATCGAGTTTGCTGGATAGAGAAAAAAAAGAGCAGTGTAGACTGCCTATAAAACTGAAAAACTCCTAAAGGGAGACATCTCTCCATATCTACCAAATCTCCAGAAGGAAGGGGAAGGATGGTGGGAACATGATGAATAATGACACTGGACAGCACGGATTCCAAGTTATGATAAGTACATAGCTCTTTATCTGATACTATCTGTGTCATTACTGATCACGGATGGCTCTTAGTCCCCAGCTACTATGAACGCTGGGAGGCCTCAGGGATGGATATGCCAGACAACAGAGGAACCAATGGAAGCCCTGTTCCTAGATACCAACTCCAACTTATACTGCGGATGGAGCAGTGGTGCAGAGGCAGCATTGTCACCTCGCAGCAAGAGGTTCTTCAGTTCGATTCTTGGCTGAGGTACCTTCTGTGCAGAGTCTACATGTCCTCCCTGCATTCGTGTGGGTTTCCTGAAAATTGGCTTTGTTCCAAATCGGACTTTCCCAGTTAACAAATGTCAAATATATAAAAATAAATAAATAAAATAATGTGCAACAAAGGTGTGGGGATTAAACCAAGTAGCTGGGGTGCAAATCTCACGCAAAGAAAGTTTTGCCAAGGCAGAAGATTTGGCTACCGACCTAGTACAGTGAGCTTTAACTGGTCCAGAAAGATCCAGGTGCCTGCTTTCATAAGTGTAGGAAATGCAGCTGGCAATCCATTGTGAAATAGATACCTTGGAAACTGCTTGACCTTTCCTGACCTGAGAGAAGGCAACAAATTGCTGATTTGACTTCAGAAATTCTTCAGTTCTCTTAAAATAAAAACGTAGCTGTCTATGGACGTCCAGACAATGCAACCTACTTCCCCAATTTTTCTAATAAAGGGGAATAAACACAGGAAGCTGAATAGATTGGTTATGATTCGCCTTCGAGGCTAACTAAGGGACAAATGCAGGACTGGTCCTGCTAGACACCCTATCCTTGTGGAACACCATGAAAGGGGGCTTAATTCTGAGAGCCTGCAACTCAGAGACCCTCCTGGTCAAAGTAGCAGCCACCAAGAAGGCAGTCTTCCAGGACAGGAATTTAAGATCACAAGCTGCTGCAGGCTCAAAGGGCTTCTGAGTCAAAGACTGCAACACTAATGTGAGATTCCATGGTGGGGAGGGATCCTTGACATGAGGCCTGAGGAGAAACATCCCTTTGAAGAAAAGCCTTGCAGAGCCTGGAAGAAAAGGTGGGACTTTTGTTCTAATGCAAGTTAGAGATGGCCGCCTATTGGAGTTTGATCGTAGAGAAACTGGCCCCTTGGTGAAAAAGAGAGGTCAAGAACAACAAAATATCAGGAACAGGGTCTGAAAAGGGATCTAAATTGCTTTGTTTGGCCCAAATAGAAAATCTCTTCCATTTACTGGAATACACCTTCTTGATGGACGTTTTTTGAGAGGCCAAGATAATGCTCTTAACTGGACAGGGAAGCCTGGAATGGGAAGGATCATTGGAACTGGAGGAACCATGCAGTTAGACGAAGAGACTGGAGAAGCCCTCAAAGGTGAGAAACGAGATGCTGGGTGGAATCCAAAATCCAGGACGGATATTTCACATAAGACCAAAGGAGGCAGAACCAATCATGACGAGGGCAAAAGGGGGCAATGAGGATTAGAGGAGTCTTCAGGTGATGGGCTTTCTGTAAGACTTTGCAAATGAGAGGAGTTGGGGGGGGGGTAAGCGTATAGAAGTCCCAACGGCCAGTCATGTACCAGAGCATCCCTGGGTGACTCCCCCATCAGAAGAGATCAGGGCAACGTAGTTGCTGCATTTGTGGTTGTTTGGGAAGGAAAAAAATCCCAGCAAGGAAGACCCCCAACAGTCGAATATCTGACGTGTCAGTGATGGATTCAGAGAACACTCATGAGGACTCATGATAGATCTGCCGAGTTTGTCAGCTAACATGCTGGAACTGCAGAGAATGTGTGTTGCAAGAAGAAAGCGCCTGAAAGACATTACCCATTCCCACACTGTCATGGCCTCTCTGCACAGGGTATAAGACCATCTTCCCCCCTGCTTGTTGATGTACCAGACCACTGCCATGTTGTGTTTGAATTGCTATAGTCCTGACAGGGGAGGCACTCCTGGAAGGCTTTCAACATTAGAAGAACTGCTCTCATCTCCAGGACATTTATGTGCAATTTGGTCTCTATAGGGGACCACGTGCCTTGAACAGTCCTTCCCCAAAATGCCCCCCACCCCACCCCAACAGGGAGGTGTCCATGGGGAAGATAGAAGGGTCTGCCTAGCATGAGCTCCTGAGCTTGGAGCCACCAAGCAAGGTGATGTCTGCACACATGAGAGATCCTGATTGTCATGGACATAGGGTGAAACTGAGCTGATCATTGCACTGCCAGGGTCCACTGCAGAACCCGCGTGTGATATCTGGCGAGAGGCACTAACTGGATAGCCACCGCCATAGACCCTAGTACCTGCAAGATCAAGTGGGCCATGGGATGATCTAGATCCAGCAACTGTTGGACCAGGTTCCAAATTATTTGAAGTCTGCATGGGGGAAGTCCTGCAGTCTCTGACACCGTATCCAGAAGGATCCCAATAAACTCTAGGTTCTGACACAGGGGAAAGAAGGGATTTGGGCAGGCTGACCATGATGCCTAGAGCCTGGAAGAGATTCAGGATATAATCGGTGGAGATAGTGAGTTAGTGCCTCATGGGGACCGTGTGGAACCAATCATCCAGGTATGGGAACACATGGAAACCTTGCTGCCAGCACTGCGATGCATTTGGTAAACACCTGGGGTGGTGGTGGTGAGTCCAAAGGGCAGGGATCTGAACTGATAGTGGTTGGCCGCTAGCCGAAAGTGCAGGTATCTCCTGGAGTGTCTGTTGATTTTGATATGATAGCACGCATCCCTGAGATCCACTGAGCACATCCAGTCGTCCTTGCGCAAAAGAGGCAAAACGGACTGAATAGTGACCATCCAGAACTTGGACTTCTTGACAGACAGGTTCAGTTTGAGGAGGTCCAAGATGGGATGCAAGTCTCCGGTCTTCTTGGGCACCAAAAAAAAAGCGGGAGTAAGTTTTGGACCCTCGTTGTCCTGTTGGGACCTCTTAGATGGCTCTTTTTTGAAAAAGGTCTTGGACCTCGAGATGGGCCAACTCCCTTTGGCAGGGTGGAACGTCTGGGAGAGAACATTGAACTGAAGGCGGCTGAAAAAAGGGTCTGAAGTAACCCCTGGAAATGATCTTTAAAACACACTGATCTGAGGTGATACTTGTCCAAGCTAGTGAGTGGAGGGACAGATGTCCACTGACTGCTTCCAGAGCAGGACACCCGGGCAGCACTTCAGGAGTACTGAGGGAGCTTCTCTGAGAAGGGTTCCTGAGAGCCTTGGTTCTATGGACCCCCTCTGCCTCTTGGGTGGCATCTACCGTCAAATCCCCTACCCTGGCCAGAAGAGGAGGATTCCTGAGAAGCATCCTGGAAGGAAGACTGAGACCAGTGGAACCAAAGTTTCTCTCTACCCCCTCTGATTTTTGGAAAAGGATCATTTGGGTGTACAAAACTTGAAACCCACCATGGACAGTGTCTTTCCTTCTTGCTCACTGTGGGTCAAAGTCTCTCTGACCCATCGAAAGGGACATTAATGCAGGATGCCTTAAAGAGGTCCACAAATCCACAAAGGTGAAGCCAGGCTATTGCCTAATGGCAATACCAGTGCCTGACATGCGAGAGGTGGCCTCCAGCAAACTGGAGAGCAACCTTATCAAACCATTAGCCAGGGAAATTAGAGTTGACAGCTTCGGAGAGACCAATTTAAAACTCTCAGGGGCAGCAACTCGGAAAGGGAAGTGCCGAGTACCAGTACCAAATCCCTTTGCAGTCGGGTGAAGTGTGTCATGAAATTGTTTGCTCTTAGTCTGAATGTAGCTGAGGTACACATGCGCTTCTCAAAAAGGTCAATTGCCCAAGACATTCTATTCAGCAAACTCCTTTTTAGTAGCTGCAGCCAGCATGATGGCATCAACAGGGATGCCCTTACACCAAAAGGTCTTATCTTTGTGGGGACTTAGAAATTTGTCAGCCTTTTTGGGGACTGGTTCTACTGTGTCCAGCTCCTTCCACCCTCTGTCAGTGATGAATTGCACAAGCTCGTCGGCAGGGGGAGAAACCCAGGTAGAAGATGGGTCCCATCCTGAAGGCCTTCAAAAACACAGATTCCTCTGAAAACAGGGTGGAGGTAGACTAGCTGTCTCTCTGCTTGAGGATTTTGAAGATGTCCCCAAAGGACAATTCCTCGGACATTAGCCTGGGGGACCCATCTCCTTCCTCAAAATCCATGTCCTCAGTGAGAGACTCTCTAGCGGAGTTCAGGTGCCTCCTCTTGCACATCCTCTTCGGAGGGGCTCCACCATGGTAGGGGACCCCAATGCAGCACTGATGTCTCCAGACGACATCGGCCCCAATCTGTCCAGTGTGGAGGCAACAGAGGAGGGAAGGGTCCGAAAACTCTGGGCCCAATCCCACCCCCCAGGAACCAGCACTGACTTCTTGGGGCCGAGGCACAACCAGTTCTAAGGGCAATGGAGCATAGCCTTCCACGGAACCTGACTGTGTGGGAAGGGAGGATATGCCAGACACCACTGGCCTTTCACAGGGAATGCTCTGATCCTGAGGATCCAAACCTGGATGGGTCAGACGAGAAGAGTGAAGTCCTGCAGATGGAGAGGATCCCCTTGGCAACTGATCAGGGGATAATAACAGGCCTAACTCGATTCAGGCCTTGAGAAAGTTCCTCATCATCCTATCCATGTCTGAGGGGAGCAAACCTCTGCAGAACTTAGAAGAAATATAGGAATGTCCTGACCTAGCTGAAGGCCTGCAGTCTCGGGAGGGAGACAGACTTGTGCGCCTAGGATCTGAGCTCCTGGCCCTCGAAGGAGAAACATCAATAATGATAGGATTTGATGAAACTGTCGGATCCGTAGGAGCAGTCAGTGCCGTAGATGGATCCAATGATCAGGTCAGATACAAAGACAGTCTGTCAAGTCGGATCAGAGGGTGACCAAGACTCCAAGGTCTCAAATCTGACACAAGAAGCCAAGGATCTTGGGACAGAAGAGCCCAGATCCAAAGAGGCTGGGCTCAGATCCAGGGAACTGCAGCTTTTTGGAGGGCGAATCCCTAGAGGAAGACTACTTCCTCTCGGGATCGGAGGGAGGATTAGAAGGGGAACTGGAGACCGGAGAGCCCCTTTGGCAAGCCCATTAAGCAGGAGCTTGTTCCTGCATTCCAGGAGAGCCCTGGGGTTGAATCTGGCTATTCAACCTCCATGTGAGGCTCTCCCAGGCAATAAACACACTCCTCGTGCGAGTCGGAGTGGGGTATTTTCTGACCACACGAGGAGCATCTTTTAAAGCCAGAAGGCTTTTCAGACATTGCACTCTCACACTCGCACAAAAAACTAACACCCGCACTCTACACTGAAGGGGAAGGGGTAAGCAAAGGGCAAAGAAACCACCTGCTAAAGGGCTAGCAAAGGGTCTAAGAAACTACCCAAAGGACCTGGGGAAAAAGGGTGTGAACCCAAGAGAGAGCTTAAACAGCTACTGGGAGGGGAGAAAAAGTACAGTTGTGCACACTTACCATAAATGTAGTTCGAGTATATTCACTGTTGCAGTCATCACACATTTGGGTTATCTGCTTGCAGTAGCCCTCAGTCGGCCTGATTATCAAAGTCTTGGGTCCTGCATCGGTTGCTGTCTCATCTTCCATGATGTCGGGTAGTCAGGGGTATAAAGCATGCAGCTGATGCCATTTTATCAGATTTTCTTGCCCCAGATGTCAGGTACCCTATAATGGGAAGCAATTATATACAAGGTTACACCTCCAACAAAAAGCAAATACACCAGAAAGCTTTAAGCATAGTAAAACAGAGTAGACAATAGAAGTCAGGGGGGCTGAAGGGAAGGTAACCAGGACTGCAACAGTGAATACACTCGAACATATACATTTATGGTAAGTGTACACAACTGTACTATGTTCTTCGTGTTTCACTGTTGCTGTCATCACATTTCAGTAGATTCTCAAAGCTAAGGATGGGAGGAGGTAATTAGATAGCATTAGGACCAGTTATAAGGCCCTGCAAGACTGCAGTGGCAAAGCCAGCTCTGGATTTAGAAACAATTGGCAAATGGTAATGCTTGGTGAAGTTATGTACAGAACTCCAGGAAGCGCTTCTAGGATGTCCCTGGTAGGGACACCTCTGAGAAAGGCTATAGAGATAGATGCAGCCCTGGTTGAATGTGCTCTTATCCCCTGTGGGGTAGGTTTTCAATGGTGCGTATAGCAGAAATGAATGCAATGGCCAATTGACTTAGAAATGGTTTGCTTTGAAATAGCTTTCCCCTCTGCCCCTGCAGCAAATGCAACCAGCAGCTGTTCAGATTTCCTGAGAGTCCTGTCCAAGTAAAATCTAAATTGTCTGTGCACATCCAAGAAGTGCAGTATTCGTTCCCCTTTGTTCTGTGGATTAGACAAGAAGGTTGGCAAATGAATGGACTGATTAAGGGCCACACTGGATACCACCTTGGGCATGAAGGAGGGATAGGTCCTGAGGGACACCCTGTCTGCATGAATGATGAAAAGGCTCCACAGCCATGAGGGCCTGTAATTCACACACCCTTCTTGCTGAAGTGATGGCTAGAAGGAAGGCTGTTTTCCAAGAAAGGAATTTCAAGTCTGCACTTGCAGCTGGCTCAAAGGAAGGTAGAGTGAGCTTTTTCAATACAAAGTTAAGGTCCCAGGCTGGAGTAGGGGCTCTCCTGGGTGGTCTTAAGGTTTTGGCCACTCTGAGGAATTGCTTCAGCAGTGGAAGAGAGAAGAGGGGTGTTTCTGTATGGTAATGAGCTGAAATGGCTGAGGCATTAATTTTGATGGAGGGAAAAGAAAGGCCCCTGTGAAGCATCTCAGTTAAGAATTGAAGAATCTGAGGGTAAATTGGGCGCTGCTGTGCCCATCCTATGAGTTTGGCTCCATGAACAGAATCTTTTCCATTTTTCAGCATAGAATTTTCTAGTACTACGCCTCCTTGCCTCCAGAATGACATCTATCACTTGCTTACTGAGGGATGGGAATGGTGAGATCAGGTAATTAGTCAGGCTGCCAAGTTCAGGGTTTGAAGCTGTGGGTGCAGAATCTGGCCCTCCTGTGGAGACAGCAGAGCAGGGGTCTGAGGCAGGTGCCATGGTGCCAGCAGTGACACACTGCACAAGAGGGGGTACACCAGCATTGGAGTGGCCAGTCTGGTGCAATCAGTATTGACCTAGGTTTGTTCTGTTTGATCTTTAGTAGTACCTTGGAGAGGAGAAGCAGAGGTGGAAAGGCGTAAACTGATAGGTTTTTCCAGGTGAAGGACAGGACATCCACTTTCCAAGCTTGTTTGTGGGGAGTCCTTGTGCAGAATTTGTCCAATTGGTAGTTCTGGGGGAGACAAACAGGTCTATCTCTGGGCTCTCCCATTTGTTTTTCAACATGGTGAATATCTTTGGTTCCAGTTTCCACTCGTGTGGGTCAATGAGATTTATGCTTAGGTCATCTGCCAGTGTATTTAGCTTTCCTGGCAGGAACTGAGCCTGTAGGTGCACTTGGTAGCTCAAGGCTGTGTTCCACAGAGCCACAGCTAGCCTGCAGAGAGGGTATGAGTGGGTTCTCCCCTGCTTGTTTATGTACCACACAACAGTGGTGTTGTCCGTCTTTACCAATAATTGTCCTGGAAGAATGTGGTCCTTGAAGGCTGTCAGAGCATACTGTACAGCTAACATTTCTTTCTGATTGATTTGCAGGTGCATTTGACTTGGGTTCCATTTGCCCTGAATGCACTGCCCTGCCAAGTGAGCCCCCCATGCATAGTCTGATGCGTCTGTTGTTAGGATTTTGGTGGCAGGAGGTAGAGTGAATGGCAGTCCCTTGTTCTGGTGGCAGGCCTCTGCCCACCAAAGGAACTATCTGTAGACAAGGTATAATAGGAATCATTGATTCTAGATTATGAGAATGTTGACACCATAGTCTTTTTAGATACCATTGTAGTTTCCTCGTATGCAGTCTTGCATTTGGAATTAGTAGAATACAGGAGGCCATGATCCCCAGGGCTTGCAGAATTTTTTTTGCAAATAGCTGGGTCTTTGTGGCCAGTAGTTTGAAGTAGGCTGTCAAATGAACTTTTTTCTATGGTGTGAGGTAGGCCATCTGGGAAGTTGTATTCAAGCTTGCTCCCAGGAATGCCATTTGTTGGCAGGGTACAAGATGTGAACCAAATACCACCAGGAACCCACAGGATAAACGCTCCTTCACACACCAAAGTAATAAAAAATCCAAATAACTCCACTAGTTGAAGGGACGACCAAGGTGACATACACTATAAAACGTATTCAAATAACTGAACTACCGGTAGATTAAAAAGAATAAAATATTTATTCAAACGAGGTTAGCGCTTTCACAAACTTGCTTCATCAGACCTTTGAAAACCACAAAAAATAAGATCTATAAATACTAAATCATAATTCAAAATGTCCAATCAGATGTAATAAAAACATGTTACAGCCCATATTTAAAGATACATCATATATAATAAACCATCATGCAGATAATATCAGAGCATAGAATCCTGACTATAACAAAACACTTTATAGTACACTCAACTAAAACAATATCACCTATCTATGTGCACCATATTAATAGCACCTCAGATCCTATCTAAAAAATATTACTAAATGCATCAAACCGTCACTTAAGAAAAGGAGGGTACCTAAATGAAATTTATGCATTTAGTAATATTTTTTAGATAGGATCTGAGGTGCTATTACATCTGATTTTCAAGTTTGTGAAAGCGCTAACCTCGTTTGAATAAATATTTTAATCTTTTTAATCTACCAGTAGTTCAGTTATTTGAATACATTTTATAGTGTATGTTGCCTTGGTCGTCCTTTCAACTAGTGGAGTTATTAGGGTACAAGATGGGATTTCTTTTCATTTATGGTGTACTCCAGAGACGTTAGCAATTTCTTTACAAAAGCCAGATGATTTAATAGTATGTCCTGGCTTTCGGCCTGAATTAGAAAATTGTTCAGGTATGGATATATCTGAATATTTCTTTGCCTGATAAATGCAGTGACTGGAGCTAGACACTTCGTGAATACCCTGGGTGCAGTAGATGAGCCAAAGGGCAGAGCAGAGAACTGGTAGTGCATGTAGCCTGCTCAGAAGCGTCGGTATCTTTTGCAAGATTGCCTTATTGGGATGTGCAGGTAGGCTTCCTTTAAATCCAGTGATGCCAACCAGGCACCTTTGCCTAGCATGGGAAGCAGCTGATGAAGAGTTAGCATCTTGAATTTTGGGATTACCAAAAATATGTTTAGGATAGACAGATCCAGAACAGGATGCCAGGAATTGCCTTTTCTGGGCAACAGAAAAGGTCTTGAGTAGAAACCTTGTCCCCATTCCTCTTCTGGAACAGGCTGAATAGCTCTGATGCTTAAAAGAGAGAGAACTTGCTTTTGAGCCTCTGCCGACTGATTTGCGGGTAGGTCTGGCCAGCCGGGGCTGGTAAGGAGTGGAAGTGGAATCTGTATCCTTGGGAAACTATATTTAAAACCCATTTGTCCTGGGTAATGAGTTCCCAATTTTTTGCAAGGCGGGCAATCTTTGCCCCTAAAGGAACAGCCAATTTGAGCAGGCCTAGGAAGGTTTAAAGTTAAGAACCAAACAAAATAAAACATACAAGAAAATCCAATATGCGGTTTGGTTACAATAAAGGATGTCTTCCAAAAATAAACTGTTCGTATCAGCAATGATAACATAAACCAATTTCCAAAAACTGGACCTGTTTATTAACCACAAAAATAATAAAAAAATCAGAACAAAAAACTGGATTTAGCGCTTTCGTCTCCCACCGGAGACCTCATCAGAATCAATGAGTGATACTATTATAAAAAGCTCATAGGCTGGCCATGTTAATTACTAAGTGGAAATCATTTCAAAATGTTAAAGATATATACATCCTTTATCTTTTTTTCATGTCATATAAGAAAACTAAAGGGAGGAAATATAATACAAAGTACACAGAACAGTAACTAAACAGGTACATACTAATGGCAGTACAAAATGTACAAAAATATTAAAACATCGTCTAATCATAATCTGGTGGACATGTTTTTTAAAAACTCTCCCCTGTATTTGGTGTCTACTACATCTGTGTGCAGGTACCAATGAAAATATACAGTTTCAAAACTACATACACATATTATTAATCATCCTGTTACTGTTGGATTGTCCTTGCAGTATTGTATAACCATACAAGGTAAATGCAAAACTACTATTTCGTTCCTATAAAATTGATGAACATAATGGACCCTAACATTGTAAGACTAAAAAATGATTAGTAAATATAAATCATAAATACAATAAGAACACATTGGTCTAAGCATCCAAAAATATATATGTGAAATAAATTTATTAACAAAGTGTGTATACTTATATATGCATATATATTCCATATGTGTATTATAATATAGTATTATATGTATATAAATAAATAAAATATATGTATGAATATTGTTTAAATATATCTAAGAAATATATACAATTATTAGGATTGTAAAATAAAGTAAATGTGCAAAAATTCTGTGAAGGATATTGTATATAATATATACAAAAAAATATATAAAAAATGTATCAAAAATTATAAATGTATATGTATAAATATATAAATATAAATATTAAATATAAAATATTGAAAATATTTATATAAAATTCAGTAAACACAAATGTATATATTGCAGAAGAACGCTTGAAAAATATTTAAAAAGAATATTTGTGAATGTTTAAAAATATTGAAAATATTAAAAATAAAAGGTTTAAAGTTAAGTCAATGAGACAGTTTACCATAGGGGAGTCTTACTACTCCCTGCTTTGGAAGTGGGAGCCCCCCACTGTTTTGGCCTGTGAGTACCTTGAGACCGAAGCCTGGGTGCTCTGCTGGTTCTGGGTTTTGACTGTGAAGGCCTAGGTGAGGCAGGAAAGGACCAATTCTTAGAGGGCCAGTGCCTACTAAATCTGGGAGGTGGTACTTGCAGGAAATCTTTAACAGTTTGCATAGATTTAGCTTTTTCCTCCTCCTTTTTAAGTACTACTTCTGCTTTGTTGCCAAACAGGCTGTCTTGGTTTAAGGGAGCATCCGGCAATTTAGCTTTAACATGATCTGGCAGAGACTGCTCCTTAAGCCAAGCATGCCTTCTAAGTACAGACCAGTGACAGCAGCCCTGCAAGATGCTTCTAATGAATCAAAACCACATTGCAAATTATGTTTTCCAACTTGTTCAGCAGACTGCATTAAATCCTGTAATTCTTTACTTTCAGTACAGTCAGGAATCAACATCATTTTCTGTTTAAACAATCCACTAATATGCTGCTGATACTTTAACATATGAAACTGGCAGTTTAAAGCCCTAATGGCTAAAGTAGCAGAGGTGTATACCTTCTTTCCCCATCTATCCAGTGCCCTGGAATCTCTATCAGAGGGGGTAGGATGTTTTGCAGTAGCCTTAATGTCCTTGGGTTCCTGTGAAATGGTCTCAGGATCCGCAGTAGGATTTTTAAAGAGGAACTTGAGAGAGTCAGGCACCCTGTAATACCTATCAGGTTGTCTGGGAGCAGGAGGTAAACAATCAGGTCAGGGGCCAGGCAAGATTCCGAGAAGGCATCATCTACAATGTCCAGTACAGGAGGGATAGCTAAAGGCCTGTGTTGAGGCAGGAGTAAGAATTCCCTAAGCCTCTTTTTGGAGTCAGAGTAATCCTGGCTTTCCCAGTGGAAATGCTCCCTAAGAGTATGCAAGTTTCACCAAAGGAGAAATCCTCTGGAGGGGAAGCAGAGGGAATGGAGTCCTCTGCATCAGAATCCTCATAGGTAGATAAGGGCAAATCCTGGTCATCAGAAAAAACAGAAATTTCAGAATCCTGATCAGAAGAATCAGAAGGAAAATCAGTCCTAGGTCTCTTAGAGGGGGAAGAATGGCTTCCCTGGATTAAAGTAATAAGGTCCTCAGCCATCATTATCATTTGTTTTTTAGGCATAGGGGCCTGACCGTGCGGTCTGGGCATTGTTATTTTTTAGGCATAGATCGAGTTTTAGGCCTAGAAAAAGAAGATGGCGTCAGTTTAATATGCAAATCAGTAGGCCTGAATACACCCTCAGAAGCCGGTGCCTGCACAGCAGCTCTGGACCCATCCAAGGTAGAGACATCCGCAGGTTCCACAGTAGAAGAAGCATCTTGCAGCACACCGAACTCCGAATGGGTCTCAGTAGAGGCCTGCGAATCTGAAATAGCGGCTAACAGTGGCTACGAAAGCACCTCATTGAGTACCGGCGAACTGGCAACTAGCTTAGGAGAAGCGTCGTCAGCAGCTTTGGACCTAAGCAGTCTGTCACTGTCTTTATCTTTGTGTTTTTTCGGAATGTCAGTAGTCGGGTGGCTTACTGAAGCCATTTCTGGATAATTGAACCGAGTACCAAAATATTTAGAAGCGTAAATGAACCGACGACGAATAGTTTGTTGATTAAATAGGGCACAAGACCGACAGCGAGGTACGTCATGGTCTGGGCCTAGGCAAGGAATGCAGTATGAATGGAAATCTTTATGAGGTATTTGCTTTCCACAAGAAATACAACTATTAACTTTTACTGACATTGGTTTAGAGAAAGAAAAAGTTTCCCCAACGGGGCACTTAGCTTAGTTGAAAACTTTGGTTCTGAAACTCGAAAATGAAAATTTCAGGAGTCAGCCGACCTGCACTTGAGAACTGCTTCTGCTTTGGGCACCGCACGGCAAGAAAGACTGATAAAATGGCATTGGCTGCATGCTTTATATACCCCTGACTACCTGATGTCATGGAAGATGAGACAGCAACTGACGCAGGACCCAAGACTTTGATAATCAGGCCAACTGAGGGCTACTGCATGCAGATAACTCAAATGTAATGACTGCAACAGTGAAACGCGAAGAACATCCTAACTACACTAAGACTAAAAGACAGGAGAAAAAGGACTACAAAAGGAAGAAAACCACAGAGAAAAGAGGAAAAAATTCACTTATCTGTACCGATGCTAGATTCAGCTACAGGATGCACGTCTAAGCAAAATCGCGGCAAATGAGATCTGGGGGTTGTGGGTTAGGGAAGGGATTATGGGAATGGGAGGAGCTTGAGTTCTGGATCTGTCCTTTCAGTGGCTGGCTCGGATCTGAGGTAGGATCCAAGACCCATCCATGATCAATAATGATACGGATAGCATCAGATCTTACATTATTCACTTATCTCCACTTGAATAGTGTCACTACAACCAAAGCTCACTTGGCATCAGCTAAACACAAGATTGGTATGGCTTTCCTGTACTACAGGACAGTTTTGGGCAGATATTTATTTTGTTTCCTGGTAGCTTATTTATGAACTTTGAGACATTAAATAAGTAAACATGAAAATTTGGTATTGCCATCACTATGCATGTGGCTCATGTGTCTATGAATCTACTAATGCATGATCAATAATGATACGGATAGCATCAGATCTTACATTATTCACTTATCTCCACTTGAATAGTGTCACTACAACAAAAGCTCACTTGGCATCAGCTAAACACAAGATTAGTATGGCTTTCCTGTACTACAGAACAGGACAGTTTTGGGCAGATATTCATTTTGTTTCCTGGTAGCTTATTTATGAACTTTGAGACATTAAAAAAGTAAACATGAAAATTTGGTATTGCCATCACTATGCATGTGCTCATGTGTATCTATGAATCTACTAATGCAGCACTGCATGTTATAATTTCCCTAAGACGATGCAAACTCAATCCTTGCATGTGTTTAAGGGAATAAGAGAGAAATCACCTTTATTCCAGTGTCATTACTTAACTATAGACATTGGGACAGTCACTTTTGCTTAACCAATCCCTCACAAAAGAACCCTGAATTTCAGCTTCACTTGCTGGCATGTGTACCATGCCATGACAAGGGGCATGTGGCCAGTCATTTTAAGCATGAGCAGCCTGTAGTCAAGCCTTAGTAAAATGAAAGATAAATGTGCTTTAAAATGTTTTGGCTGATTAGTAAAATAATAAGCAAGAAATGACAGCATAAATTATATACATTCACGCACGCACACACACATATGTATATATATATATATATATATATATATATATATATATATATATATATATATATAATACTTATTAAAGGATCATTGTAGATTTAAGTTCAGCATCACCACCTTAAACACACTGTCAATTTTCCATTCGGATCTCTTCTATGAATACAAAAGTATTTATCACAGGGAGTTAGAACAATATGCATGTAAGAAAAAGAACAGGATAAAAAAAAAATTAGAATTATCTCGGGTGCTGCACAAGTAGAACAACAGTGTTTTAAGTTTCAAGAATAAGCGTTTGCTTTCCATTTTATAAAGACACAGATACAAATTAATTTATACATGCTTCTAATATTAAATTTCCAATATTGTTACATTAGTGAAAACAGCAACAAATGTATTCATTCACTAATTCAGTTCAGCGTCATGATGGGTGGGTGGGGTGGGGGACTAGACGATATCCTGGAACTCACTTGGTGGGAAAAAGGTACTGTAAATAATCCTGGATAGGGCATCGGCCCATTACAGGAATACATCCTTAACAATCTATACTATTAATACAGCACACAAGTACAAAAGTATGCATAGTACAAAGAACAGTACAAGAAATAGGTAAACTGTTACACATACAACAGAAAAATGAATATTCCGTCTTGCAGGGTTTCTTCTCTGTTATAGTAAAAATGTCAGTTGTACCACAGTATGGCATATTTCTACAATAATGTACACAGGCAAAAGTACTTCTTATAGAAGAAAAGAACTGGGTTACAATGCCTTGAATCTAATCAAGAGAAGTAATCCTCTTGAAATTAACTAGGAAGTTTTTCCAAAGGTAATTCAAATTGTGTCATGGTGAATTGTCACCTGTCCTAATGTTTATTGTTGGAACTTTACACATATATTACAATGTTGCTCTTAACTGTTTCACTGGCTGTGTAATTTGATGTGTGCTTTGCAGATGAAAATCCAGCTATTCTGTTATACATTTAATATACTGAAAGTGATCTAAAAAATTGCAGTAAAAATTGCACTAACAGCTCAGTAAGAAATACAGTTTTTGCTGCTAATTTTTGCACGTTTAGTCTCGGACGCTTTTCAGAACAGCAGAATCATAGAATGTACAAGACAACTGGGCCATGTGGCCATTTACTCCTTTCCAGCACCCACACTTAGAACTTACCTCCTTTTTCAAAGAGCAATAATCCAGTCATACAGGGGAGAATTTGAGACCCATCCAACTAATTTCTTCTTAAAGGAAGATAGCACACCACTCTGCTGAGGTGGAAAGGCAGTTTGCTCTAACTTCCACAGAAGGTGTAGTAACTGAGTAACAAATCTGTCTCTCCACTGTGAACTATTTGCTGAAGCAGATTCAGATCTTTTGTTCTGCTGTTCAATGGACTAATTCATTTGCGGATAAATAAGAGGTCTTGGGCTGCCAGATCTGTAATGGCCCGGACCACAAGGCACAGATTGCTCCTAAGGAGGCTATAGGACATTGAATCTGTCGATAGCTGAGGTCCTATCTTTCTTGTCAAGAACATTTGGAGTCTCTCCTAGTTTGCCATTTTTAGTAAGATACATCCCCAACTGCGGCACTGTATTCTATGATGGAGTTGATCAGACCAAAACATGGAGAGGTAAGGACTGCTTTGGATCTACAGAAAATACCCTTTGTGATCAGCTGTGCCAGACAGGATTTCCAGACCACTGCTGCAACATGATCAAAGGAGAGGGAGTTATCTGCCCACATTTCAAGGTCTCTCATATTTTGATTTAGAAGTGGAGTGTTTTCTATAATATAAGCTGGGTGGAGGGTTTGTTTGCCAAATGCAATATTGCATTTTTAGCATTTAGTTTTTGCTTGTTTTCAGTGCAGAGCTATTAACCTCACCTTGTAGGTTCCACATATCAGAAATGGATTTAAGTATAACACCCAATTTACAATCGTCAGCAAACTTGTTTCCTGATTTTTTTTAATATGGAGATCAGAGAAGTATATGCAGAACAGCAGAGGTCCGAGCTCGAAACACTGTGGTAACCCCACACTGCTTTCATGCTCTCTAAGGACACACCTGCCACAATTCAGAGTACATTCTGTCCTTCAGCCATCTTCTCCCAGCCTGGCTCTTTTAGTGCCCAAGACATTACTGAAACTTGGGTTGTCTGGATCACAGTAAGAGCTTTATGCTTCTATTTCAGAGTCAGGTTGTTCCAAAACTGAATGTGTGGGTGAAATGGTTCAGTGCTCCAAAAGCTAAGATACTGGATGGGTATATTTTCTTGTCATATTTATGAGGCAACCTAGAATCTTTAATAAAAGATAAAGATGAAAGACAGAGGGATTTAGGAAATGGGAAGTGGGCATGATCAAGGAGTTATTAGGGAAGAAAGAAACTTCTTCAGAAGGGTTAACTACTGAGTGGAACAAAATGAAAATGGAGTTAAAAACTGGGTAGAAATAAAATAGAAAGATATGGGAAAGAAGTAACAGGAATTATCTAGATGGGTTAAAAAGAAGTTATATACTTACCATAACGTTCTATGTGAGTTGTTTATCTTGCCTTTATTCTCACTGATGGGTTCGGAGCCGATCCTCGGCTCCGACACGGCTGATAGCAAAGCTCAAGGTTTGCCAGTAGCTTGAGACCAAGCCCCTTATTCCACAATGCACTGCCGGAATTACCTCGGATCTTGTTTGCTGCTATATACCTACCTATACATACCCTTTTATATATTTGTACCAAGAACACTTCCCAAGGGGGAAGAAGAAATATTTAATAACCAGGATGGTACTAGCCTCTAAGTCAACAGTCAGCCAGGAGGGGGGAAGGAGGAAGGGACGTGAGAATAAAGGCGAGATAAACAACTCACATGGAACATTATGGTAAGTACATAACTTCATGTGAAGTTGTTAAATCTTGCCGTTTATTCTCACTGATGGGTAGCGTCCCTAGCACCCTCACCCCTGGGTGGCTCATGGGAGTATGTTCTTCAGTACTACAGAACCAAAAGAAGACCTGTCACTTGAAGCCTTACCTACTTTGTAATGCGTGACAAAGATATGAGGCTTAGACCAAGTGGCTGCAGCGAAAATATTGTCAAGGGGCAATTTAGCTTGAAAGGCAGATGTAGAGACGGCTCTGGTAGAATGAGCCTTAGGTTTGTGTGTTAATGGCATGTTTGCATTTTCATAAACAAAGGATATACAATCAGATAACCGTACCCGCGGTGGTGGTGCTGCGGTAGCGTTGTCGCCTCACAGTAAGACGCTATCCGGTTCGATTCTCAGCTACAGCGTCTTCTGCGTGGAGACATGCGTGAATGGGCGTACCTTCATTGAAGGTTGTGCATCAGGCCTGGCAAGCCGGTACGTAAAAGTCAACTGCCAATCATTAGCGGACCGGAGTTCCGCTGTGGCGACCCCTAACCGTTAAAAAGACGAAAGACACTAACAAACAAATACAATCAGATAACCATTTAGATAAGGTTGTTTTAGCCACTGAATTGCCTTTTCTTGCTTCTGAGAAGGATACAAAAAGTTGTTCTGATTTTCTAATATCCTTAGTTCCGTCAAGATAAATTCTGAGCTATCTGTGAACATCAAGTTTGTGCAGCATGTATTCCAATTTGTTAGAGTGGTTGGGAAAAAAGACAAGCAGCTCAATGACCTGACTGATATTTGACTCAGAACAGACTTTAGGTAAAAATGAGGAGTTTGTTCTGAGAGATACTCTATCAGCATGGAAAATCATGTAGGCTGGTCTGATAGATAATGCTTGAAGTTCTGACACTCTTCGGGCAGAAGTAATGGCCACAAGAAATATTGTTTTCCAGGATAAAAATTTGAGGTCATAAGAAGATTCTGATTTGAAAGGAGGAAGAATAATTTGAGACAGCATAAGGTTTAAATTCCAGGGAGAATAGGGAATTTTGATCGGGGGTCTCATATGAAGAAAGCCTTTAAGAAAGGTCTTAGATAATTTATGGCCCATAACATTTGAGCCACCAAACCCAAGGTGAAAATTTGAGATGGCAGCTAACTGAACTCGAACTGTAGCAGCTGCTGCTTCTTCCTTAAAAATGTTTGTCAAAAAGTCTAAAATAGAAGATAGCAGAGCTCGGAAAGGGTCAATATTCTGCATGTTGGCCCAAATTGAGAATCTTTTCCACTTACTGCCATATAATTTCCTAGTAGATGGCTTCTGAGAAGACAAAAGAATTTGTCTCATATCTTCTGAAATTGAATGAAGCCTGGCAATTAGGGGAAGTGGATTAGCCAAGCAGTCAGTTTCAGGGACTGCAGTGAAGGATTAAGGTCCCCTGACAGAAGGTCAGAAGGTCCGGAACTGGGTCCAGCATCCATGGATCTTCCTTCCAACAGATGATGGTGGAGAAACGGAAACCAAATCTGTCGAGGCCTGTAAGGGGCTATGAATATAACAGTCCTTCCCAGCGATTTTGCTTTCTGTAAAAATCTGGGTATTAATGGGAAGGGTGGAAATGCATAAAGGAGACCCGGGGGCCAATCGTGTAAAAGTGCATCTCTCGGGGGATGACCAGGAGGTGGCATTAGGGCAAAGTAGCTTCTGCATTTTGAATTGATGTGGCTGGCAAAAGGGTCGCAGCAAGGCTGGCCCCATTTGTGGAAAATCAACTCCGCAACCTGTTTGAGAGACCACTAGTGAGGGAGCAATATCGCCCTGCTTAGCTTGTCCGCTATCATGTTGGATTTCCCCAGGATGTGCGCTGCTAACAGAAAATGCTGGGATGACACAGCCCATTGCCGGACCCGGAGGGCTTCTCGACAAAGGGGGTAAGACCTGGTTCTGCCTTGCTTGTTCAAGTACCAGACTACTGACATGTTGTCCGTCTGAATTGCAATAGTTCCTAGAGGAAGAGAGTCCTGAAAGTACTGCAACGCCAGAAGCACTGCTCTCAACTCTAGAACATTGATGTGCAGATGTGATTCTTGATCTGTCCATGTGCCTTGGGCAGTCTTTCCCTGAAAATGCCCCACCACCCTATCAGTGAAGCGTCCATGGTCACAGTGGCTACGGGGGGGGGGGGGGGCAAAGGGTCTTCCGACTGTGACATGAAGAGACGTCAACCACCACCGAAGGTCTCTTCCCGCAAGAGTCCGTGATGAGAATCAAGTGGTGCATCGGTAGTTTCTGGTAAGACCACTGAGTGAAGAGGAGCCATTGAAGAATTCGCATATGCATCCTTGCAAGTGGTATAGCCAGGATTGCTGCCGCCATCAAACCTAGCACCTTCAATACCTCTGCTGCTGTAGCTTTGTTCTTTGACACCAGTGAGCTGACGTTTTGGCAGAGAAAAAAACTCTTTTGACAGGGAGACGTAGAGTAGTAGTTGAGGTATCTAGCTCTGCTCCTATAAAAACGGTATGCTGCGATGGTGATAAGGCAGACTTTTCGAAGTTGATTGTAATGCCTAATTGATGGCAGGGTGTCAGTGTATTGTGATGCCTGAGTCAACTGATGCTTGTTGGCAGCGGTGAGGAGCCAATCATCTAGGTATGGAAACACCTGGAATCCTAGATGTCTCAGGTGAGCCATGACCACTGCCATGCATTTGGTGAACACTCTGGGGGCTGTAGTGAGACCAAAGGGCAGCACTCGAAACTGGTAATGATTGGATCCCAGACAGAAGCGCAGATGATCTCTGGAGCATCTGTTCATCTTTATGTGATAGTATGCATCCTTGAGATCTATGGAGCACATCCAATCGCCTCTCCCTAGGAAGGGAAGAATGGATTGAAGCGTGACCATTCGTAATCTCTCTTTCTTTACGAACTGGTTGAGTCTGCTGAGGTCCAAGATAGGTCTCCAGTCCCCTGTTTTCTTTGGTACCAAAAAGAATCTTGAGTAAGTTCTGAATCCAACTTGGTCTGCTGGGACTGGTTGGATGACGCTTTTTTCTAGCAATCTGTGGACCTCTATGATTGCTTGTTCCCTGAGATTGGGTGGAACATCTGGAATTCTCTTTACAGGAATGGGAGGGGAAGAGAATGGTATGAAATATCCTCTGGAAATGATGCTTTGTACCCACGTATCTGATGTTATGTTTAGCCAGGCTTCTGGGTACAAAGACAAGCGACCCCCGACTGCCTCCAGAGCCGAACAGTCGGGCCCCCTTTCAGGGGCTCTGGTAGGGTTGACCAGAGAACTGACCCCTGTCACCCTGTTGATGCGGACCCCTTTGCCACGGGGGGGGGGGCATCTTCCATAATAACCACCTCCTCTGCCTCTAGAAGGGGCTTCTCCACGTGTGTCCTGAAAGGCTCCCTGTACTTTTCGGAACCACATTTTTCCTCCCCAGGACCCTTGGGGTAGGGCCGAGTAGCGGTCGAAAAATGGACTCCAACGGCAGATAAGGTCTTGCCTTCCTGCTCACACCTGGTTAAAGTTTCCTTTACTTTGGGCCCAAACAGTGACAAGCCATCAAATGGGGTATTAATAAAGGAAGACTTAAAGGGTTCCACAAAGGAGCAGGGATGCATCCAGACTTGTCTTTGAAGAGCAATGCCCAAACTAGCGGCTCTACTCGAACCATCAGCTGCATAGGATATGAGACGCATGGACAAGTTTACCACTGAGTTTAGGGTAGCGAGCTGGGTGTTGACTGTCAGCCACCCCTGTAGCTACCGCACCCTAGAGAGTATCTCCCAACTCTTTCAGGAGATCTCTCTGTAGTCTCGTAAACTGGGTTAAGTAGTTCAGTGATCGCAGAGAAAAAGTTGCTGAACTAAACATGCGCTTCCCATATCTATCCATGACCCTATAATCTCTGTTAGGGGGATGGATAAAGGTGGATGTCTCGGATACTTCATTTTTGGTGGCTGCAGCTACCACCATGGCATCAACAGGCACTCCCTTTGTCAAAAATGGCTTGTCCACTTGGGCAGACATGAATGTATTGGGCTTACAAGGAACAGGTTCCATGGCCTCCGGTGACTCCCACGCCTTACGAGAAATCAGGTCCATGAGCACGTCGTAAGGCGGAGACACCCAAGAAGTGGAAGGTTGAGACCCAAAAGCCTTCAAGAGCACGGACTCATCCTCAGTAGGGGTCTTGGACTGCCAATCGCCCCTCTAAGGATCTCTAGTATCTCTGAAAAGGAGATGTCCTCAGAGGGGGGAAGAGGGGACCCTTCTGACTCATCTAAGTCCGTATCAGATGTCAAAGACTCCTGTGGGAAGTGCCTCCTCTTGCACAGTCTCTTCTTGGGCACCTCCTCAGTGGGGGGATCTGGGGAGGTCTCAGAATAGTAGGGGATGCCCTGTGGGGGTACTTGAGGCTCCGGGTCTCTACACTTAGAGGGACCGGTAGATGTAGAAGCAGACACAGGAGCTTGAGGGGCGAGGGAATGCTGAACCGATGCTGACGTGGTCTTTGGAGACAAAACTCTCCTCATAGCATCAAAAGCACCATGGCTCCGACGAGAAGGAGTGGACGGACCCGATAGTACTGTCCGGACCTCCCGCATCGAAACCCTGGGCTCAGATCCCAAGCTAGGAGCTGTGCTCATCCGAGCCGAAGCCCCGAGAAGAAGAGTCGTCACTGACAAATCAGTTCGACTATCCTCCCCAGACCCGACGGGAGAGCGTTGGCTCCTAGAGTCCTCGGTCAGCGCAGAGGACATCCAAGTAGATGGAGCCGATAACATCGGTGCGGGTATCGGCTCCAAGGGTTCGACATCCATCGGTTCAGTTTTCTTCTGCTCAGAGTCCAGTACGGCTCAGAGGAGGAGTAGACAAATCCGGTTCCATGGTCTTCAGCACCGACGAGCTGGTCCCGGCCGACAACAATTTGGCAAGTCCTGGTGCCTATAACAGCTTCTGCACTAGCCGATCCATGTCCAAATCTGAAAGGCTGACTGAGGACTTAGCTGAATGCACTGAAGGTGCTGACTGGAGCAGAGGTGAAAAAGGAACTTCAGAGACCGGCTCCAAAACTGAGAGCTGGCTCCGACTGAAAGGTACACTCGGTTCTGAAGTCTGTGGAAGCGATGACCCTTCTGAGATTTTTGTCTTTTTTGTCACTTTGTCTGAAGATCTGGATTCTGAGGATTTGGAGGACATGCTAGTACCCTCATGGCTACTCAAAACCTCAGAAAAAGATTGCTGTAGCAATCCCCTGTCTACTAGCATCCTCCTTCTCTCGAAGTGGACTCCTGGGGAAAAGGAATGGCAAATGCTGCAAGTGTCTTGGAGGTGTTTAGCCCTCAGACAGTAGACACATTGGATGTATCCATCAGTGATGGACATTTTCTGCCCACAATCTGGGCATTTTTTGAATCCTGATTTAGGATGGGATATCTCCTTTTCATCCGACATAATTAATAATAAACAGTAAACTGAAAAGAGTAAGACGAAAAATCCTTACTCACTTGTAAAGATCCACAAAACTACTAAACTCAAACAGGGCAATAACTATAACAATAATTACAGAGAAGAACCCTAACTATTATAAAGAGTAACTAGGGTAAAGGCCCACACAAATCCAACAGGGCACTAACTATTTAAACTGTTTAAAACTACATAAACTATAGATTATAATAATAAACAATCTGATATGAACAGACAACTATTTTAGTAATAAAAGAAAAGGTTTTTTTTTTTATAAACTGTTATTTTTCCCACAAATGGTCCGAGCTAGCTGGATCACCGAGATCTCTCTTGCCGTGGCAAACTAGATCTGAGGTAACTCCGACAGTGCATTGTGGGATAAGGGGCTTGGTCTCGAGCTACTGGCAAATCTTGAACTTTGCTATTGGCCGTGTCGGAGCTGAGGATAGTCTCCAAACCCATCAGTGAGAATAAACGGCGAGATTTAACAACTTCACATTAAAGGTTATAGTACAATGGAATATAAGGACTCTCACAAAACAGGAAGAGGGAAAACTGCAGAGTCCTGAAGAGAAAATAAGAGATTATTTGTATAATATGCACTAGTTTAGAAAAGCTGCATACTGATCAACTATTTTCTAATAACCCCAGAGCACATAAATGCTTACCACGATGACTTGGGCAACATATTATTACAGAAACTAGAATGAGTTGACAAACTTAGGGAGCACATGGCAAGAAATATAACCAGATACCCTTAAAGACAATTAGGGATATTTCAGAAATCTTATGAAAATTTGTATAGAGCAGAGAAATATGGAAACCAAGAAAAAGTAGAAAAGGGATATTCATAGAAGACTTATCTATGCCAAGGTTAGGAAAAAGATAAGGCTCATAGTTAAGATATTACGAGAAGAGATAAAAATGGTTTTGTATAGTCAATCAGTAGGGAAGTGTTAAGGAACAGATAGCATGTCCTGTGGAAGTTTGGAATTTGAGAGGGAAGAAAGTGATAAAGATCTTGAAGGCTTTAACAGCATTTTATACGGGTCTATATTACAACGTCGAACTAACATAAGTTCAAACGTTGTAATATTGAACCCAAAAGTCTGAAATCCAATAATAAACACAGAACAGCAATTTTTCCCCCCAGGGAAAAAAAATATCGCTGTTCCGTGCCTAAAACAAAAAAATTTAAACCTTAAACTGAAGTGGGGGGCTTCATCCCTCACACCCCCCCTACTTAAATATACCAACTCCAAGACTGCACCACAGTGGAGGAAATAGCAAAGCCCCAAAAACGGCCCACCAATTTTTTTCCCTGGGAAAAAAAAAACTGATGTGCCGTGGCTTCGCTATTTTTGGATTTCAGACTTTTGGGTTCGATATTACAACGTTCGAACTTATACAAGTTTGATGACGTAATATAGACCCCTTTTAAAAGGTGAGGAAGTACCAGTATATTTGAAGAAAACTGTGGAGGCTGTACTACCCAAAGAAGGCAAAAACCCTTCAGACCCACCATCATATAGACCAATTTCAATTTTAAACCATGAATAAAAAATTCCTTATCTCTATAATAGCTAAAAGAATAGCAAAGGCATTACCAACATTGATAAATATGAATCAATGTGATTTTGTAGAGGGGAGGCAAACATTTGACTACATTATCAGAACAATGATGATCCAAAGGGAAGCAGAATATAAGATGACACTATTATTAGTGGGAAATGATGCAGGGAAAGCATTTGATAGTCAACTGGGTCTATAAGTAGGGTAATGAAAGTATATGTATACTTTGAGAGAATATTGGGGTTAATTTGGAGGATATATGAAGGGTCAGAGGCAAGGATTATGGTGGGATGGTTCCTCTGAGAAGCTGTGCTTGAACACAGGAACTACGAAGGTGGCCCTCTTTCTCCTTTATTTGCTTTATATTTAGAGCCACTAGCAAAGAAAATAAGCAATTCAAAAATTCAAGAATAGAACTGGTATGATGCTCAAGAAAGGTTAGCCTTATCTGTGTAATATTATTTTGTATCTGCTAAATTCAGAATAGCACTTTCTTGTACTGTAGAACATTTTGAGACAGTTTCAGGTCTTCTCTGCCTATAAAATTAATGAAGATAAAATACAGGAAATAGTCAGCTATGTATTAACACATGAATTGGTTCAGCAATACCCATATTTATGGGAACACAGTAAGATGAAATATTTAGGTGCAGGGATTAAAAAGGAATCTGTTATCGCACCTACAAATATGTGGGAATAGGATAAACAAATAATACTAAAACTGAAAAACTGACAGTTCCTTACTACTGATAGACAGTAAGATACTAGCAGCAAAAATGTTTTTAGTCTTTTTAATGGTATATACACCTTCTGTGTGGAGTCTGCACGTCCTCCCCACAGTCGAGTGATGTTTAAAGACATGCAGGTAGGTGCATGCGTGAATGGGTGTGCCTTCTTTGAAGGTTGGGTATCAGGCTGGCACCTCGGCACTGTAAAAACCCACTGCCAAACATTAGCGGACCGGAGTTCCGCTGTGACAACCCCTAACGGGAAAAGCCAAAGGTACGCCCATTCACGCACGTCTCCGCACAGAAATAACTATACAAATGAATCAGAGGAGGTTAGAAAAGACTGGGTAGAAAATGGAAAGGCAATTTTCCAAGAAGCAATGGAAAAACATCGTTATGCCTCCCAAGTATGCAATAAAGTCAAGAATGTCCATTTAAAGGTGTTTATTTTCCCACCTAACAAACCCCCTTCCAACTGCTTTACTACCTTTATAATACCAACATATCTTCCAAGGTCAGTCAAACCCTTGATTTCTACTTTTTGGTTATAGCATTTTTGGCTACTAACATAATTCATGCTAATACAGCTGTTTTGTGTCCTAATGTTCAAATTCCCCCACTCCAGCTTAGAAGCATCCCTTTAGAAATATCTACTTGTCTACCCAAGATCTTTCCTTTGGTATAATACAATGCATCTTTACACTCTTTTCAAACCCAAAAATGTGCTCCCAGTTTCCCCCCTCACTTTCCACATACCTCTACAGCTATTCTGAACCAGAGGGAAGATCATTTGCAAGCTACTCAGGGCTGAAAAAATATCCATGCAAGTAAACACTTCCATACAAATATCCTAAACCACCTCAACTTAGCTGAATATTTTAAAGTCCTGTATGCTTCAATAATCCTTTCTAACTTGTCCACCCAACCTTTTTACCCAATCCTGACAATAGCTTCTGATTGATTTTTATAATGATCATGTGAAATTCTGTATTCCTTACTAATTATCCCTTTTCATAACTCTACCTGTCCTCAATTCCACCAAATATTTCACCAGGACAGCCACTCACCCATCACTCCACTTTATATGTATTCTACTACTATTGCCTTACAAGGGACCCTATCATGTAATCCAAACAGTGTTATACTTCTAAACACAATAAAGTGAACCAAAGTAATGCAGAGGCTCGCCACATAAAACAAAGACATTCAAATAAAATCCAAACGTTTATTTGCGAGCGCTTTTGCAGTTATTAGATACTGCTTCATCAGACATTCTAATTAAAACAATCCTATATAAATACATTTAAATTTCATGCAATCAATCTCATCCCTAAATCAATAAATATCATAGCAGCAAACTACTTTCTCTATTAAAATGCAGCAAATTTCATAAAAGTACACTGACTAAAGATATACAAATTAACCCATAGAAAAATAATAAATAATGCACATCAGTGTACACAAAAAACAACACAAGAACAGTTCCGTAACTCAGCATAATATGCATATCGGCTCACTTAAAGAAATATTGGCTCACTTAAGGAGATATTAAAATAACGCAACAGACAACTTTCAAAATCACCACTTATGTAAACTCCTAGCTTTAAGGACAGGCTTAATGGGTACTTTGTCATTTAAACCCTTTCTTTTTATCAGCTCTCATTCTTATATCTCATCTCAAACTGCTCGAGCACGTTCCTTTTCCCTTACCATTTCAGTCACCAGGAACATAAAGCTATGTGCTGAATCATTCTGTAAATGAAGTCTAGCCAAGGCATTACTACTATTCCCATTATTAATATTGTAAATATGTTCCCCTTATCCTATCTCTTAAGAGTATATCTGTTTTACCTATATAAAATGCTAAGCACATTTCACAATAAGCTAAATACACTATATGGCATGTGCAACATTTCCTTTGGAATTGCAGATAAGTTTTTAGACTTGTGTTTTGCAGTATACAGCTTTGCATTTCCAGTATGGAATCAGGAAAAGAGTGCCATTAAAATAAGAGCAGTGGAGGGACGTGAAGCAATGATGAGAGTGCTATGACAAATAGAGAGTTACGGGAGTCTTAAGGAGAATAAATAAGCTGATGTTAAACATTAAAAAAAATCTAAAGCTCTTCTTTAATGACTTAAACAAGTTACCTTTAAGTTGCCAGAACATAAATCAAAACTTTGACTGATAGACTGCAGTTCCATAATTCTTGATAAGTCACTAAGAATTTTTTTAGTTATCTGTGCAGCAGGAATGCATCATGGTTTGAGCGAGATCATATAAATGTTACTGGATAAAGTGTATGCAACACTAAACCAAAACATTTCAAGGACATAATCATTACTGATTACATAATGGGGGCAAATTTTAAAAAAAATTATTTCGGAAGAATCCTGTGTCAGGTTTTGGGAGGAAACTAAATTCTCTACAGAGCAAATGCAACGTGTTTTGTTACTTCACCTCAGCTAGCTCTGCCAAGTAGAGGGAGCCAGTAGGACAGCATATAGCATTAACATCCTTGTCCATTGCAAGCTAAATGAGAAACTCTGCTGAATATCTTAGTACAGAAAAACAGTGATATTGAATTATGTGCCATATGTTTCTAGTGCAGAGTTGATGTAACTGTGACAGTAAACCATTCTTTGACCTTTCCTTTGCAGTTAATGTGGTAAAACAAGTCAAGAGTAAGCTGTTCAGAAGTGAAGCTTTATGACTAACCCCTAGTAGCTTTTATTACTCTTGCTATGGTAATTTGACACTATAATGTATTGTGGAAGGTTTCTGAAATATTTTACCTGAAAATTTAACAGAGTCAGTATGCTTACAGAGCCAGTATGTTTGAAGGAATTTATAAATCACATAAGAGATGAGATGACAAACTTAACTTGATTTTTAAATATTGATGAATATGGCTGTTAACATGTTTTATTTCTCTCCTCAAGCATATTTGTGGTAATGCTGAGATGGAACTGTTGCTGTTGTACATAAGCATTTCAGTGGTTATTGCTGCAGCCTCACAACAGTATTGAATTCATGTCTTGCTTAGAATGCCTTCTGTGAAATCTTCATGTCCTGCATGTGTCCAAGTGATAGTTTGATGGATACTGCTGTTTCTTTCCACAAAACAATGACATGCTGTGGATGAGTTGGTGGTCCTCCAAATTTTCCTTAGGTGTGTATACACCTACATTTACGTATTTGTCCTGTAGTAGACTGACACCCATTTACTCTTTCTTATACTCAGCAGTACTGAGTGAGGCTTCAGTTCCACTGCAGATTTGAAATGGATTATTGAATAATCCTATGCAATGAATATGTTTATTGCTTTTCTGATACTGTGAATCATTATATATGTTTGAAAAAAAATATATACCGAAACAGCTGTATTGAGAAAATAGTTTTCTTCTAATTATTGGAGCATTTCTCCCCGGGCCTCCGGTGAAAACAGGCTCTGTGGAACCTAGTCGGACTTTCCCGGTCAACAAATGATAAATAAAATAAATTATACCATGATCCCCCCAAAACGTGCACGCTGATTGGCCAGCGTGCCCGTTGTAAATCGAGTTATACTAATGGAAAAAGGTCCGGTCGCCCGGACTTTTTTCCATTAGTATAACTCGTTTTTTTAAAACACTGTCTCGCTATGTTAAATGGGTTTAACATAGCGAGACAGCTTTAAAATAAGCAACGGAGATCTCCGTTGCTTATTTTAAACTTCTCGCTATGTTAAACCCATTTAACATAGCGAGACAATGTTTAAAAGCAACGGAGAAAGCAAGATCTCCGTTGCTTTTTGATGTTAAGCTATGTTAAATGAGTTTAACATAGCGAGACAGTTTTAAAATAAGCAACGGAGATGTCTGTTGCTTATTTTAAAACTGTCTCGCTATGTTAAACTCATTTAACATAGCGAAACACTAAAAAAAAGCAACGGAGATCTTGCTTTCTCCGTTGCTTTTGCCCACAGCTCTGATGTACTGCGCAGGCGCGCAGTACATCAGAACTGCCGCGGATGCCAGACATCTGCGGAAGGGCAGTAAACAGGCATTATACTATTCCATTATTTAAGAAAAGTAATAGTTTCTTTTCTTAAATAATGTCATGGTATAATAGCAATAACCCACTTCTGGGTGTGGGTAATGCTAAATTTATCCACGGTTGGCTTTGTTTGGTCCCGAGGGCGAAACCACGCCAACCGTGGGTAAATTTAGCATTACCCACACCCAGGCGTGGGTTATTGCTATAATAAAAAATATTGTATATTTAAGCAATAACAGATGACAGTGTGGTATATTGAAGATTTACCCACGGTTGGTGTGGTTTAATCATGAGGGCGAAGCCAATGTGATTAAATAAAGCCAACCGTGGGTAAATTTCAATAACCCACAACCACAGAGTCGGTTTACTGCTATTATCCAATGACATTATTTATGAAAAAAAAATACTTACTTTTCTTAAATAATGTCTTTGTATAACCGTGCCTTAATGTTCTTCCATGGCTGGTGGTACCCTGCTGCCTTGCTCTGATGTACTGCACATGCTTATGAGACTTGTGTTCCCACACATACCCAGTACATCAATGCTTTGAAAAGGAAGTAATGGAGAAAAGAAAGTCTCCTTTGCTCCGTTTTTTAATTTTTTCTTTCTTTTTTTTTTTTTATTAAAAAAAAAAGCTTCAGCTACTTTAGAGGTAAGAGAGAGAGACAGAATGGAGGAAATGCAAAGAAAATCGGGTATGTGTCTTTAAATAACGTACCTGATTTTCTTTGTATTTCTTCCATTCTGCCTCTCTAGTATGTCTGGAGTCCGGACTATAGATTTTTTTTATTTTATTTTTTGTTTAAAAAAAAAAGAAGTTATGGCACATACGAATGGAAAGAAGTCCGGCTGACCAGACCTTTTGCCCTTGGTATATTCTGGGATTTACAACAGGCACGCTGGTTGGGCTGGCTAATCAGTGTGCTCATTTCCAAATATTAATGGCCAGTCACTGTATATTACTAAATAATTGTCTGCTTTCAGACTTTTTGAATTTCTGCATTTTGAGGTGCAGTTGAGTGCTGCCTGTTTGGGTAATTTTGTCAGTCATGTAGGCTCTGTCTTTTAGGCTTTTAGACCCATTTCTTGATCTTAAAATGCATTTCTTTTTCGGGTCTATGTTAGTTCTTTGAACGCTTAAAATTTCGAACGTTACATGGTCGAGACCAAACGTTCAAAATTTCAAGTGTTCGAAGGTTGTCTTTCAATGGTACCATACGATGCAGATAGGGAGAATTTCCCTTTTCTGCACTGAAGTGCAGTCTCAGAGTTGCTATATTTAAGTAGGGGGGGTGTGGAGGGTGCAGGGGGGCTGGCCCCCTGCTAACATTGTTAAGGTGTGTTTTTTCTGTTTCATTTTTTTTTTTTATTTAATATTCGAACATCCAAATGTCGAACATTTGGTCTCGACCATGTAACGTTCAACATTTTGGATGTTCAAATATTTAACATAAACTCTCTTTTTCATGACAAGCATATCTGTTGAGAAGATTGAGGGCAACAGGAATTTCTTAAAGCTATTCCCTCTGAACTGATTTAAATTCTGAAGTTTCATCTGCTTATTGATTTGTTGGCTTGACTTAACGCAGCAATCACTATTCTTACACGTATACTTCCTTGAAATATTTATTTCTTTGCATGTAGTACTAGCATGGCATTTGTTAGTAAAATGAAAATTTCTTGTAGCCTTTCTTTTTTCTTCAGTTATATACGGAGTCTTTCTAAACCTTAAACTGATAGCTGATGCATAATTCCAGGTGTACCTGGTTTGGTGCACATATGATATGCTTACTTCCGTTTTTAACATCATAATTTGTTAAAGTCATTCTGGTATTGTGAAACATAAGGCAGTCAAACTGCAATCCGATAGGACTCTTGCAGGATTGTAAAATATCTTCTCCAGAGACTACTACTGTAAGACTAATTCATAACATCTGGATTTACCCAGCATATTTTCTCCTTTTCCCAACAGGGTGCTTGTCAACAGTGTCAGTATCCTGTGGAAGACCTACACTGGTCTCATACAAGCATGGAACCTTGGTTGGTGCAGAAGCCACTTGTACATAGCCATCATTACTGGTTTCTTCGATTCTGATCACCACTGTTTTCAATTCTTCTCACTGTTAACCAGGAGTGAAGTTAAGCTTAGTTAGAAATGCTGTTACAGCCTTCACCCATGTACTGCATCAGCACAGGATTAATTTTGCCTGTGTGCATTTTTTCCAGCATTTGTCGCTTTTCTTTGAATTTCAGTCATCTCATTGAAGCCTCTGACTATGTTTTCTGATATTATTGCCCTTTGTAGCTTTTTTCCTCAGTTTGTTTTCCAACTCCATTTTTTAACATGTTTAACAGGGAACTGAACTAGAAACAGGAGAAAGGATAAGGTAGTACAACTTGCCAAAGGTTAATTGTTAAAGGGAAGCAGCAAAACATCTCAAAAACAGAAATTCTCCAATTCAGCTTGAGAATACTAGCATGCTAAGAATTCTTCCAAAACAGGGACTTAAAAGTATGTAGTAAAAGTACAAAAATGCTCGACAGAAAGTACACTGAAAAGTAAGCTAGGAATGGGATGGAACAAGATTTTCCCAGAAGGATTCCCAAAATAAAGGAACAGAGTGGAGAAGAAGCATAAAAAGTGTGCACACTCCTGTTAAAATGCCAGGTTTTTGTGACAGAAAAAAATGAGACCACAATACATCATTTCAAAACTTTTCCCACCTTTAATGTGACCTATAATCTGTACAATTCAATTGAAAAACAAACAAATCTGTTAGTGAAAAAAATATAAAAAATAAAAAACATACAATAAGCTGATTGCATAAGTGTGCACACCCTTAAACTAATACTTTGTTGAAGCACCTTTTGATTTAATTACAACATTCAGTCTTCTTGGGTAGGAGTCTATCAGCATGGCACATCTTGACTTGGCGATATTTGCCCACTCTTCCTTGCAAAAGTGCTCCAAATCTGTCAGATTGCAATGGCATCTTTTGTGCACAGCCCTCTTCAGGTCACTACATAGATTTTCTATTGGATTTAGGTCTGGGCTCTGGCTGGACCATTCCAAAACTTAAATTTTCTTCTGGTGAAGCCATTCTTTTATTGATTTGGATGTATTCCTGGGGTCATTGTCGTGTTGAAAGGTGAAACTCTCCCTTAATATTCAGCTTTCTAGCAGACACCTGAAGGTTTTGGGCCAAAAGTGACTGGTATTTGGAACTGTTCATAATTCCCTTCACGATGAGTAAAGTCCCAGTTCCAGCTGAAGAAAAACAACCCTAAAGCATGATACTGCCACCACCATACTTCACAGTGGGGATGGTGTTCTTTTGGTGGTGCGAAGTGTTGTTTTTGCGCCAAATGTACCTTTTGGAATTGTGGTCAACAATTTCAGCCTTGGTCTCATCAGACCATAAGAAGACATTATGTACTTAAATGTTCCATGTGAGTTGTTCATCTCAGCTTCATTCTCACTGATGGGTAAGCGTCTCAAGCACCATCTCCTTGAGTGGCTCATAGGAGTATATTCCTCAGAACCACAGAACCAAAGGAGGCCCTGTCCTTGGATGCCTTATCCAATTTGTAATGAGTAATAAAGGTATGAGGTGAGGGCCATGTGGCTGTTGCACAAATAGTATTTATAGGCAGCCGTGCCATAAAGGCTGAAGAAGTGGAAATTGCCCTGGTTGAGTGAGCCTTGACTTTATGATTTAATGTCATCTGCGAAGAGCTGCATGTGAAAACAATACAATCCGACAACCGTTTTAACCACTGGAGTACCCTTCTTTGAATCTGAAAAGGAGACAAAAGTTGGTCCGATTTTCTGAAGTCCTTAGTCCTGCCTAAATAGAATTGAAGTTGCCTATAGACGTTGAGTTTGTGCAACATGTGTTCCATTTTGTTTGTATATTTGGGAAAAAACACAGGTAATTCTACAGTCTGGTTGAGATTTGTTTCAGAACAAACTTTAGGTAGGAATGAAGGATTTGTTCTTAGTGTTACTCTATATCATTATGAAAACTCAAGTATGGGACTTTGATGGACAAGGCATGTAGTTCCGAAATTCTTTGAGTGGAAGAAATAGCTACTAGGAAAATGGTCTTCCATGATCGGTATTTTAAATCACAGGATGATTCAGGTTCAAAGGGGGATAAAATGATCCATGAGAGCACAAAATTAAGATTCCATGGAGAAGATGGGGTTCTAATAGGTGATTTCAAGTGAATAGTACCCTTAGGAAATGCTTTAGAAAGCCTATGTGACATGATGGGAGTCTGTTGATCACCAATATGAAAATTAGAGATTGCTGCCAATTGAACTCTAAGAGTTGCTGCAGCCACTCCTTCATGAAACAATTTAGTCAGAAACTCAAGAATGGAAGAAATCAAAGCCATATATGGATCAACATTATTATTTGACACCCATATAGAAAATCTTTTCCACTTGCTAAGGTACAGTTTCCTAGTAGAGGATTTATGAGAAGAAATTAGGATGTTCTGTGCTACAGGTGATAACTTGTGGAACCTGGCTATTCGTGGAACTGGAGCAGCCAAGTTTTATTTTAGGGTATGAATTGTAGGATGAAGAACCCCTGGAACTGGGTCCAGGATCCATGGTTCTTCCAGTAGATGAGGCTGCAGAAAGGGGAACCAAATTTGACGAGGCCAGTAAGGGGCTATCAAAATAATGGTCCTTCCCAGAGTGTTGGCTTTCTGTAGGAGTTTGGGTATCAGAGGAAATGGGGGAAAAAACATAAAGAAGTCCCGAGGGCTAACTGTGTACAAGTGCATCCCTTGGGTCATCTCCCGAGTTGGGGATCAGGGCAAAGTAATTGCTGCATTTGGTCTTGGCAGGGGTTGCAAAGAGCTCCAACTCCGATAATGAGCTTGTAGACAGTTTTTTGAGACTTAGTAGGCTTGCCCTTGTCTAAGGCTTCTTGAAAAGAAGATTTCAAGAGACCTCTTGCCATTAGTTTACTCTAGCATTCATGAAGAACACGAGAGCTAAAAGAGTGACAGATGGGCACAATTTTCGTGCAGGTGAAGCTCACCTAAACAATAAACAGTTTCTATGGCCATCTGTAACTGACATCTTCTGTCCACAATTCGGACATTTCTTAAACCCAGATTTAGCTTTTTCAGACATAACTCTGTCAACTGAAAATTACCCAAAGCAGAACAAACTCTAGTTCTATATAAAAATAATAATAATAATATATATATATATATATATATATATATATATATATCACATAGCACACAGATAATATCTATATAAGAAAAAATAACCCTAATAAAGGAGGGTCTAAGACTAACTATAATTATGAAACACACCAAACTGTTCAACAACTATTATACAACCCTAATAAAAACCACAGGGTTGAATAAAAAGTATTTGCAAGTAACAGCAAAGATATATTATTAATGCCCTAACAAAAAAACGGCCTACATATAAAGGAATCTAAGCTAACTATTCTAGTTCACTTCTAGAAATAGGCCTCAGAAATAAACGGCCTCAAAAAAAAGTAGAAAAAGCACTAACAATGACCAACAAGAGAGACAAGTATCTCAAGTATCTAACTGTAATCTAACAACAAACAGGAATGAAAATATTTTGTTTAGACAAAAATCAAAAGTTTGACAATACTGGCCTGAGCTGTTCAACGAACACCCGATCTGTTACAGCGGCAAACGAGATCTGAGGGAAGGACTACTGCATCATGGGATAGGGAGTAGTCCAAGAGCTGTTTGAAGACCTCGAGCTTTAGCATTTGGCCGAGTTGGAGCCAAGGATTGGCTCCGAACTCATCAGTGAGAATGAAGGCAAGCTAGAACAACTTCACATCACATTTTCCCACATGCTGTTGAGAGACTTGATGTATTGTTTTGCAAATTTTAGCCAGGCCTGAATGTTTTTCTGCGCAAGAAAAGGCTTCTGTCTTGCAACCCTACCCCATAGGCCAGACATATGGAGCAGACAGGAAATTGTTGTCACATGTGGTACACAACCAGTACTTGCCAGACATTTCTGCAGCTCCTTCAGTTTTGCTGTGGGTCTCTTGGCAGCCTCCCTGACTAGTTTTCCTCTTGTCTTTTCATCAATTTTGGTGGGACGTCCAGTTCTTTGCAATGTCACTATTGTCCCATATTTTCTCCACTTTTTGATGACTGTCTTCACTGTGTTTCATGGTATAACCAATGCTGTGGAAATTGTTTTGTACTCTTCTCCTGATTGATACCTTTCAACAATGAGACCATTTAATGCTTTGCAAGCTCTCTGCCAACCATGGCTTTTGCTGTAGCAGGCAGCTGAGTAAATGTCAGTAAAATCCTACTAGGACAGCTGAACTTTATTTGGGGTTAATCAGAGTCTCTTTAATTGATGGCAGGTGTGTACCTAAGAAGAATGAATGCTGTAATTAAATCAAAAGATGCTTCAACAAAGTACTAGTTTAAGGGTGTGCACACTTATGCAACCAGCTTATTGTACATTTTTTTTTATTTTTTATATGTTTTCCCCTGACAGATTTGTTTGTTTTTCAATTGAATTGTACAGGTTACAGGTCACAGGTCACATTAAAGGCGAGAAAAGTTTTGAAATGATTTAAAGTGGTCTCATTTTTTTATATCACAAAAAACTGACATTTTAACAGGAGTGTGTACACTTCTTATATCCACTGTAACTATAGGAAATTATCCAAAGACTAAATTACCCAGGAGAAAACACTTGGAGAATGGGCAGAAGTAAAAAAAAAAAAAAAAAAAAAAACTCACTATGTAAGGCAGACCAAATGAATGGTTCACTTAGAAATAGAAACAAAACAAAGTCCAACTAAACACAGTAAAGTGAAGTAAAACAATGCAGAGGTTTGCCACATAAAACGGAGATGCCCAAATAAAACCCAAGCATTTATTTGTGAGCGGTTTTGCACTTAATTGATGCTGCTTCAGACATTCTAATTAAAACAATTAACTCTATATAAATGCATTTAAATTTCATACAACCAATCGTGTCCCTCAATCAATAAATATCATAGTAACAAACTACTTTCTCTATAATTATGATTACGTACACTTTTAAAAGGCAGAAAACGAACTAAAGATATATAAATTAACCCATATAAAAATAATAATAATGTACATCAGTGTATAAAAAAAAAAACAGTTCCAAAATTCTGCATAACATGCATACCAGCTCACTTAAAGAAATATCGGCTCACTTAAGGAGATATTAACATAACGCAACAGATAATTTTCAAAATCATCGCTAATGTAAACTCCTAACTTTAAGCAAAGGTTTAATGGGCACTTTGTTAATGAAACCCTTTCCTTCATTAGCTCCCATTCTTATTATCCATCTCATCTCAGACATGTTCTTAACATCTCCCATGTTCCTTTTCCCTTACCATTTCAATCACCAGGAACTTAAAGCTGTGTGTTGAATCATTTTGTACAATATATCTCGCTAAGGCATTAACAGTATTTCCATTATTAATACTGTAGATGTGGTCCCTTTATCCTGTCTCTGAAGAATCTATCCATTTACCTACATAAAATGCTAGGCATATTTCACAATAAGCTAAAGACAAGTTATACAGCATGTGTTACAATCAGCGTGTTATCTAATCTAATTTCTTTTCCAGTGTCTGGATGTCTAAAACTATTTGTTATCTATATATTTACAAAAATTACATCTAGAACAAGGAAAAGTAATGTAACATGCATCTCTGAAGATGCAATATCAGATTTGGGATAACATTACATTCTTAAAGATTTTCTGTTTTTATAAAGAAAACTGCATCTGTCACCAACTATTAATCTAATCTCAGGATCCGTTAACAATATCGGCCAGTGTTTCTTCAAAATATCAGTTACTTGATTAAAATTGCTAGAATAAAAAAACGGGTACCCTGATGGTCTGGGTATTTTTTTCATGATGGACAAAAGGAAAAAAGGAAAAAAATACATTTCAGAACTCACTATTAATGTACTTAAAAGTTTTCTGCAGTGTGGCTTTGCCCTACCCCAAACCCATACCCACCACACCGCTGCAAGTTATATACATTAACTCCAAGATCGCTATACCTCTAAGTAGGGACAATACTCCAAGACACAGTATATACTCCCTCTATGGTCAGACATAGATGAGCTAACATTCGCAGTTCATTTGCAATGCTCCTTGGCAGGTTCAAAATGCACATATCTTTTGCAAATCAAAAAGACAGCTGAAGCTGACAAGCCAAGTAAAGCCCTATATCAAGCTGCACTTTGGTGGCCTCAGCCGGACGTGATGGCTACAATTTGCACCCTTCCAAATGAGCGAGGAAGTTGAGCTTTGGCTACAAAGTTCTACCACTCCCAGCTGTCCCTCTGGGTCCAGGCATGTTTGTTAAAAGCAGGTAACCTTTGTCAAACTACAGTGTAATTAGACATCACATCTTCACGCCAGAAGCACAGTAGGTGGTTCTTTCACCTTTGTTGCTGGGAAAAGAAGAAAGCTGTGGATTTTTTCCCGATAAAGTATGTTAAAATTCATGTAGTAGTACATGTACTGATACTGTAACGCTGAACTCTTCAGATACCATCCTTACCTAGGAACAATGATAAATGCATGGGAAGACTGTAAAAAAACACATTTAGTAAATCTCCAATCCTATCAAAAAGTAAAAGGAACTATCAGAATGGAAACAAACCCAAAGTCAATTACATTAGACACCTTCAAATATCACAATGGGGTTAATTCAATAAACATTAAGGAACTTCATTAAATTAATTGATGGCACAAAACTATTTCCAAAAGCTCAGTGCTCCACCTCTCTTTCACCCAGTTTGATACAAAATACATCCTCTAACATTTTCTCCCTTCAAGCTCCAACAATATCACACTTCTATAATCAGTTTAAGTAAATTTGCCACAACAGCAGATGTTCGAATGACTATTTCTGCAGTAGCCTTCTTTATATGGGGTTACATCCTGCCAAGGATATGACAGAAGGCCAGCTTTGGATGCTTCATTGTACCTAAACTGCCCTACAGCTCTTGCAGAGCTGACTTAAAAAGAGAAGCTTGGGCACAAAGCCCTTCAGAGCTTTCTGGCCAAGACAGAGAGGGAGGCTGAACCCTGAAAAGACAATGCTATGAAGAATAACTATGCATTGGCATAAACAACACACCTGAAAACAAGGGTGATATAGGAAGGGTGCAGCTTCTGCAGCACTAATCATTCGAACATCTACTTTTACGGTAAGTTTACTAATTACATCATATTGATCACTGCTACAGTAGCCTTAGCATTATGGGTAGATTATCCTAGCTTGCTACATTTGGGAAGTGAAAGAGAAGAGTCCAGGATCCCCTGAAGAATGGCCCTTGCAAAGCCTGCTCTACACCAAGAGAAGGAATCAAGCTTATAATGCTTTGTAAAGGTACGTACAGAGGACCAAGTTAAAGCTTCTAGAACACTTTTAGAATCCAACCCTTTCCAAAAAGGCACAAGAAGCCAAGACCCTGGTAGAGTGGGGCTTTGACTCTGACTGAAATATTTTGTTGTGGCAAAAGCAACAAAAGTAATAGACTATTTGGAAATCACCTGTTTTGACACAGGTTGTCCCTTCATCTTAACTTCACAAGAAATGAAGAATTGATCCAAAGATCCGAAAGATTTATTTCTGTCAAGATAGCACCTGAGTTGCCTGTGGACATCCAAGGTATGGAGAATGCACTGAAAGAAGAGTATCCATTGTCAGAAATGAAGAAATGGCTGATAAATGAGCACTGACAGAGGGGTAATAAGGGCCATATGATAGTAACTCTCAAATATTTCTAAAACCAGAGAAAAACTAGCTAAGACTGGGTGCTGCTTATGTTGCTGGCACTAACTAGAAAACGTTTTCCTTTTGCTAATATACAATTTTCTAGTAGCAGGCATTCTTGCCTCCATTAGTACAGGCTGCACGTCACCAGTAAGCAGGTGCCTAAAAGAACTTAAGACTATCATCCAGGCAATCAAATGAAGTTGACTGGTGTCAGGTTTATCAATCACCCTTCTTCTTGTGTGAGCAGATCCACTCTGTAAAGAAGCTTGTGGTAATTGCCCCTGGCCATTTCCAAAAGAAAGCATAAAGTACAGTTGTGTACACTTACCATAAATGTAGATGTTCAAGTGTATTCACAGTTGCAGTCATGAGCTGTGGGGATTTCCTGCTGCGGGAGCCCTTGGCCAGCCAGCCAGACTACCATAGTAAACATCTCTCTCCTCCTAAGGCTGGCGGATGCCCTACTCTGACATCTATACATTTTGTTTTAAAGGGAGCCACCTGATGCCATGACATCAGTTTTTTTTCTTGCCCCTTAGAAGTTAGGGGCGCCTAGGATGATCCATAAGCAATGGACACAGGTAGAAAAAGGGGCCTGCCGGTTAAATCCCAGGAGTCTTCCGGTTAGTGAAGAAAAGGAAGCAAACTACTACTGTACACAAAAGGAGGGAGAAAAAGATGACTCCAACAGTGAATACACTTGAACATCTACATTTTTGGTAAGTGTACATAACTGTACTACATTCTTCTTTTTTCACTGTTGCAGTCATGACTTGTGGGATGATTCCCAAAGCAGAGATGAGGGTGGAAGGTTGATTATGGAGAAGACAGGATGCCCTGCAGGATGGCAGTGGCAAATCCTGCTCTAGACTTGGAGAAGGCTGTTAAGTGATAGTGTTTGGTAAAGGAACACACAGACGACCAGGTAGCAGCTTCCAAAATGTCTTTGGTAGGTACTCTTTAAAGGAAGAAGAGGTAGCAATGGCCCTTAGTGGAGCAAGTTCTTACAGTTTCAGGAGGCCTCTCACCATGATGGCTGCAATAAAAGAAATACAGTGGGAGATCTACTTTGAAGTAGTCTGTTTGGAGACTAGTTTCCCTCACAGAGAATAACAAAGGACACAAATAATTGGGTCTGATTTTCTGAAAGATTTAATTCTGTCATTGGTTCTTTCAAGCTTTTTTTTTAAAGCTGAAGTAGCAAACAAACACCAACTGTACCACAGCTAGGAAGTTTATTATAAAACAGGTAAGTGCTTTCAGGGATGTGCCCCTTCATCAGACACCTCACAAAAACAATTCATTCCTTACATAGTAGAAGCACCTGCTATCAATTAAGTCTTAAAGATACAATGTTAAATACAAATGCTTTAACCTGGTCCACTCTAGTATATCTTGAATATGCATATATATCTGGTTCAAAAATTCATAAATATTAGAACACATATTATGTATACGAGTCATGGTTAATAATGGCATAATGGTTAACGTGTTTACCCCACAGACACAACATGCAGGGTTCGACTCCCACATGGGGCAACCGGCTAGGCTCAAAAACTTTTTTTTAAAGTTGTTTCAGGTTTCAACTTTGTTACTTAAGAAGTTAACTTGTGAGTATTTCTGCCATTTCACACTGAGCTACTCGGAGGAAGGAAGCTGATATGTAACATTAAGTATCCCATTTTCCTGCTTATTTTTACGAGTTATTTGTAACACTTTTGTCTGCATATACATTTCTAGCTAGTTTCACTGTGTGTGAGGTACTAACTAGAAATTTTCTACAATTGTTAAGCATCTGGCTGGGTTTGTTTGTATCCTGTTTTCATACTTGGTGGCTTTGCAGTTGCCCGCCTCTACTGTAAATTTGATCTGGACACTCCTCCCAGTCTAGTGTCATTACCTCATTCTACCTAATCCAGGGAGAACATTTGAGAAGGCTAACCCACTTAGTTTCTGCTCCTCCTTTCCACTTTCCAAAAAAAAAAAAATGTTTCTAAGCTTGTTTCCTGCCTTTCCTGTAAGTCGTCTAGTCCAGATAGAGTTGCTGTATCCATGACTGTTTGTAAGCTTCTGAGCCCCCAAGCCTTTCTGTGTTGGAGGGAAGCCTTCTAGCTTAATTTTGTTTATTAGAACTAGCGTGTTTTCTAGTTTCAGCACTCAAATCTGTTTCTCTGAGCTCAGCACTTGTTCAGAACTCATTGTAAGCAGTAAATAAGCTACAAATCACTGCAGCACTCAACTTTCCTCACTTGTCTAGAGGAAAACAGTTTTTAGTACTTAATAAATAAGCACCTATCCATGCATGTCTAAGGGTCAGTTCCTGGTGTTTTCTCCTGTCTACCTGATGAATCTGAGCATCTTGGGGCAATGCAGCAATTGCCTCATGTACACAGACAACCCTCTCCTCCTACTGCCCAACACTACAACCTGTGAGAGATGCACTTATATAGCCAAACTGAAAGCAAAGCTCTCTTCACCCAAGACTGGATTAGACAGTCAAGAGGAGAAGGTAAACATTTGCACCACACCACACTCATCACATAGTCCCTCAAAACCTACATCACCAAAACACACACACAGAAACACAAAACACACACCTACATTCGTGGAGGCTCTCAATAAAAATCTACCCAAGCAACAGGGACCTCCAAAGCAGAAACACAAGTAACCTCCACCCCCCAACACAACCCAAATGAGACACAGCCCACAAACTCAGTGTGCCACTCAACCACAGCCCATAAGGCATAACAACGTACCCAACACTCTAGTCATAGGTGACTCTATAGTCAGGCACACTGATGTTCCACTCACCAGGCTAAACAAGGAGAAAGTTACTGTCAGCTGCCTGTCAGGTGCCAGGATCCACCACATAACGCATGCACTCAGGTCACTCCACAACAAGTACAAATATGACTCTGTCATTGTCCATGTTGGTGTGAATGGCCTGAGACGTACCTCTCTGGACTACATGAAAAAAGACATGGAGGAGCTGTCCAGTCTTGTAGCCCAGGCAGGTATGACCCTAGCCCTGAGTAGCATCCTGCCATCACCCAGAATGATACCACAGTACAAGGACAAAATGACTGACTTCAACAATTGGCTAAGCTTCTGGTGTCATTCGAAGGGGATCCAGTATCTGTCTACATGGGATGATGATCGACAAACCACAATGCTTTGCCAGAGATGGCCTGCACCTGTCACCCTTGGGATTCCGGATACTGGCTAAGGCTCTTGCCACCCCTATAGTGCCGTTTTTAGGCAAGGTTCAAATGACAAATTCACACTTTAACAGGTACAAGCAAGCAAAATCTGAGGGTAATGCTACTTAATGCTAGAAGTCTAAACCTCAAAATGCACTCACTCGACGCACTCCTTAAAATGGAGAACATCGACATCTGTGCAGTGACAGAGACTTGTTTCAAAGCTCCAGAGGGCACCCCATGTATTACCAAGCTATAATTCATACCACACCTTTCGGCCACCTAACTTGGACCGAAACATGAAAGGTGGAGGTGTGTCCATATTAATTAAAGATATCCACACCTCCAGGCTAGGTGCTCAGCATAATGCATCAGAGATTACCCTAACTCTGGGCAGGACTACAATCCAAATTGTAGCTTGCTACAGATCCCCCACCATGCCCCAGGATTCCCACTCCTCATTTCTTGATACACTGGAAAATATTAGGGTACAACCCAATACCCTAATAATGGGTGACTTTACCCCACCATTAACTGGGAAAACTACTCATGTACCAACTCTTGTGCTCAAAGTTTTCTGGAATTCATAAATTCCAACGCCTTGGATCAACTTATCCACACCCCCACTAGGGGCAGCAATATTCTAATCCTGGTCAATACCAACATGGGCAACCGGTGTTCCACACCAGAGGTCAGTTCCTCGTTGGTCAGATCCGACCACAAGTTATTCACCCTAGACATCCACATCCCACCCCCACCCCCCCATTAGGGAAACCACCATAAAAAAATTTCTCCAAAGACAACTTCACGCTTAAGACAGAAGTGGCAAACATCACGACACCCATGCTGATGGACAATAGAGGTACGACTGCTGAATCCTATACAAATGCAGTTTATAAGCACTTACACGAGTACACGGATCGTGCAATCCATAACAGAACCAAGATCCTCCAAAAAAGGAAGCCAATCTGGTGGTCCCCTGCCATAAACAAACTCTACAACAGAAGAAAAACTGTTGCAAAAAAAGAGCAAAATCCCATGATTGGAGGAACTCCGTGGTCAGCCTCAGTAAGAAGCAAGATCCCTCATAAAATCCTCCAAAGCTAGTTACGAAAACAAAATTGCCACTGATTCTAAAGACAACCACAAAGCATTCTATAGCTATGTCAAGAATCTGAATGGCAACACTCAGACCTGCTCTGAGTTACAGCACAATGGCACTAAATATACAGAACCAACTGATATTGCCAGCATCCTGGCAGATAGGTTCAGTGCTAACTTTACCCCTCTCTCACCTCCTAAAGGGCCCATGTCTATACCGGAAGAATGCAAAGTTCCTGTAATCACGGCTGCACAGGTAAAAAAACACACTCTTCAAAGCCAAGAACACAGAATCCATGGAACCTGACAACATCCCAGGCTGCGTTTCTACATGAACTACAGAACGAACTGGCACCCCATCTAAGTACCATGTTCAATCATAGCCTCACTTCAGGCTTTGTACCCAGTGAATGGCGCGCAGCAACTGTTATCCCACTCCACAAAGTGGGAGCCACCACAGTCCCTGGGAACTACCGCCCCATCAGCCTGACGAGCCTGGTCTGCAAGGCTATGGAACGTATCATCATGGAACTTACAAACAATGACACTGGTAATCTCCAAACTCTGGACCCTATCCAGTTCGGGTTTGTAAAAGGCAAATCATGTCTCCTAAACCTGATAGACGTCTTTGAAGCGGTCACCAAAGCCATAGATGAGGGTAAGGTGGTTCACACAGCCTATCTAGATCTTGCCAAGGCTTTCGACACCATCCCCCACTCTGAAATTATAGATAAACTCACTAAACTAGGTATAAATCCCCATGTCACAAAATGGATTGCCAACTGGCTCACTGATAGAACCCATACTGTGAAAGTAGCAGACTCTAAATCCAACTTCAAACCAGTGACAAGTGGAGTACCACAGGGTTCAGTCCTAGGTCCTCTCCTGTTTGTTATCTACTTCTCTGAAGTACAGGCTAACACAGAAGGTCTTTGGCTAACAAAGTTCGCACATGACTGCAAACTAGGAGACATAATCAAAACTTCTAACAATGTGAACATCCTACAAAAGGGCCTCACTGAGACAGATGTCTGGTGTCAAAGCCATGGTCTCATGCTCAATGCCAAAAAGTGCATAGCCATCCCTTTTGGTAAAATCTCTGTACCCATGAACTACCACATAGACAATAGTCTACTTAACACCGAAAGTGTGATAAGAGACCTTGGGACACAGGTGGACAGTAGTCTCTCCTTTGATAATCACATTGCCACAGTAGTCAGGAAATCCTTCTACGTGGCACACCTCATCACAAAAGGTTTCTCATCCAGGAAAAAAGAGGTCATTGTTCTCCTCTACTCATCACTCATTAGACCCAAGACATCTACAACAACTGGAAAAGCCGCAGAAATACCTCACAAAGAGAATTACTGGCCTCAAACAGCTGCCCTACTTAGACCCGTCTCAAAAAACTCCAGCTTTACTCTATCGCATATCGCCTACTCAGAGACGATCTTTGCCTAACATACAAAGCCATGTCAAACCCAGAGCTGTTGGACATGCTCCCCTTAAAGAAATCCCAATCCCTCCGTGCTACACGCTCTAGGGACCTAAACCTTGTCACCACAATAAACAGAAGATGCTGGAGGGATAGATTCCTGTCCTAGAGACTTCCCATACTCTGGAACAAACTACCCATCTATATCAAACAAAGCTCCTCATTAGCACTCTTCAAGAAAAATCTTGATGATTGGATGGGAGATAGGAAAGTCTCCCCGAGATCACTTCTGTGGCTCTCCTTGACAGGGGCACAGGAAAATAATTTTCTTGGGTGGCAAAAGCTAGGGTACCGTTTGGCTAGGCTTATATAGGCCCTAGGGCCAATAGCCTAGTACCTACCTAAGAATCTATGTCAATATAGCAGCGAAGCTGTCTGTGCACATCCAAGGAGTGAAGGATTCTTTCCTCCTGGTTCTGAGGCTTGGTGAAGAAGGTGGGTAAGTGTATGGTTTGATTCAAGGATGTGTCCATGACCACCTTGGGCATAAAGGATGGATTAGTCCTGAGTGATACTCTGTCTGGGTGGAATATGAGAAATGGTTCCAGTGCCATGAGGGCTTGCGGCTCAGAAACCTTCCTAGCTGAGGTGATAGCCAGTAAAAGGGCAGTCTTCCAAGTTAAGAATTTTAAATCAGCAGAAGCCACTGGTTCAAAGGGGAGGGGGTGGCAATTTGTTCTAAAATGAAATTGTGGTCCCATGGAGGTGTGGGTTGTCTTCCGGGAGGTCTGATGTGAATCACTCTCCTAAGGAATTGCTTCATCAGGGGGTGAGAAAAGACAAGAGGAAGAGTAGGGATGTGGGAAAGTGGCAGAGGCATACATTTTAATGGAAGAAAAGGATAGGCCTCTGTCCACCAGGATAGCCTGGTAATCTAAAATGGTAGAGACATTGGCTGAGTTAGGATTGAGGCCTTACTGCTGACACCAGAGAGAGAATCTTTTCCACTTGGCTGAGTATGACTTCCTAGTGCTAGGCCTTCTAGCCTCTGAGAATGTTTTGAACTTGTTTGCTGAGGGAGTGCTCAGAGTAGTACGTTGGGGAATTATCGAGGCTGAGAGTTTTACAGTCTTTAGGTTGGGATGCACAAACCTCCCCTTGTCCCGAGTCAGAAAGTCCACTCTCTGAAGTAAATGCCTTGGATTTTCATTGGTTAAACTCAGTAGCAGAGGATACCAGTGCTGCCTGGGCCAGTCTGGGGCTATCAGGATGGCCGTTGGGCCTTCCTCCCTTGTTTTTTAGGAGGACCCTTGGAAGAAGAGGCAGTGGAGGAAACGCATAAAGAACAGATGGCTCCAAAGGAGGGAGAAAGCATCTGTCCTCCAGACTGTGGGTAGTTTGCTCCTGGAACAGAACCTTTTCACTTGAGCATTTTCTTTGTTGGCAAAGAAGTCTATCTGTGGGGATCCTCATTTTTGAACTATGCTGAGAAAGGTTTCTCAATGCAAATGTCACTCGTGGGGGATCCATCAATTCCCTGCTGAGATGATCTGCTAGAGTGTTTTGTGTCCCTGGGAGGTACTGTGCCATGCGGTGCAACCCCAAAGAGTAATGTGTCTCCTAGACCTGCATTGCTAGTCGACAAAGAGTGTAAGAGTGGGTACCCCCTTGTTTATTTAGCACATGACTGTGGTGGTGGTCTGTTTTGATCTTGTTTCCACTGATCTTTGAAAGCCACCAGGCCCTTTTACACTGCCATCAGTTCTTTCCAATTTATGTGCCGATGTCAGAACTGATTTTCCCATTTGCTCTGAGATTGGAGGTGTTTGAAATGAGCCCCCAGGCTGTTTCTGAAGCATCTGTGGTTAAAGTGTGGCCCTGAGGGATGAACCTGAAGGAGAGACCCAGGTTCAGGGCACATGCCAGAGTCCACCATACAAATTCCTCCCTGAGGCACGGGATCTGCTGAATTTCTGTCTCCAGGGACTGAGTGCTGGCACCACAGGCTCTTGGAGATACCACTGTAGTTTCATCATGTGTAGTCTGGTCAGAAGGATCATGAGGATACAAGATGCCATGTAGCCTAATGCTCTAAGGAATTCCTTGGCTGAGAGGCAATGTCTCTGCATAATGTTTTGGAAGTACTGAGAGTCATTAAAGGAGACCTTTTCTGGACAGAGGAAGGCTTTTTGAAGGGAGGAATCCAGGAGAGCCCCCTACGAAACCTATCCTGGTAGATTGGTCTGTGCTGGATTTGCGAAGAATTATGGTGAACCCCAAGGAGGTGAAGAGGTTTCCCTGTGGAGCTTTGTCTTACTTGTGGCTTGAATGAAGTAGTCATCTAGATAGGAGAAAAACTGGAACCCCCTTGTTCTGCAGGAGGCAATCACAGGAGCTAAACACTTTGTGAAGAACCTGGGAGCACTACACAAGCTAAAGGACAGTGCAGAGAATTGAAAGTGACTGGTGCCTCCTCTGAAACGAAGAAAACTTCAGCATGGTTCCTCTACAAGAATGTGAAAGTAAGCATCTTTTAGGTCTAGGGTGACAATTATGGCCTAAGGGGCTACCATAGGAAGAAGCTTTTGAACAGTCAACATTTTGAATTTTGGTACCAGTAGGGACTGCTTGAGGATTGACAGGTAGGGCACCAGGAAAAGTCTGGATTAGAGCCCCTTCCCTATTTGATGTTCTGGCACTGGTTTCACAGAGCCTGTGAGCATAGGCTGTGAATCTGATAAAGGGCCTCTGCTCTTTCAGTTCGTGGAACATCCAGATAACCCAAGTATCTTAATGGCTCTTGGAAAGTGAGCCTATAACTGCCTGAGACAACTTTCAGAACCCACATGTCTGATGTAATGAGGGACCAATTTCCTTTGAACAGGGAAAGCCTTCCTTCTATCTGTTCTGGAGAGGGTCGGGGGCAGGCAGGGGAAAGGAAGAGTCATTGCTACTCTCTGCCAGGGCACTGTGGCCTAGAACTCCCCTGTCTGGGGGTTCCTGGGGACCACTGCTTGGGCTGTTGTGAATGCTGCTGCCTTTGAGGCCTTTCCCTCAAAAGCTTCTCTGGCTACTTTTTGACTGAGCGGGAAAGGACCAGTGTTTAGTGGGAAAATTCCTATTAAACCTAGGAGGCTGAACTTGGAGGAAGTCCTCGATAGTTTGCATAGATTTTGGTTTACCTTCCTTCCATCTTCTTTATCAGAGCCTCAGACTTGGGCCTAAAAAGGAAGTCCTTATCCAGGGCTGCATCTAGAAGTTTGGATTTGACATGGTCTGGTAGGGTCTGTTCCCTAAACCAAGCATGCCTTCTAATGACAGAGCCAGATACAACAGCTCAGCTAGAAGCCTCTATAGCATCACAGTCACAGTGTAAGCAGTGTCTAACCACCTGGGAGCTGGAATGGCAAAGGTCCAACAATTACTTGGAAATGTTCTTGTCCTCCAGGGAGGAATTTATTTTGCTTCATTTGATCTAAAACACTGTTAATATTTTATCATATGAAACTGGCAGCTAAGGGCCCTCAAGACTAGATCAGTAGAAGTGTAGACTTTTTACCAAATCTATCAAGGACCCAGCCTTCGTCAGTAGGAAAAGGTTAATTTGAAGAGCTGGCTCTTGCTCCCTTGGGACCTACAGTGACAACCTCTGGTCAGCAGAGGGGGGTTTTAAAGAGGTATTTAAAAAAAAACAGTACCCTCTGTAAAACCAGTCTGTTTTTTGAGGGGCAGGAGGTAGAGAATTTGGATTCAGGGAAGAATCCATAAAAAACATCCTCCACTACCTACAATACAGGAGGAATAGCCAAAGGTTTGTGTTCTGGGAGGTCAATAAACTCTCTAACCCTCCTTTTAGATTGTGGGTATTCCTATGCATTCCACTGGAAATGTTACCTCATGGCATGGAGTGTTTTCCAAAAGTGATGCCTTCAGGAGGTGAAGCTGAAGGCAAATTCTCCTCAGAATCTAAATCTTCAAAGGAAGGGTCCCTCCTCAATGACAGACTCCTCCTGGTCAGAATCTTCATCTGAATGAGGAGGCTCAGAGAAAACTTCCTTTTCTCCTGGGGAAGACTCCAAAGGGGGTTGCTTAGCTCTACACCTAACCTAACCAGGTCTTGCTGATAATCTGCCAAGTGGCAGCTGGCAGGCCTAGGCATAGGACCTGAGGTAGAACCCTTCTTAGAAGTAGCTTTGGTCTTGTCCTAGGTATGTCCAAAGTGAGTGTCTCTCTGTAAGGCAGAACCAATGTAAGCAGATGCCTTGAAGGAATGCCAGTAGTACAAAATTGCTCATCGGAAGACGAGGTCTGCTGAGCGACTCCAGGGCCCAACAGATTAACTGAAAAACAAGGCCTATGCAGAAGATTAGGGACCCAACAGCATTTGGATTTGACATGGTCTGGTAGGGTTTTGTTCATAAGGGTCTCAACAGAGGCCTGCACCTCCACCTCAGACGCAGAAGGGGCCTGTGAATGTGCCTCACCTTCCTCAGCTATAATGAGCCTTGGCGGACTGTCTGACAGAGAATGAATGTCGTCCAAGGTCCTAAGCTTGGGTCTTTTTTTCTAGTCCTTCTTACACTTACAGAGCTTAACCTTGGGATGACCTGTGGATGCCATCGAGCTGATGCCTAGCTAAGATTTTGGCCCTACTTCTAATAGTCCTAGAATGAAAATGGGTGCAAAAACAACAACTATGGATATCATGATCTGGACCTAGCCAAGTGACAAACAAAAGATGGAAGTCTCAAGTGGAATTTGCTTACCACAGCAGAGGCAATTGTTGACCTTATTCGACATGAGTTAAAGCAAGAAAGAGTTCCCCCAAGAAGACTTCTCTCTGGTACAGACTGACTGATGGACTGAAACACTACTTTGGGCTCTACCAGCAAGAAAAGACTGATGTCATGGCAACATCTGGCTCCCTTTACACCCAGGCATACTGACGTTAGGGTAGGGGGGTCCGTCAACCTTAGGAGGATGGAGATTTTTACTCTGGTAGTCGGGCTGGCCAGGGGCTTCCACAGTAGGATATCCCACAAGTCATGACTTCAACAGTGAAACAAAGAACATCCTTGGTTCCCAAGCCCAGAAGTGAGTCAAAACAATGATCATGGGAAATTCTGTACAAATCTTCATAAGTATCTTTTTTTTTCTTTCAACAAACATCTTTATTAAATTATCATGTATGACATAGGCAATCTTACATTTATATAAATGAAAAACAAACACTGACACCACTTTAGAAGCAAACATACATCACAATCATTGAAACAAGTGCAGTTGCCAACATTATACATCACTTATAATCTAAACAGCTACTGTCAGTTAAGCATTACATGGCTCATTCAAATCCTGCCTCAAACCTTGTTCCTTCTCTGCATCTAATGCTCCCACAATTCTCATTTTTTTTCTATGTAGTTTGCTCTGTCCTTTTCTAAGGATCCCAACTCTAGTTTTACCTCTGCTACTATATTCACTACTTCTAGTAAAGTTGGTCTAGACTTTGATTTCCATTTTCTAGTAATTGCTTTTTTGGTAGCCACCACAATTGGACTCGGCAAGGCTTTACTGTGTTTAGGCAATTCCGATTCTGTATCACAGCTGAAAGAAAAGCATCTCCCCAGTCAATCCAATCTGCTCATCCAGCATTTCCAACACAGTGGTTAGCAGGGAATCCTTAAAGTCTGCCAAGCTCATTACACTCCCAAAAAACATGCTTCTCAGCCACCTCTTTCTTGCCCATAACACCTCCCAACATTTGCTATCCACCGGAATAAAAATTCTTTGGAGTGTACTTGGGTATAAAAATACCTATGTAAACACTTCCAGGCAAAGATCCTAAATCTTCTAGACTTTGCTGCATATTTGGGAGATGTACACATATCCCACCATTACCTTTTTGTGAATTGCTTACCCAATCTCTCTTCCCAATCCTTCCTAAGCTCCTCTGATTGCTTATAATTATCATGCAATATTTTATATGCTCTACTATTCTTTTTTAACGGCAGCTTCTGTTCTAGATTCTATTAAAAATTCTGCCAGTGCTGGTCTTTCATTCAAGGATCCCAAATTTCTTTCTCTATCTGTATATTTTGATAATGTAGGCAATCTTGAACGTGCAGTCCAAATAAATTCCTGGCCTCTTCCCATTCTATTACCTTTTCCTTTCTAGTTATTTGGCCCCAATACCTTAGATTCATTGGCAGTTTACTCCAATATATTTCAGCCCCCTCTTGTTTATTATTTGTATCCCTAACCACAGTCATCCCTGTCGGCAGAATCTCTGTTTTACATTCTCGTGCTAGCTTAGTTCATAGAAAACTCCCTGCTATTTTATGAATATAATACTCCATATGATTTTGTTGTTCTCCTTAAAAGTCTGCATCCAAAATCCCAATCTCTCCTTATTTCTTGAGCTTCCCCCCTGTATCATCAATCCTTTCCACTTTGAATTTACAGTTTTCTGCTTCTGTTATGTATAAGAGCCTTAACTGTGTTGCTCTAAAATACCCCCTCAAATTGGGTAATCCTAGTCTGCCTTGTTCTATTGGAAGAATCATCTTATCCCACTTGCCCCTTGCTGTCTTCCTTTCCCAGATAAAATCCTTCAACTCCTTTTTAATTGCTATCCACAGCTTCTTCTCTGGTTGATAAAATAAAAAATATGCCTGACCTATGTATGGGACTAAAAATATTTTAATTGCTTGTATCTTAGTATCCATATCTGTATAATAAAGCTTCCAGTTTCTCAATTTTTGTATTATCTTCTGTTTAGTCTCTTGCCACATATCCTTAGCTGCCACAACACAGAGTCATTTGTAATCCATACTCCTAAATACTTCATTTTATCATGTCCCCATAAATATGGATAGTGTTGTACCAATTTGTATGTGGCTACATAATTTACCTCTACTCCATTTGTTTTAGCTTCATTAATTTTGTATCCCAAGAAGATTTGAAACAGTCTTAAAATGTTCCACAACACTGTAATGTCCCTTTCTGGTTTTATCATGTATAAAATATCCTCATCTGCAGAGACAGCTTTTCCTGACTACCATTACCAATTATATCCTTGAATTTCTGAGTCCCTTATTTTCTTTGCCAATGGTTGTAAATATAATGCAAACAAAGGGGAAAGCGAACAACTCTGCCTGGTTCCTCTACTCAAGCAGAAGTTGAGAAAGAGACCCCACCCACTTAAATTTTCACCTCCAATCCCTCATACATACTCCTAAATCAACTTTATAATTGCATCAGGGAAAGCAAATGCTTCCATTGCCCTGCTCATGAAGTCCCAGTCTACTCTATCAAATGCTTTCTCTGCATCAAGACCTACCAATAACTGGTATTTTCTTACATTCCACTTCCTTCTGGATCATCAATGTTCTGTTAATATGGTCAAATGTTTGCCTCCCCTCCACAAAATCACACTGATCTATACCTATCAATTCTGGTATTATTTTTGTTATTGTTTAAGCCATTATAAACAAACACTTTACAATCATGGTTTAGTATTGAAATGGGCCTGTATGAAGCTGGATCCGATGGATCTTTAGGTATTACCATTACCACCTTCTTCCTCCAGGATACTGGTACTTCTTTTCCTCTTAAAACACAGTTAAACAAAACCTTCCAGATCTTTATCAGCTTTTCCCCCCTAGCTTCCAAACTTCCACAGGAATGCAATCTATTCCTGGGGACTTTCTTGTAGATTGATTATACATAGTTATTTTTATCTTATCTCTTCTTATCCCAACTGTTAGTAGCTGAGCCTCATCTATCTCTAACCTTGGCATATTTAATATTTCCATAAACATTTCCATTTGTACCTTTTCTTGATTTCCATATTTCTCTGCTTTATACAAACTTTCATAAAATTTTTGAAATATTTCTAATACTTCTACAGGATCTCGTTATCTTCTGTGTTTTAGGTTCCCTAAGCTTGGTGACAGCTCCTTCCACTTTCTGTTGCCTGAGTTGTTGTGCTAACAGGTTTTGTGCTCTAGAATTATCAATAACAGTTACTCAACAGCAATCTTTCTAATCTTGTGCATATTATCGAGGTAATCCCTTATTTTCTGTTTAGCATTCTGCAGCTGCTCCTTTTCTTATTCTGAGAGATTCACCATATTTTGCAATACTTTAAGATTTGTCAGTCCCTCTAAATAATTCTTGTTGCTTCTTAGACTCATCTCCCTTTCCTTTATTTCCACCCTAGTTTTAAACTCCACTTTAATTTTATCCCATCCACTAGCTGTATTTTCAGAAGAAATTAATATCTTCTCTAGTAGCTCCTGAATTAATTCCAAAACCCATTCCTTAAATTCCTCTCTTTTCAGCTGATAGGTGGGAAGGCTCCAATCTCTCATTTTTATTTAATTACCTTGCATTTTTATTTTAGTTATTATTGGTGCATGAACTGAAATAGTTATTGGGTGCATTTCAAGACCTTCAATTAAATGCACATGTTCCTGTGAGATACAAATTTATCTAGCCTCGACCAGTTTTTGTGTCTTGGAGACTAATATGTAAATTCACTCAACTCCTAGTACTGAATTCACATTTTCCATAACAAACATTTTCATAAAATTCTTCAAAGATCTACCCTGCTTTGTTATATTTGCCCTTCTAGGCCCCCCGAGACATCTTCACTGTTGCAAACCAAATTCCAGACTCCACCTATAAGTAATATTCCTTGCTAAAAGCTGATTACTTCTCCCTGAATTTTCTTAGCTCCATTATAACAGTTTTAGGTGGAATGTAAATGCATGCCAGTGTAATTCTCCTCCCTTGCCAGTAGCCCATGAGTACTACATAGATCTTCCATTATCTTTTTTTCCCTCTTCTATCACTATTGGAGATTCTCTTGCAATTAATACAAATACTCGTTTCCTTTGCCCCAGATATTCCACTGAATAACTATTCTGAAAACCTTTCCTTATGAAATTCACATGTTCAGTTATTTTTAAGTGTCTCTCTTGTAGCATAGCTATTTGCAGTCCACATTTTTAATATAGTTCACTACTCTCTATTTATCTGTAGGACCATTAAGATTGAAATACATTACATAAAACATAATTTTCTTATATAGTTATTATTACCACCCTTTATGTGTAACTGCTTTTTTGTTAAACAGCTAGTTCCAACTTTTATGTTACATGCATATACTGTTCAGCAGGTTGGTCTTTTATACAGTTTTTTGTCATATCCATTTCAGCCTATGCCACCATCTTACATAATTTTTTTGAAAGTCCTCAAACAGGACAAACCCCTAATCCCCCTAAAATCTATTAACTTAACACACAAAACTATGTACGCCTTCAAATATTGAGGTTTTTGTTTTCTAATAAGAACAAAATGTCTAATATGATAGCCACACATACAGGCTAGAGTTAACCAAAAAAGACTAGTCATGCTAGTATGCATGGTACAGCCTGCGCTATTAGTAAGTGCTATTTGACTTTTGTCTATCTTTATAGCTCTCCCAGTTGAGAAAACACCTGAATGCGTTCAGTAAACACTTTCTCCAAGCCATTTCTCTATCAAATTGTCTTCTAGTGACATGTAAACTAGACATAAATCTGCTAAGGGTACCTTGTTTACCAGGAAAAAAAACTCATGATATTCAATATTCTTTTTATTTACAGGCTTTGTAATAAACCCGTTACTGGATAACACCTAGGGTCTTAACCTGGTCATTTACCTAAGCAAATATGGAATAAATACACTGATTTTTCTTTTGCCATACTCTTAACCAGACCTTTTCTCACTCCTCCTTTGTTTTTTCACTGGAGTGCCTACATTTTTTAAAACTGAACAAAGAAAAAGAAAGAAGGGAGACAAAGAAAAAACAAAAGCACCTGCTTATATTAGTATCCCCACTGCATTTCAATAAAAACTGAGAAAACTTGACTTTAAGTCTAATTGGTTGTGTCTTATCTTTAAAGACGTCCCAGGTGGGAAAAACCCTGATTGCTTTCAGAGAACATTATGCCCTAGCCAATTTCTCTCCTTAATTTCTTTTCCCTCAGCCAATCCCCTTCCACCAGACTGTCTCCAGTTTCTCTATCAAATTGTCTTCATGGAGACATGAGAACCTGACAGCCATTTTCTCTTTATCAGACTGTTTCAGTGGAAACATGAAGACCAACTGCAAAATTGCTACTAAATGCACATGCATTTGCTAGGGGAAAAAGCCTCATGATATTCGATATTCTTTTTAATTTACTCACTCTCTCATTAAAACTAATCAATCTAAGGTCCTTAATATAGTCATTTCCCCATGGAGGAATGAAAAGAAGCACATTAATTTTAATTATGTCATGCCTTTTTAACCAGGCTTTTTTTGTTACATTGCATTGCCTATTTTTCTCAAAACTGTACAAGAAGAAAGAGAAGAGGGGGGGGGGAAAGAAAAACAGCACCAGTTTACAGTGCCCACTACACTTAAAAATAGCATGCAAAAAAAACTATACATCAGAAATACAGTGCTATTAAGAAAAGAAAATGTTTTCTGTACTTAGATTTCTCCCCTTTCTTCCCCTCCCCAAAGCATTTTTTCTGAATATTAATGACATGAAGTGGGGCATATAGTCCCCCACAAATGAAACAAATTTTGAAAAAGTACAATATTTCCTGATTTTCTTATTCTGTCATATTTCACAAATATAATTATTGCATTCTAATCCCACATTGAGTTACTGGTTTTATTACTGTTTTTCTCAATCACCCAAATCCTGTCTCTGCTTCATTTCCAACATCCTCTTGATTCTTCTAATCAACTCTTCTGCTCCCTTCCCTCTCTCCAATATTTTCCGTTGAAATACAGGAAAGGGTTTCACAGGTACAGTCTCTCTGTGGGCTTTATAACCAGAAAGTACAGTTTTGTACCTACCATAAATGTAGATGTCCGAACTGGATAGCATCTGCAGTCATAACAAATGGGTTGTCCTGTCGTCAGGCAGCCCTTCGGTCGGCCGTATTCCAAAGTCTGGGTCTGGCCTCGGCTGGTGTCGCACTTCACCAGACGTCATCTCTGCTGGTCTTCGGGTATAAAGGCATCAGCCGACGCCATTTTCCTCAGTGTTTCTTGCCCCAGATGCCAGTGGCCCTCTTGGATAGCTAAATTTTTGGTAAAATGCCAATGTTTGCCAAAAAGTAGAAGGCGAGTACAAAAAATATGCATGTATGTACATATATACAAACAAATACACCATAAGAGATCCCCCCCCCAGCTAGCTATTAGGTGGGCAATACCCTAGGAGTACCAGAGAGGGGAAGGAGGGTGGGTAATCCTGACTGCAGATGCTATCCTGTTCGGACATCTACATTTATGGTAGGTACAAAACTGTACTATGTCCTTCAAGGATGCATCTGCAGTCATAACAAATGGGTAGAATACCATAGCCAAACTAGGGGAGGAGGAATAAGAATTATGGTGTACTTAGGATCCCTTGCAACACAGCAGTGGCAAACCCTGCTCGGGATCTAGAGTATAGAGGTAAATTATAATGCTTGGCAAATGTATGCACGGAGGTCCAAGTAGCAGCCTCAATAATGTCCCTGGTAGCCACTCCTCGTAAGAAGGCTGTGGTAGTGGCTGTAGCCCTTGTAGAATGAGGTCTTATGTTCTGTGGAATTTGCTTTCCATGATAGGAGTAACAGAATCTTATGCAATTTCCTATCCACTTTGAGATTGTCTGTTTGGAAATTGCTTTTCCTTCCCTTCCTGTTGCATAGGCTACTAGGAGCTGGTCAGTTTTTCTATTGCCCTTGGTTCTGTCCAGGTAGTAGCGCAACTGTCTATGTACATCCAAGGTATGTAGCAGTCTTTCCCCTTTGTTCTGTGGATTGGGAAAGAAAGTTGGTAGGTGGATTGCCTGGTTTAGAGACAGTCTGGATACCACCTTAGGCATAAATCTAGGATTAGTTCTCATGGATACTCTATCTTGATGGAAGATTAGGAAGGGTTGTACTGCCATTAAAGCCTGTAGTTCCGAAACCCTTCTTGCTGAAGTAATTGCCAGAAGGAAAGCAGTTTTCCAGGATAGGTGTTGAAGATCTGCTGTTGCTGCTGGTTCGAATGGAGGGAGTGTCAGTTTTTCTAGCACGAAATTCAAGTCCCATGCTGGTAATGGTGGTTTCCTAGGAGGTTTTACATTCTTAATTCCTCTGAGGAATTGTCTGAGTAGAGGATGCGAGAAGACAGGGTGATCGAGGCTGTATTCTGCAGAAATAGCTGATGCATGTATCTTGATGGAGGAATAGGACAGGCCAGAATGTAAGAGCTCTGCCAAATACTCCAGGATGTTGGCAATATCTACCTTTGACACATCTTTCCCTCTTTCCGTACTCCAAATGACAAACCTTTTCCATTTTCCTGCATAGTTCCTTCTAGTAGAAGGTCTGCGGGCCTCAATGATAATGTCTTTAACCCTTTGGGATAAATCTGGGTTAGATGCTCTTATGTAATGTTCCAGGCAGTGAGTTGTAGAGTTTTCAGGTTTGGATGCAAGATGTTGTAGTTGTTCTGAGTCAACATCAAGGGAATCAGGGGTAGAGACCACGTTCCCCCCCCGAGACATGCTCCTCAGTAATGGATACCAATGTTGCCTTGGCCAATTTGGAGCTATCAGAATTATTCTTGGTCGTTCCTCTTTGATTTTCAGTAGTACCTTGTGCATCAAAGGAAGGAGTGGAAATGCATATGCTGTCAGGCCTTTCCAATTGAAGGATAGAGAGTCCGCCTTCCAAGCAAGAGGGTGGTATGTCCTTGTGCAGAATTTCTTGAGCTGGTGATTGAGTGGGGATGCAAATAGGTCTATTTGTGGTATTCCCCATTTCTTTGTGATGGCCTTGAAGATGTCCGGGTATAGCATCCATTCGTGAGCATCCGAGGTAGTTCTGCTTAACATGTCTGCTAGGATGTTTTCTTTTCCCGGTACAAATATTGCCTGTAGCTGAATGTTGTAGCTCAGAGCCATATTCCAGAGGTCCAGAGTCATTCGGCATAGGGGGTATGAATGAGTGCCTCCCTGTTTGTTGATGTAGCACATGACTGTGGTGTTGTCTGTCCTTATCATCAATTGTCCCTCTTTGAGGAATGGTCTGAAATTCTGGATTGCTAGTTTTACTGCCAGCATTTCTTTTTGATTTATGTGCAGGTGCAGTTGATCTGGAGTCCATAAGCCTTGAATGCACTTGTCCATCATGTGTGCCCCCCAACCGAGATCTGAGGCGTCCGTTGTGATGGTTTGGCTTGCTTGAATATTGTGGAAAGACAATCCTGGGTTTGCCTGGCATGTCTGAGCCCACCATAGGAACTCTTGTCTCAGGCATGGAATTAGTGGTATTTCGGTTTCTAAGCTGTGCTTGTGTTGAGACCATAAATTCTTTAGGTACCACTGTAACTTTCTCATATGCAGTCTGGCATGGGGGACCAAGATTATGCAGGATGCCATGAAACCCAAGGCCTGTAGTACTTTTCTTGCTGTTAGTCTGTTCTGCTTTGCTAGAGCCAAGAAGTACAGAGGAAGTTGTTCTTGCTTTTCTGCAGTTAGGAATGCCATCTGTTTTACTGTGTCCAATTCTGCACCCAAGAATGTTATTGTCTGGAATGGTATCAGTTTTGACTTTTTTAAATTGACTGTGTATCCCAGGGCTTGTAGTAAGCAAATGACCCTTGTAAGTCTTGTGTCAGCTTGCTTTTGTTGTCGGCTTGTATCAGGCAGTCGTCCAGGTATGGATAAATTTGGATTCCCTGAAGCCTGCAATGAGCTATTACTGATGCCAGGCATTTCGTGAACACTCTGGGCGCAGTAGATAAGCCAAAGGGCAATGCTGAGAATTGATAATGCTCTGATCCTGCAAGAAATCTGAGGTATCTTCTGCAAATTGGTCGTATGGGGACGTGCAGGTATGCCTCCTTGAGATCTAGAGTTACCAACCAATACTCCTTGCCCAGCATGGGAAGAAGTTGGTGTAGGGTCAGCCTTTTGAATTTTGGAACGATGATGCATGTGTTTAAAGCAGACAGGTCGAGAATAGGTCTCCAACTGTTCTCCTTTCTTGGTACTAGGAAGAGTCTGGAGTAAAATCCCTTGCCCTGCTCTGTAGGTGGTACCCTTTCCACAGCTCTCATCTTTGTTAAGTGAGCTATTTGTTTTAGGGCTTCTGACTTTTGATTTGGTGGCAGGTTTGGCATTCCTCTTTTTGCTGGTAAGGTGTGGAAATGAAACCTGTAGCCTTGGTCTATAGTTTGCAAAATCCAGTTGTCTCTTGTGATATAGTGCCAGTTTTTTGAAAATAAGGCTAACTTTCCGCCTAAAGGTGCTACTATTTGTTCCCTGATAGGCGGTGTTAGAACCAAGTCACTGTGATTGTCCTGTTGCAGTGGTAGTGGTTGCATCCGTGCCTCGTTGGTTATTGCCTTGCCACTGGCGTCCCCTGTAGGCACCTCCTCTGGTTTGATTTCTGCCTCTGGAACGTCTATTCCTGCCTCTCTGATTTTTAGAGGAGTCTGGAAAGGACCAATTTTTGGAAGGCCAGTTCCTGCTGAACCTTGGGGGCTGTACCTGTAAGAAATCTTTAACTGTTTGTACAGATTTTGCCTTCTCTTCCATTTTCTTCATTACTTGTTGTGCAGGAGAACCAAATAGACTGACCTTGTCCATAGGAGCATCTAAAAGCTTTGCTTTAACATGATCCGGCAAGACCTGCTCTTTTAACCATGCATGCCTTCTTATAACTGTGCCAGTCATGGCTGATCTAAAAGAAGCCTCCAGTGCATCATAGCCACATTTTAAAGAATGGTTACTAACCTGCTGAATGTTATTCACCATTTCTAGAACATATTTCTTATCTAAGGACTCATCAGAGGACAGTTTCTTAGTTAACTGATCAAGCATAAACTCTTGGTATTGGATCATATGAAACTGACAGTTTAAAGCTCTAGCTGAGAGAGTAGCGGAGGTGTATACTTTTTTACCCCATCTCTCTAAGGACCTGGATTCCCTATCAGAAGGAGAGGGTTTTAGCTGAGGTCGAAGCAACTGCCTTAGGTCCCTGGGAGATAGTCTCGGATCTGCAAAAGGGCCTTGTATAAATGGTGATGAGTGTCCGGTACCCTGTAGAACCTGTCTGGCTTAGCAGGGGCTGGAGGTAAAGTATCAGGAGCAGTGCAAACATCATTAAATGCATCATCCACAACAGGAAGAACTGGAGGTATAGCTAAGGGCCTATGCTGCGGTAGGTGTAAAAGGTCCTGAGCCTTTTCTTGAATCTGAGAAATCTTGTCCCTGCCATTGGAATTGCTCTCGCATGGCATGTAAGGTTTCCCCAAAAGAAAATTCCTCTGGTGGAGAGGCAGAAGGAATAGATTCCTCAGCATCAGAATCTTCATAAGTAGAAAGAGGAGCCTCTGGATGGTCTATAATGTCTGAGTCATCTGAAGAGTCATCTGAGGAGCCTGGCTCTGGGGGCTCTGCTCTAGGTCTCTTTTATGGAGGTTGTGAGGCCCTGTCTGGGTGAGATTGGGATCCTCTTATTAGAGAGATGAGATCCTCTGCCAAAGTAAGCATTTGTGAACTGGAGCTAGGCCTGTGAGAGGGGGGCTTAACAGGCACTGATTTAGCAGTTTTGGCTGCTTTAGCCCTGGCAAAGGCCTTTATAGACATGGCTGCAGGAGGCCTAGCAGCACCACGTGCTGGGGTAGAGACATCCAAAGGGATGGTGTCCGATAACTCTAAGGAAACCACATTTGTAGGCAAAATTTCAGAGGCCGATTCAGCTAGGGTAGCAGGGGCCTCGGTAGCAGTCATGGATTCGGCTGTAGATTGAACCGTTTGCTCGGTTTCGGCCAAAACCGAGACACTCGCGGTTTGTTTTACCGTGGTTTCGGCCAAAACCGCAGACCGCGAGTGTCGGTCCTTTTCTTTGCGTTTCTTAACAATTTGGGTAGTCGGAGGATCCGACGGCATAATATACGCAAATTCTGAGCCGAAAAACTGTTCAGCAAACTCCGACCGACGCCTAAGCGTTCGTCGGTTGAAGGAAGCACAAGCTAAACAAGCTGCTATGTCGTGGTCTGGGCCTAGACAAGGTAAGCAGTAAGAGTGGAAATCTTTATGAGGTATTTGTTTCCCACAGGTTAAACAGTTATTAACTTTTTCTGACATCGGCTGAGGCAAGAAAGAGTCCCAAACGGGGTACTTAGCTTTTAGAAGTCTTCGAAGTTGTATTCGGTAGTATTAATCTCTGGATCTGACCGACCGGCACTTGCGAACAGCTTCTGCTTCGGGCGCCACGCCGCAAGAAAGACTGAGGAAAATGGCGTCAGCTGATGCCTTTATACCCGAAGACCAGCAGAGATGACGTCGGGTGAAGTGCGACACCAGCCGAGGCCAGACCCAGACTTTGGAATACAGCCGACCGAAGGGCTGCCTGACGACAGGACAACCCATTTGTTATGACTGCAGATGCATCCTTGAAGGACATCAACAAGCAGCAGAATCTCATTCTGTTTCACAGCTCAGTTTTTGTTGAACAAACTTTTGTATTTCCTACTTAGCATGCACTTCATGAAAAAATGATTTTTGTCCCTCCAGGGAAGAATACTTTAAAGACGGCTGGATACAGCAGCTTGAATCTCAAACGCGTGTCTTGACATTCCCTGAATAGTGGAATGAATTTATTCCTCTTCTGCCTGGTGTACAGTGAGTAACTATTCTCCACAAACACTCTGCTGTCTCCCACTTTTAGTATTTTGTCCTTCTGCCACAGTTTTGTCAGAATCAACTCCTTCTGCTAGTAGGATTGCATCTTTACTATTAAAGGTCCAGGCTGCTTTCTTACAGCTAGGTTAGGAGCAAGCACACAATGTGCCCTTTCATCTAAACTCCCACTGTGGAATACCAGTCTAGTTGCTTATTTGAGCTTTCATAAAATTAATGCAGTCTTGTTCCTTCCAGCTTCTCTGGTATAGCTGAAAATCTCAGGTTTTTCCTAGGTGCCCTGTCCTCTAAATCTATTATTTTTTAAACATCTCTTCCTGAGCAGTCTCATTCAGCCAGCCTTTTCTTTATTTCAACATCTGATTTTTTGCAGCTTTATCATTTCATCTGAATATTTTTAAAGCTTCTTTCATTTTTTCCAGCCTTTTGTTGTTTGTGTTGATATACTCAGAGTTTTGTTTATTTTAACCAGGTCTGTATGGAGTTCTTATACCTTACTTTAGGTTTACTGGAAGTGAAATTTGAAGGTTGCATTTTTTTTTTTTTTTTTTTTTTTTTGCTGAACTTTCCCCAATCAGTAATTCTTCCTCACTTTTTGTAGCTGATTTTCCAAGGTCTTCTGTATTTCTTTATTCCTGGCATCCAGTACACTTACTACCCAGTTACTGAAATTTACCCAATTTACCCATAAATACAAGTCTACTGGCCTTCTCTGCTCAGTTTCGGTTTTCAAACTGGTAAAGCTAGAAAGAAGCTTTTACTCGGTGTGCAGCCATCTTGGAAATCCCCTTCAGAAGTACCTTTGATATTAGTGGAAAGGGTAGAAAAAGCATACATGAACATTTTTTTAAACAAGAAACAGCTTTATTAAATCATTTATGGCATAGGCAACCATACATTTATATAAATAAAAACAAACTATATTGACATTTTTTAGTTGCAAACATTATATATCACTTATAATTTCTCCAGTTATTGTCAAACATTACATAACTCATTCAAATCCTGCTTTGTTTTAAATCTCATTCTTCCTCCAAAACTTTATTTTGCATGTATCGTTCCCACAATTCTCACTTTTTATGTAATTTGCTCTTACCCTTTTCTAAAGATCACATTTCCAGTTATTTACCTCTATTACTATATTCACTACTTTTAGTACAGTTTTACACTCTGATTTCCATTTTTGAATAATTACTTTTTTGACAGCCACCACTATTAGACTTAGCAAGGCATTACTATGTCTAGTCAATTCCCATTCTGTATCGCAGCTCAAAAAATCATTTCCTTAGTTACATCAATTTTCTCACTCAGTATTTCTGATATAGTACACAGGGAATTTTTAAAGTCTGCCAACTCATTACACTACCCAAAAATGTGTTTCCAATTACCTCCTCCTTCCCCATCACACCTCCGACATTTGCTATCTACATGAGGAAAAAATTGGAGTCTACAGCAAAGATCCTAAATCTTCTAGACTTTTTTGCATATTTGGGAGACGTACATATATCCTCCATTTGTTTCTTTGTGAATTGCTTATCCAATCTCTTTTCAAAATCCTTTGTAACCTCCTCTGACTGATTCTTACAGTTTCAAGCAAGAAAAAGTAGTACTCCACACAGTCAAAAAAATTTCAATAAAATGACAAAGCTATCAGATGCAAACTATCCTTCACTGTCTTACATAAAATAGCTATAAAACAGCATTTCTAAATATCACTCAAGCACATCACATGACACAGCAACCTATCAGCAATATCAATTAAGAGCAGCAATCAAGCTTTTAAAAGCACAGTAACAATAACACACACATATATAATACAGTCACTTTTTCTTCACTTTTTGTTGTTTAAATTTCAAAACAGGTTTCAGTATAACCTGTTTATTAAGACCTGGATATTTGTCTGCTTCCAAACGAAGGATCCACTCATATTCTTTCATATCCACATTATTTATTAAATCCCCATGTCTAGCATTTGGGTATATTACATGTATAGCTCTAAAACTAAACTAATGTGCATCATCAGTTTCACTAATGTATTTAGCTAAAGAATTTGTTAATATTTTTCTTCGAATTTCAGACCTATGTTCTATTATCCTATCTTTTACCCTTCTAACCAATTTTCCAACATAGAAACCCAGGCATTTATTACAAGTGGCAAGATGTATAATAGATGGTGTGTTACACGTTGCATTGCAATGAAAAATAAACCTTTTACCATTCACAGGATGTACAAATTCAGTTGACTGATTTATATTTGAGCAACAAGAACAGTTGTAACAGGGAAAGGTGTCCTTTTTGGTAAAGACAGGAACAGTATTATTATTTAAATAAAAATCTTTATAACAATAGGAGATGTTATTAGCAACAACTGGGACATCCTGAAGGCCATACCAGGTTATGAAAGTTGGCTTCCAGATAGACTTAGGTTTACCTATCGTAACTGTAGTAATTTAAAGAAATTTAAATTTAAAGAATGTGTGCTTCCCTGCTTATGTACCACATGACTGTAGTATTGTCCGTCTTTATCAGTAGTTGTCCTGGAACAGTTAGCATCTCTTTTTGATTGATATGTAGATGCATTTGATTTGCGGACCATGTGCCCTGAATACATCTTCCTGCCATATGGGCCCCCCAGGCATAATCTGTTGTCAATGTCTGCCTGGCTGTAGGTAAGGTGAATGGCTGCCCCGTGTTGTGGTGACAGGCTTTTGCCCACCATCAAAACTACTGTTGCAGGCAGGGAATGAGGGTAATTATTGTTTCCAGGCTGTAGCAATGTTGACTCCAAACACTTTTTAGATACCATTGAAGTTTCCTCATATGCAGTCTTGCATATGGAATTAGCAGAATGCACGATGCCAGGAAGCCCAAAGCCTGCAGAATTTTTCTTGCAGATAACTGGGTCTTTGTTGCCAACATTTTGAAGTAAGTAGTCAGTTGTCTGTGTTTGTCTGGCATGAGATAAGCCATCTAGGCAGTTGTACTTAAGCTTGCACCCAGGAATATTATCTCGAGAGGGTAAGAGTTTTGATTTCTTTTCGTTTATTGTGTACCCTAGACCTGTTAATAATCTTTTTACAAATTCCAGATGATGTAGTAGAATGTCCTTGTTCTCTGCTTGAATAAGGCAGTCGTCCAAGTAAGGATATATTTGTATTCCTCTTTGTCTGCAAAATGCAATTACTGGTGCCAGGCATTTTGTGAAGACCCTGGGCACAGTAGATAAGCCAAAGGGCAGTGCAGAGAATTGGTAGTGCATTGAGCCAGCTATAAATCTGAGGTATCTTCTGCATAATTGTCTGATTGGGATATGCAGGGATACCTCTTTTAGGTCTAAAGTCACAAGCCAAGCCTTCTTGCCCAGCATGGGCAGAAGCCGCTGCAGAGTTAACATTTTGAATTTTGGAATATCCATGAATGTGTTTAGGCTGGACAGGTCCAGTACTGGTCTCCAGGCTTTGTCCTTTCTGGGTACCAAGAATAGCCTTGAGTAAAATCCTAGTCCCTGCTCTTGCTGTGGTACTTGCTGAATGGCTCTCATGTCCATGAGGGATGAAAAGTACAGTTTTGTACCTACCATAAATGTAGATGTTCGAAGATCCACATTGCTGCAAGTATATGGCTGATTAAACTGGCGCCAGGGCGGGTATAAATTCATCTTTTCTTGCCCCAGATGTCAGAAGACCTTAAAATCAAAAAATACCAAACACTAAACACCCCACACCCAAACTATGTACAACTTTTAACAATTATCTAATAAAGTACTAACACACACACCCTAAACACAGAGGGGAGGAGGGCAATGTAACATCTACATTTATGGTAGGTACAAAACTGTACTATGTTCTTCATCTCACATTGCTGCAGTCCTTACACTGTAGATTCCCAAAGCAGAGGAGGGAGGATGGCAAATCAAATAGAAGCAGGAGCTGTCAAAATGCCCTGTAGAATAGCAGTGGCAAAGCCCCTAGATTAGAGGTAGAGGGAAGAGGTGGTAGTGTAGAGAAAGTACTGAACTCACTCCAGTAGCTCCAAAAAAATGTCCTTGAGTTGACCCCTTAGAAGGCTGTGGAGGGTGGCAGTAGCCCTAGTGGAATGAGGTCTGATCCCTGTTGGGATCTGCTTGCAAAGAAACAAACAACTGTTGCGACTGCCTGAAACCCTTGTAACTGCCTTTGGGGGTCTGCATAAGACACACTTGAGACCACCTTAGGCATAAAGGAAGGGTTACCTATCCTTATGGAAGATCAAGAAAGGCTCAACAGCCATAAGGGCCTGCAACTCAGAAACCCTTCTTGCAGAGGTAATGGCCAAAAAAGCAGTCTTCCATGACAAATATTTTAACTCTGCAGGCTCAAACAGAGTGAGCTTTGTCCCAAGCTGGGTGGAGGTCTTATGTTCTTTGCCCTCTGAAATTGCTTGAACAGCGGATGAGAAAACAAAGTGGATCACAGTCATAGTGAGCTGAAATTGCTGCAGCATCAGGCTCAGAAATCACATTCAAAACTTGTTGAGGCTATGAGCTAAAACAGGATATGCCATGCTGTGAGATGGAGTGAAGCTTGACATTGAGTAAATGTCCTTTTGAGATAACAGTTGAGGAATCAAAGGCAGGGAATGCTGTCGGGGCCAATCTGGAGCTATCAGGATCATTCTTGGTGGAAAACTGACGTCTTCCAAGCTGCCTGGTGTATGAACAGATCCTGCTAAGGAGTTCTGCAAGTTGTAGACTGAGAGCAGTTCCATAGAATCATTGCTGTTGTGTTGTCTGTTAGAATCAACACCTGTCCTGGAAGAAGTAATTCCTTGAAAGCTGTTAATGCAAACTGGACTGCTAACATCTCCTTTAGGTTGATATGTAGATGTTGTAGTCTGGCAGGCACTTATCCATTTTCCATTGAGATGAGCCCCAAGCTTTGTCTCTGTTGTTAGAATTTGACTTGAAAGTCCCTTTGTTTAGGTGACATTGCTGAGCCATGACAGTGAGATTCTTGAGATACCATGCCGGACTGATGTGATAGTTGTTGGAAGTAAGGAAAGATTCTTCTGTTTTCAAGGCTGCTGTATTCAGTCTCACACCCAGAAAGCACATGTCCTGAACTAGACTGGACTTTGTTTAGGCATCCTGTTATCACATACTTTAAATGCTGTAGAGTTAGGTCCTTGCCTGAGCCAGAATCAGGCAATCGTCCAAATAAGGGTAAATCTGTATTCCTTTCCTGAAAAAGGACCAGGACCTTTGTGAATACTCTGGGTGCAGTGGATAAGCCAAAGGGCAATGCAGACAATTTTCCTGCAGCCTAGAGTGATAGGGACATGAAGGTAAGCCTCTTGGAGATCCAATGATCCTGCAATGTCAGCATCTTGAACTTGGGGATGTCCAGAAAGGTGTTGAGGATAGACAAATCTGTCCCGTGTTCCCCTTTTTGGTACTAGGAATATATCTGTGTCAATATGGATTTTGTGTTGGCGGAATATCTGGCGTGGTGAATGATATCCAATACCCATCTGTCTTGGGTAATTAAACTCCAGTTCTCTTTGAAAGTGTCAGTCTTCCTCCTAAAGGTGCTGCGAGGCGTGAAGGTTCTGGCAGTTGAAAAGGTAGGTCATTGGGTCTGTTGAGCTCTGCCCCCTAGACTGGGAATCATAAGAAGGGTATGTCACGCCTTGCTTGGCCAGTTTTGGTGGTTGAACCTGTAAAAATCTTTAACAGTGTGCATAGATTTAGCTTTGTCCTCCATTTTCTTTAAAACTGCTTCAACAGACCAAACAACATCAGATTGTAAAGGGGCATCCAAGATCCTTGACTTAACATGTTCAGCTGACAGTACCAGTGGCAGCCACCCTGGAAGAGGCCTGTACAGCATCAAAACCACATTGTAAGGAATGCTTACCCACCTGTTCAGACACATGTACCAGATCTTGTAACTCTTTACATTCCATACCTTCTGCCAGAGCATCTTGATATCTGAATTGACAATTTAACCTCATGGCTAAAGTTGAAGTATACACTTTCTTACCCCATCTGTCTAAAGCTCTTGCCTCTTTGTCCTGAGGAACTGGATTTTTAGAAGCCTTAACCTAACTGTCTCTGGATCTGCCCTAGGGCTTTTAAAAGTATCTGTTTAAGGGAAGCCTCTGCAAAACATCTTCCACCACAGAAAGAACAGGGGTATAGCTAATGCTGAGGTAAAACAAAAATTCCTTAGTCTTTTCCTGGAATCAAATCCTGCCCTTCCCATGTAAAATGTTCCCTCATGGCATGGGGTGTCTCCGAGCATGAGAAATCCTCAGGAGGAGAAGCAGAGGTGGAGTCATCCACATCAGAATCAGAATAATGAAAAACTCTGTAAATCCTCAGCGAAGAACTCAGAAATATCAGAATCCTGTTCAAAATTCCCAAAGGATCCACCTAGGCCTTTTGAGGGAATCAGAGTAATTAAATCTTCAGCCATCTGTCTCTTGGGCACAGGGCCTGAAGTACTAGGAGGAGCACCTGCTACAGCTGAACCTGGCCTACTCTTGGAAGAAGCCTTTGTAACACTAACCACCTTAGGCAGAGAGGGAGAACAGCTACCTGAGAAGCCCCTTCAGCCTGGCCTACCTCCTGTGAAACAAAGTCTCCCCTGGGACTCTTGCCTCTAACCAGTCTAATCTCCTCGTTTGTTAAATGGAACACCCAACAACGTCTCAGGCCGAATACATGTGGTATTTCTGACATCGGTAAAATACTGAGGCAAGAAAAAGAAAATCTCAGCAACCTGCACTCGCAAATTTGCTTCTGCATCGGACCAGATATGGATTTATACCCTGGCGTCCTGGCGTAGTTTAATATACCCAAGTGTAAGGACTGCAGCAATGTGAGATGAAGAACATCATGTTTTTGTGCCTCTGCCCATTGATTGCGTGGCAGGTCTGGCATACCGTTTGGCCTTGGCAGGGTGTGAAAGTGGAACCTGTAGCCTTGTGATACGATATTTAAGACCCCATTGTCCTGGGTGATGATGTGCCAATTTTGTGAAAAGAAATGCTAGTTTTCCCCCCAAAGGAGCTGCCAGAAGATAAGTGCTTGGTGTTGGCAGGGGAAAGTCATTGAGACGGTTTCCTGTATGGCTGTGATTTTTCTTCTCCGCTTTTGGAGTTAGAAGCACCCCATTGTTTAGGCCTGTATAAGCCTTGGGGCTGTGATCTACCTCTGGGGTGTCTGTATTGGCCTCTTTGTGGCCTGTCTGACACTGGAAAGGACCAATTCTTTGTAGGTCAGTTCCTGCTAAATCTGGGAGGCTGTACCTGCAAGAAATCCTTGACTGTTTGCATAGATTTAGCTTTGACCTCCATTTTCTTCAACACCTCTTCTGCTTTAACACGAAACAAGGTATCATGCTGTAATGGAGCACCTAACAGTTTTGCTTTAACATGATCGGGCAGATTCTGTTCTTTTAACCAAGGATGCCTCCTAATGACAGAACCTGTAACAGTGGCCCTGCAGGAGGCCTCTAGAGAATCGAAACCACTTTGCAAAGTATGCTTTCCCACTTGTTCAGCTGCATGCAATAAATTATGCACTTCTTTGTTTTCTGCACATTCTGAATTTGTCAACATTTTGTGTTTAAGCACTGACATAAGATATTGCTGATATTTAAGCATATGAAACAGCAGAAGTATAAATCTTTTCCCCCATCTGTCCAGGGCCCTTGAATCCCTTGAGGAGATAGGGTTTTTTTGCAGTGGAAGCCTTGACCCCTTTGGGACCCTGAGAGATAGTTTCTGGGTCAGCAGCAGGGTTTTTATAAAGAAATGTATGTGAATCAGGAACCCTGTAGTATCTGTCTGGTTTAACTGGAGCTGGTGGTAGAGAGTCAGGAGACAGACCGGACTCTGAAAATACATCTACAATGTCTAAAACAGAAGGAATAGCAAGGGGTCTGTGCTGAGGTAATACAAGGAAGTCTCTGAGCCTTTTCTTGGATTCTGAGTAATCTTGGCTTTCCCAGTGGAAATGCTCCCTCATAGTATGCAGGGTCTCCCCAAAAGAATAATCCTCAGGAGGAGAGGCTGAAGGGATAGGTTCTTCAGCATTAGAATCCTCATAGGGAGGAAGAGAATATTCCTGTTCAGAAGAGGAATCAGAGAAAATGGAAACCTGATCTGAAGATTCATATTCTATCTCTTGCCTAGGCCTCTTATCAGGAGAGGGATGGGAACCCTTGATCAAAGTAATTAGGTCTTCAGCCATTTTAAGCATCTGTTTTTTAGGCATGGTGGCCTGTCCAGGAGAATGCTGTACTTGTTTCTTTGTCTTTAGAGCTGCTTTAGTCTTTGCCTTTGAAGCTGAAGTTGGTTTCACATATAACTGTGTAGGTCTGAAAACACCCTCAGAAGCCGATGCCTGCTCAGCGGCTCTGGACCCATCTGAGGGAATAGTTTCCAAGTGTCCAATACCTTGAGTTTCCAGCGGCCTAGTCAGCTCCACATGGGAGTCAGAAGCGGCCTGTGGCTCTGAGGTAGCGGGCGTCAGGGGCTGCGAAAGCGCCTCAGTGAGAACCGCTGAACCGGACAGGCCTAGCAGAAGCCTCGTCGTCGATTTTGGACCTCGGATGCCTGTCCTTTTCTTTGCGCTTTTTATAAACTCCAGAAGTCGGCTGTTCTGACAGTATTATATAATTGAATCTTCTGCCAAAGTAATGAAATGCAAAATCATATCGACGCTTAATAGTGCATTGGTTAAATCTAGCACAAAACAGACAACTAACAACGTCGTGGTCAGGGCCTAGGCAAAGAATACAGTAAGAATTAAAATCCTCATGAGGTATTTGCTTCCCACAAGAGATACAATTATTAACTTTTTCTGACCTCGGTCTGGAGCAAGAAAAAAATTTACCAACGGGGTACTTAGCTTTAATGAAGACTTTGGATCTGAAATTCGAATTTGAAAATCTCAGGAGTCGGCCGACGGGCACTTGCAAACTGCTTTTGCTTTGGGTACCACGCGGCAAGAAAGACTGAAGAAAATGGTGTTGGCTGCATCTTTTATACCCCTGGCACACTGACGTCAGGGAGGAGGCGAAAGCAACCGACGTCGGACCTAGACTTTGGAACTTGGGCCAACTGCGGGTAGCCTGCCAGCAGGATAACCCAATTGTAATTACTGCAACAGTGAAACATGAACATCAGTAGGATTCAAATTAGCTACGTGTTTAGCAGCAAAAATATTAACTAAAGCTATAGCTGCTGTACCGGGTTTGGAAAGAGTGTAAAAAAAATGAAAAGACTAAAGGAACTTTATACATCTTCTCTACCTTTTTAGGGGCAGCTGGTTCTGGTTGGCTGTCAGGAAAAATGGATGCAGTAACACACATTTTCTCCAAAGCTGACAGAAATAGAGGAATACATGCAGGTTTTGGAAATTCCTTCGGTAACAGCTCATAGTATTTTCTTAGGAAGTGAGAAACCTCAGTGTTCTCTCATTGAGAACACTGACACATTACAGAAATAGTTTCAGAGAACTCCTTCGATAACCACATTGCCACAACAGTCAGGAAATCCTTTCATGTGGCACACCTCATCACTAGGGACGTTTCAGCCAGAAAAAAGGAGGCCATTGTCCCACTGTACTCATCCCTCATTAGACCCATTATAGAATACAACGCTCCGTTTGGTATGTACCTCTCAAGACATCTGCAACTGGAAAGGCCACAGAAATACATTGCTAAAAGAATCACAGGTCTAAAGTAGATGCCCTATGCTGACCGTCTAAAAAAAACTCCACCTATACTCTGTCGCATATCGTCTACTCAGAGGCGATCTCTGCTTAACATACAAGGCCATGTCAAACCCAGAGCTGTTGGACATCTACACAAAGAAATCCCAATCCCTCAGAGTCACACGCTCCAGGGATCTAAACCTTGTCATCACAATGACCAAAACAAGCTGGAGGGATAGGTTCCTGACCTAGAGACTCCCCAGACTCTGGAATAGACTGTCCATACATGTCAAGCAGAGTGCCTCTTCGGCCTTCTTCAAAAGAAACCTTGATGACTGGATGGGCTTTAGGAAATTCACCCCGGGGATCACGTCAGTTGCCCTGGTAGACAGGAGTCCAGGGAAGTAAATACTGTGGGAAGAAATAGCCAGGGAATTGTTGTGGCTAGGTTTGTATATGCCCTAGGGCCGATAGCCTAGTACCAACCTATGAACCATCCCCACCCCACCTAAACAGGGAAATTCAGAAACCGACCTCCCCTCAGAGTCTGAAGAAGAAATCAGAGGAGAAAATCCTGCATCTGTCCCTTCATCCTCGTGTCCATATTCAGAATCTCTTCAGGAAAAGTGGTATCCCCTCATTCTTCTAGCAGAAACTATTTTACAAGAAGTATCAAAAGCCTGAATTAAAACCTGAGCCAGACTCGGTAAAATACTCTTCTCCAAGAAAACCTGGGAAGAAGTTTTCGGTTTCTTTTTGATAGGAAAACTGGGACCAACAGTGTTATTAATGGCAGCAGCGGCTTCCCCAGAAAGATGGACACAATATTCTGACAAAAAAGGGAAATTGTTCCTGTTCCCTCTCCCAAGACAGACTCCATTGCCCACTCAGGGGATCCCATCACCTGCAGAGGAAATGGCTAACCCCCCAGGCCATAGTGGTTGTAGGTGGTACACCAGGGGATCTGGGATAAAAGATGAGTGGTCTGAGGTGCAACTAATGACCACAGCAGAGTCATCCACCTGTGGCTGTGACAAGCTGCTAGTTTGCTGTGATGGCAAAGCCTGTTTGCTTAACTATTTATTTTTGTTTTTGTGGTTGGAAGAAGGATCAACAGTGGGACAGACAGAATATTCCATGGTCAAGCCAAAAATGTCAACTCTTCCCCAGGGAAAACAAGCAGCAAATGCAGGTAGAAAGATGATGACTTTCAAAGTCACTTTTTTCACAGACACAATACAAAAACTCTTTAAAGCATTTTGACAGTCCCACAAAGTAAAATAAATACAATTTCTCCACTGAAAAAAATGATTTTCAGTTATCTTACACAACATTTAAACTGACAGGAAAAAAAACACTCTCATTTAAAAGTACAGCTCAGTCTCATGCCAGTCCATTAAAACACAAACTCCTAGCTTTAAAATAACTTTCCTGAAGAATAAAGCATCATTAATAAACAAATTAAGTTTACTTTGGGGGGAAAAAAACTTTCATTTATCTTCCCAGCAAAGGAACAGCACAAGGCAAAAGTCAATCCTTGAAAGCCTCAGAAATCCATGCTCTTCAGCACCAGTAAAGCTCTGAAGGGCTTGGCACCCAGACTTGTCTTTTGGGCATCTCAGTTCGATCTGCCTGACAGTTTGGGTACATGAAAGGCCCCGGAAGCTTTGGAAACCAGCCAGCTGTTCTATCCTTGGCAGGATATAACCCAAATAGCCAAGGCTACTGCAGCAGTGATCAATATGATGAACAACTCCAGTCACCCTTCACCACTACCCTCTCTATTTCACTTTAAAGCACTACATCCTGAAGAAATTGAAAAATTCCTCCAGGCAAACTAAATTCAGACCTTTCTTCTACTACTTTATATCTAAAAATTGTAGCTATTTGAATTACTGAGACTTTGCAATGCCAAGCCCTGAAATGTGAACAATGAATGACCAAAAACCCAGCTTTACAAACAATACGTCAAGGATCAGCACATTTAGGAAATTCTCTTTTCTCTGAGGTATGGTGATCTCAGAGTTGATATACCAGTTCGGGGTATGGGGGTTTGTCCCTGCAAAAAAAAAAAAAAAAATCAAAGAAAAGTAATTTCTTATATTCACTCTTTTTTTGGCATTTCAAGAATCAGCATTTGTGTGTCCTGACACTTCAATTGTGAGTCTCCAAAAGTACTGCAAAAAGGGACTGCAATACTCAGTAAACCACTCTTCCATCTTTAACCTAACACTTGACTACTGGACAACTGCCACCTAGCTTTCAAGGCATTTTAATAATTCCTCTACTTAAAATCATAAACTGTAAATATGCCACTGACTATAGAATGACAGCCTCAACCCCCAAACCCCTGAGCAAAAATATTAGAGAAGCTGCTTCAAATATAGATGCTGTAGCAGTTACAAAAATAAGACATTCTCACTGATAAACATTCCTAAAACATAGTAGCTATACTATCATTTTTACTCTTGCTTGAGAAAATTTCACCACTATAGACCAAGGACTACTTGTTGCAACATTTTTGGATAAAAAATAAGTTTGAAATGGAGACCACAAATTATTATAAAAAAGAGCTACTTATCCAACACAACACTATCTCCACAGATGAGTTATTCATATACACCAAGACCACCACATCTAGAGTACCCCAAGGCTCACTCTTAGCTCCTCTATTATTTTCCCTATTAATAAATAATCTGCCTTGGAACTTAACTAAATATCATCACTTATGCAGATTATATTGTCCTTAACTTAGCTCATAAAAATATCCCTAAGAGGACTAAAACATTTCAATCGTAATTCTCCTCCGTTTGGAAAGTACAGTTGTGTACACTTACCATAAATGTAGATGTTAGAGTGTATTCACTGTTGCAGTCATTACATTTGGGTAATCTGCTGGCAGGTTGCCCTCAGTCGGCCTGATTAACAAAGTCTTGGGTCCTGCATTGGTTGCTGTCCCTTCTTCCATGATGTCAGGTCGTCAGGGGTATAAAACATGCAGCCGATGACATTTTCATCAGTTTTTCTTGCCCCAGATGTCAGGTGCCCTCCCAAATGGGCAGCAAAATATATATATATATCTATCTATCTATATATATATATATATATATATATATATATATATATATATATATATATATACATATATATATATATATACATATATATATATACATATACATATATATATATATATATATATATATATATATATATATATATATATATATATATATATACATATATATATATATATATATATATATATATATATACATATATATATATATATATATATACATATATATATATACATATATATATACACATATATATATATATATACATATATATATATATACATATAGATATATATCTATACATATATATATATAGATATATCTATATATACATACAAACACACACACACATGTAATTTACAACACAAAAAATATACCTCCAAATAAAAGCAAATACAACAAAAAGACTTATGAGCACAGTAAGAGAAAGAAGAGGTATAAAAAGAGAAAAGTAGGGGGCTGGTGGGTGGGTAACCAGGACTGCAACAGTGAATACACTCGAACATCTACATTTATGGTAAGTGTACACAACTGTACTATGTTCTTTCTGTTTCACTGTTGCAGTCATTACATTTGGGTAGAATCCCAAAGCTATGGTTGGGAGGATGGAATTATATAGCAGTAGGAGCAGCTATAAGCCCCTACAGTACAGCAGTGGCAAAGCCTGCTCTGGATTTAGAGACGAGAGGTAAATGGTGAAGCTTGGTGAATATATGAATTGAGCTCCAGGTAGTAGCTTCCAGAATGTCTCTGTTAGGAACCCCTCTGAGAAAGGCTACAGAAGTAGATGCAGTCCTGGTAGAATGGGATCCGATACCCCTGGGAACAGGTTTTCCATGATGCATGTAACAGAAACAAATACAATGGCTTATCCATTTTGAAATAGCCTTTCCCTCTGCCCCTTCAGCAAATGCCACCAGTAGTTGCTCAGATTTTCTTAGAGATTTTGTCCTGTTTAAGTAGAATCTTAGTTGTCTGTGTACATCCAATGAATGCAGAATCCGCACCTCCTTGTTCTGTGGATTTGGGAAAAAAGTTAACAGATGAATGGTCTGATTAAGAGCCACACTAGATACCACTTTAGGCATAAAGGCTGGATTGGTCCTAAGTGACACCCTGTCCGGGTAAAAAATAATAAAAGGCTCCACTGCCATGAGAGTCTGTAGTTTTGAAATCCTTCTAGCTGAAGTGACTGCTAAAAGAAAAGCTGTCTTCCAAGAGAGAAATGTTATGTCTGCAGTAGCAGCTGGCTCAAAAGGAGGTAGGGGTGAGCTTTTCCAACACAAAATTGAGGTCCCATGCCGGAGTTGGTGCTCTCCTGGGAGGTCTTAAATTTTTGGCCCCTATGAGATATTGTTTTAGCAGGGGATGAGAAAAGAGGGGAGGCTCTGTGTTGTAATGAGCTGAAATGGCAGAGGTATGGATTTTTATGGAAGAGCAAGATAGGCCCTTGTGAAGCATCTCGGTTAAATATTGCAGAATCTGAGGAATATTGGGCATTGCTGTGCTTATTCCTTGTGCCTGGTTCCAGGCACAGAATCTTTTCCATTTATCAGCATAAGATTTTCTAGTACTAGGCCTTCTAGCCTCCAAAATGACATCCATCACAGGTTTGCTGAGAGACGTAACTGGTGAAATTAATTGATTAACCATGCTGCAAGATTCAGAGTTTGGAGCAGAGTGTGCAGAATTTGATAGTCCTGCTGAGACAGTAAATAAGGGGTCTGAGGCAGGTACCGGAGGAAGGTGTGACATATTGCGTAGGAGCGGATACCAGTGTTGGCGAGGCCAGTCTGGAGCAATCAGAATCATTTTTGTTTTTTCCTGTCTGACTTTTAGTAATACCTTGGAGAGCAAAGGCAGAGGGGAAAAGGCATCGACTGATAGTTTTTTTCCAGCTGAAGGACAGAGCATCCACTTTCCAAGCTTTTTTGTGATGAATTCTTGTGCAGAATTTGTCCAACTGATAGATCTTTTTGCCTCTCCCCAAAACTACGTCTGGGCTCCCCCATATGCGTGTCAGCATACTGAGGATTTGTGGATCCAGTTTCCATTCATGTGGGTCCATAAGATTTCTGCTTAGTTCATCTGCCAGAGTATTTTGCTTTCCTGGCAGGAACTGAGCTTGTAGATGTATTTGGTAAGTCAAGGCCGTGTTCCAAAAAGCCATGGCTAGTCTGCAAAGGAGGTAGGAACGCGTACCCCCCTGCTTATGTACCACATGACTGTGGTGTTGTCCGTCTATCAGTAGTTGTCCTGGATGAAGAAAGTCCTTGAAGGCTGTCAGAGCATTCTGTACAGCTAGCATCCCTTTCTGGTTGATATGCAGGTGCATTTGATTTGGGCTCCCTTCACCCTGAATACATCTCCCTGCCAAATGCACCCCCCCAAGCATAATCTGATGCTTCTGTAGTCAGGGTTTGGGTGGCAGGGGGTGGAATGAATGACCATCCTTTGTTTTGGTGACAGGCCTCTGCCCACCATAGGAACTCTTGCTGCAGGCAAGGAATGCTAGGAATCATTGTTTCCAGGCTGTGACAATGTTGAATCCATAAGCTTTTTAGGTACCACTGAAGTTTCCTCATATGCAGTCTTGCATATGGAATTAGAATGCAGGAAGCCATGAACCCCAAAGGCCTGCAGAATTTGTCTTGCAGATAACTGGGTTTTTGTGGCCACTTGTTTGAAGTAAGTCATCAATTGGATTTGTTTTTCTGGCATGAGGAAAGTCATCTGGGCAGTTGTATTCAAGCTTGCACCCAGGAATGTAATTATTTGAGAGGTTTCCAGTTGTGATTTCTTTTCATTTATGGTGTACCCTAGGCAAGTTAGAAGCCTTTTTACAAACGCCAGATGCTGTAGAAGAGTGTCCTTGTTTTCTGCGTGAATTAGACAATCGTCCAGATAAGGATACATTTGAATGTTTCTTTGTCTGCAAAATGCAATTACTGGTGCCAGGCACTTTATGAAGACTCTGGGCGCAGTAGATAAACCAAAAAACTGGTAATGCAAATAGCCTGCTTTGAAGCTGAGGTATCTTCTGCAAGATTCCCTGATTGGGATATGCAGGTAAGCCTCTTTGAAGTCTAGAGTTACCAACCAGGCATCCTTTCCTAGCATAGGCAGTAACTATTGTAGAGTCAGCATCTTGAATTTTGGAATGTCCAGGAATGTGTTTAGAATGGATAAGTCCAGAATTGTATGTTATGATTTGTCTTTTCTGGGTGCCAGGAAAAGTCTTGAATAAAAACCTTGTCCCTTTTCCTTTTCTGGTACTGGTTGAATAGCCCCCATATTCATGAGGGACGTAACTTGCTTCTGGGCCTCTGCCCACTGATTTGGAGGCAGATCTGGCCATCCGTTTGGGATTGGCAATGTGTGGAAATGAAATCTGTATCCCTGGGATACTATATTTAAAACCCACTTGTCCTGGGTAATTAGATGCCAATTTTGTGCATGAAGTGCGAGTTTTCCCCCCAAAGGGCCTGCCAGAAGATAAGTGCTTGGAGATGGCAGAAGAAAGTCATTGAGACTGTTTACCGTAGGGAGGTGCCTTGCTACTTCCAGATTTAGAGGTGGAGGCACCCCATTGTTTTGTTCTGTAAGTTCCTTGTGACTGAAACCTGGAGCCTTTGGAGTGTCTGGGTTTGACCTGAGCGGCTCTGGTGGGTACTGGAAAGGACCAATTCTTAGTAGGCCAGTGCCTACTTAATCTGGGTGGCTGCACTTGTAGGAAATCGTTTACAGTTTGCATAGATTTAGCTTTGTCTTCCATATTTTTCAAAACTTCTTCTGCCTTATTACCAAATAGACTGTCCTGTTGTAAAGGAGCATCCAACAATTTTGCTTTAACATGATCAGGCAGATTTTGCTCCTTGAGACAAGCATGCCTTCTTATTACAGATCCAGTTACAGTGGCCCTGCAAGAGGCCTCCAAGGAATCAAAACCACATTGCAAAGTATGCTTTCCAACTTGTTCAGCTGAAAGCAATAAATCCTGTAACTCTATTTTCCACACAGTCAGAAATCAACATCATTTTCTGTTTAAGTAAGCCCATGACATGTTGCTGATATTTAAGCATATGAAATTGACAGTTTTAAATCCCTGATTGCCAAGGTTGCAGACGTGTAAACCTCCTTACCCCATATATCCAGCGCCCTGGAGTCTCTATCAGAAGAGGTAGGATTTTTAGTAGTAGTAGCAGCCTTAACCCTTAGGGCCTTGAGAAATGGTTTCTGGGTCAGCAGTAGGGTTTTTAAAAAGGAATTTGTGGGAGTCAGGAACCCTGTAATATCTGTCTGGCTTAATAGGAGCTGGAGGCAGGGAATCAGGAGCTGTGCTGGATTCTGAGAAAACATAATCAACAATGTCTAGAACAGGGGGTATAGCCAAAGGTCTATGCTGAGGAAGAAGAAGGAAATCCCTAAGCCTCTTTTTTTAGACTCTGAAAAATCCTGACTCTCCCAATGAAAATGTTCCCTTAAGGTATGCAAAGTTTCTCCAAAAGAAAAACCCTCAGGAGGAGAAGCAGAAGGGATGGAGTCTTCTACATCAGAGTCCTCATAAGGTGGAATAGATAATTCCTGATCAGAAGAGGAATCAGAAGAAATGGAAACCTGATCTGAAGATTCATATTCAGTGCCTTGCCTAGGCCTCTTAGCAGGACGGGGTTGGGAACCCCTGATCAAGGTAATTAAGTCCTCAGCCATTTTGATCATTTGTTTTTTAGGCATAGGGGCCTGTGCACGTGGCCCAAGCGTAGTTTTTTTTAGACATAGAAGTTGATTTTGGCCTAGGTTTTGAAGATAGCATCGGTTTAATATACAAATCTTTAGGCCTGAAAACACCCTCAGAAGCCAGTGCCTGCACAATGGCTCCGGACCCATCTAAGGTAGTGACATCTGCGGGTTCAATACTTAAAGTGTCTCGCGGTATACCGGACTCCAAATGGGTCACAGTAGAGGCCTGCGAATCAAAAGTAGCTAGTATCAGGGGCTGCAAAAGCACCTCACTGAGTACCGGCGACTGGCTTAAGAGAAGCTTTGTCATCGGTTTTGGACCTAGACGGTCTGTCGCCGTCTTTTTCTTTGCGTTTTTTGTGTATTCTGGTAGTCGGATTGCTAACCGATGACATTTCTGGATAGTTAAATCTTGAGCCGAAATATTTAGATGCAAAAATATACTTACGCTTAATAGTGCGTTGGTTAAATTTAGCACAAAACAGACAGCAAGACACATTGTGGTCAGGGCCTAATCAAGGAATACAGTACAAATGAAAATCCTTATGAGGTATTTGCTTCCCACAAGTAATGCAATTATTAACTTTTACTGCCATCGGTAAGGAGCAAGAAAAAGTTTCCCCAACGGGGTACTTAGCTTTAGGTTGAAGACTTAGGTTCTGAAACTCGAAAACGAAAATTTCAGGAGTCGGCTGACTGGCACTTGCGAACTGCTTCTGCTTCGGGCAACGCACAGCAAGAAAGACTGATGAAAATGTCTTCGGCTGCATGTTTTATACCCCTGACGACCTGACGTCATGGAAGAAGGGACAGCAACCAATGCAGGACCCAAGACTTTGTATCAGGCCGACTGAGGGCAACCTGCTAGCAGATTACCCAAATGTAATGATTGCAACAGTGAAATACGAAGAATATCTGCCTCATTGAAAAAGTGTGCATTAATACTAAAAGCTACAACAGTCATGGTTTATGGTTCAGTTAAGAGTTTTCCAGTATATACACTCAACAAATTTATGACCCACGTGGGACCTAATTTCTTTATACCAAAAAGCAAAAATATCTATGGATACTAAACCTGTTTTATACTTTGTATCTCTTTGTTAATTTCTTTGTAGTGGCTATAAACTAATTGCTCTCCATTATAATTTGACCTGAGAATGGTGGAAAAGTACAGTTTTGTACCTACCATAAATATAGATGTCCGAACTGGATAGCATCTGCAGTCATAACAACTGGGTTGTCCTGTCGTCAGGCAGCCCTTCAGTCGGCCGGATTCCAAAGTCCGGGGTCGGGTCGCTGATGTCGCCTCCACCGACGTCACCTCTGTTGGTCTTCGGGTATAAAAGCATCAGCCGACGCCATTTTCCTCAGTGTTTCTTGCCCCAGATGCCAGTAGTCCTCTTGCAGGCTAAAATTTGGATAGATGCCAATGTTTCCAAATAGATAGAGGTAAACACAACAATAAGCATGTATGTACATATATACAAACAAATACACCATAAATGACTCCCCCCCCCCAACAGCTAGCTATTAGGAGAGGAGTACCACAGAGGGGAAGGAGGGAGGGTATCCTGACTGCAGATGCTATCCAGTTCGGACATCTACATTTATGGTAGGTACAAAACTGTACTATGTCCTTCATGGATGCATCTGCAGTCATAACAAATGGGTAGAATACCATAGCCAACTAGGGGAGGAGGATAAAAGTAGATTATGGTGTGTTTAGGATCCCTTGCAGTACAGCAGTGGCAAACCCTGCTCGGGATCTGGAATATAGAGGCAAATTATAATGCTTGGCAAATGTATGCACGGAGGTCCAAGTAGCCGCCTCAATCAATAATGTCTTTGGTTGCCACTGCCTGTGAAGAAGGCTGTGGTAGTGGAATCTTATTATGTTCTGTGGAATTGGTTTTCCATGGAAGGAGTAACAGAATGGTATGCAATTTCCTATCCATTTGGAGATTGTCTGTTTGGAAATAGCTTTTCCTTCCCTTCCTGTTGCATAGGCTACAAAAAGTTGGTCAGTCTTTCTGCTATTTTTTGTTCTGTCCAAGTAGTAGCGTAGCTGTCTATGTACATCCAAGGTATGCAGTATTCTTTCCCCTCTGTTTTGTGGGTTGGGAAAGAAGGTAGGTAGGTGGATTGCCTGGTTTAAAGACACTCTGGATACCACCTTGGGCATAAATGTAGGATTAGTCCTCATGGACACTCTATCTTGGTGGAAGATTAGGAAGGGTTGCACTGCCATTAAGGCCTGTAGTTCTGAAACCCTCCTTGCTGAAGTAATTGCCAGTAGGAAAGCAGTTTTCCATGACAGGTGTTGTAGGTCTGCTGTTGCTGCTGGTTCAAGGGGTGATAGTGTCAACTTTTCAGCACAAAGTTTAAATCCCAAGCTGGTAATGGTGGTTTCCTTGGAGGTTTTACATTCTTGATTCCTCTGAGGAACTGCCTGAGCAAAGGGTGCGAAAAAACAGGTGGATCAAAGCTGTATTCTGCTGAAATAGCTGATGCATGTATCTTGATGGAGGAGTAGGACAGGCCTGAATGAAGAAGTTCGGCCAGATACTCCAGAATGTTAGGCATATCTATGTTTGACACATCTTTTCCTCTTTCCGTGCTCCAAATGACAAACCTTTTCCATTTTCCAGCATAGTTCCTTCTTGTTGAAGGTCTGCGTGCTTCAAGAATAATGTCTTTAACTCTTTGGGAAAGTTCTGGATTAGCTGCTGCTATGTGATGTTCCATGCAGTCAGTTGCAACGTTTTTAGGTTTGAATGTATGATGCTGTAGTTGTTCTGAGTTAACATCAAAGGCATCAGGGTATTGGCCACGTATTGTTCCGAGACATGCTCCTCAGTAGTGGGTACCAGTGTTGTCTTGGCCAGTTTGGAGCTATCAGGATTATCCTTGGACGTTCTTCCTTGATTTTTAGTAGTACCTTGTGTATCAAAGGAAGAGGTGGGAATGCATATGCTGTTAGGCCTTTCCAGTTGAAGGAGAGCGAATCCACTTTCCATGCTAGTGGGTGGAATGTCCTTGTGCAGAATTGTTTGAGCTGGTGATTGAGAGGTGATGCGAATAGGTCTATCTGTGGCATTCCCCATTTCTTTGAGATGGTCTTGAAGATGTCTGGGTGCAGCTTCCATTCGTGGCATCCAAGTGGTTCTGCTTAATATGTCTGCTAGAGTATTGTCTTTCCCGGTACAAATATTGCCTGTAACTGGATGATGTAGCTGAGCGCCAGGGCCCACAGCTCCAAGGTCATTCTGCATAGGGGGTATGAATGAGTGCCTCCCTGTTTGTTGATGTACCACATGACTGTGGTGTTGTCTGTCCTTATCATCAACTGGCCCTCTTTGAGAAATGGTTTGAACTTTTGGATTGCCAGTTTTACTGCCAGCATTTCTTTTTGGTTGATGTGCAGGTGAAGTTGATCCTGTGTCCACAATCCTTGCACGCATTTGTCCAGCATGTGGGCCCCCCATCCTAGGTCTGAAGGCCTGTTGTGATGGTCTGGCTTGCTTGACATCTGTAAAGGGTAGGCCTGGGTTTGACTGGCATGCCTGAGCCCACCATATGAACTCCTGTTTTAAGCATGGAATTAGTGGGATTTCTGTTTCTAGACTGTGTCTGTGTTGGGACCATAAATTCTTTAGGTACCACTGTAGTTTTCTCATATGGAGTCTGGCAAATGGAACCAAGATTATGCATGATGCCATGAAGCCCAAGGCCTGCAGTACTTTTCTTGCTGTTAACTTGTTCAGTTTTGTTAGTGCCAAGAAGTAAAGAGGAAGTTCTTTTTGTTTCTCTGTAGTCAGGAATGCCATTTGTTTTATTGTGTCCAATTCCGCCCAAGAATGTCCTTGTTTGGGATGGTATCAGCCTTGACTTTTGTAAATTGACTGTGTATCCCAGTGCTTGTAGCAAGTAAATGACCCTTTGTAAATCTGTTGTCAGCTTGCTTTTGTTGTCCCCTTGTAGCAGGCAGTCGTCCAGGTATGGGTAAATTTGAATTCCCTGTAGTCTGCAATGGGCGATTACTGATGCCAGGCATTTTGTGAATACTCTGGCGGCAGTAGATAAGCCAAAGGCCAATGCTGAGAATTGATAATGCTCTGATCCTGCAAGAAATCTGAGGTATCTTCTGCAGACTGGTCGAATGGGGACGTGCAGGTATGCCTCCTTGAGATCTAGAGTTACCAGCCAAGACTCCTTGCCCAGCATGGGAAGAAGTTGCTGTAGGGTCAGCATTTTGAATTTTGGGACAATGATGTATGTATTTAAGGTGGACAGGTCGAGAATTGGTCTCCAACTTTTTTCCTTTCTTGGAACTAGGAATAATCTGGAATAGAACCCCTTGCCTTGCTCTGCTGTTGGCACTCTTTCCACAGCTCTCATGTTTGCTAACTCCATTATCTGGCGTAGAGCCTCTGTTTTTTGATTTGGAGGTAGATTTGGCATTCCTCTTTTGACTGGTAAAGTGTGGAAGTGAAACCGGTAACCTTGATCTATGGTTTGTAAAATCCACTTGTCTTTTGTTATGTAGTGCCAGTTTTTTGAAAACAAGGTTAACTTTCCGCCTAGAGGAGCTGCTATTTGTTCCCTGGTAGGGATTTAGGGTTAAGTCACTGTGGTTGTGCTGATGTAGTGGCAGTGGCTGTGTCTGTGCCTCTGTTGTTACCTTGCCACTGTCGCCCTCTGTAGGCACCTCCTCTGGATTGGTTTCTGGCGCTGGAACGCCTATTCGTGCCCGGTTGAAAGTTTGTGGAGGCAGGAACGGACCAATTTTTGGCAGGCCAGTTCCTGCTAAACCTTGGGGTTGAACCTGCAAGAAATCTTTAACAGTTTGAACAGATTTTGCCTTTTCTTCCATTTTCTTCATAACCTGCTGGGCAGGTGTACCAAACAAACTTGTCTTGTCCATAGGAGCATCTAGCAACTTAGCTTTAACATGATCCGTAAAGCTTGTTCCTTTAGCCATGCATGCCTTCTTATCACTGTGCCTGTCATGGCTGATCTAAATGAAGCCTCCAGTGCATCATAGCCACATTTTAAGGAATGGTTGCTAACCTGTTGTATGTTATTTACCATCTCTAATACATATTTCTTATCAGGAGATTCATCAGTGGTTAGTTTTTTAGTTAACTGATCAAGCATAAACTCTTGGTATTGTATCATGTGAAACTGACAGTTTAAAGCTCTAGCTGAGAGAGTAGCTGAAGTGTAGACCTTTTTACCCCATCTGTCTAATGACCTTGCTTCCCTTTCAGAAGGAATAGGGTTTTTAGCTATGGTCGCTACTGCCTTGGGACCCTGGGATATAGTTTCTGGGTCTGCAAGTGGGGCCTTGTAAAGGTGGTGATGAGTATCTGGCACCCTGTAAAATCTGTCTGGTTTGGCAGGGGCTGGGGGTAAAGAGTCTGGAGCGGAGCAAACATCATTGAAAGCATCATCCACCACAGAGAGAACAGGAGGTATAGCTAAGGGCCTGTGCTGTGGGAGGTGCAGAAAGGTCCTAAGTCTTTTCGTCGACGCTGAAATATCCTGTTGCTGCCATTGGGACTGTTCTCGCATGGCATGCAAGGTTTCCCCAAAGGAGAATTCTTCTGGAGGAAGCAGCTGGAATGGATTCTTCAGCATCAGAATCTTCAAAATTGGAGAAGGGAGCCTCTGGCTGGTCAGTTATGTCTGATTCATCAGCAGAATCATCAGAGGACACTGGCTCAGGGGGCTCTGCCCTAGGTCTCTTCTCTGGGGGCTGAGAGGCCCTGTCTGGGTGAGATTGAGATCCTCTAATTAAAGAAATTAAATCTTCTGCCAAAGTAAGCATTTGAGAACTAGAAGAGGGCCTGGATGTGGGGGGTTTAACAGGCACTGTTTTAGTAGTCTTGGCTGCTTTAGCCCTGGCGAAGGCCTTAATGGACATGGCTGCTGGAGGCCTAGCAGCACCACGTGCTGGGGTAGAGACATCCAAGGATGGTGTCTGATAAGTCAACCACCGTAGTAGGTAAAATTTCTGAGGTCGATTCAAGAGTTGTAGCAAGGGCCTCAGTTGTAGGAATAGGTTCAGCTGTACTTTGATCAGTTTTCTCGGTTTCGGCCGAAACCGACACTCGCGTTTGCTTAACCATGGTTTCGCCGAAACCGCGACCGCGAGTGTCGGTCTTTATCTTTGCGCTTTTGGTAGATTGGGTAGTCGGAGGATCCGGGCATAATGTAAGCAAAATCAGAACCGAAAACTGTTCTGCAAACTCCGACCGACGCCTAAGCGTTGCCGGTTGAAAGAAGCACAGGCCGAACAGGCTGCTACCGTGGGCTGGGCCTAAACAAGGCAGACAGTAAGAGGAAATCTTTATGAGGTATTTGTTTCCCACAGGTTAAACAATTGTTAACTTTTTCTGACATCGGCTGAGGCAAGAAAGAGTCTAACGGGTACTTAGCTTTAGAAGTCTTCGAAGTAGAATTCGGTAGAAGTAATCTCTGGATCCGACCGACCGGCACTTGCGAACAGCTTCTGCTTCGGGCGCCACGCGGCAAGAAAGACTGAGGAAAATGGCGTCGGCTGATGCTTTTATACCCGAAGACCAACAGAGATGACGTCGGGTGGAGTGCGACATCAGCCGAATCCGGCCGACTGAAGGGCTGTCTGACAGGACAACCCAGTTGTTATGACTGCAGATGCATCCATGAAGGACATCGTCTTATTGCTTTCCTCAAAATAAACAATTACAAACCAATATCTATTACTGTCCTTCACATACCTCCTGACGACAATACAGCTATACTGGAAGTTATTCTATATTAGATATCCATAGCATTTCCACAAGAAAAAATTATTAGGTGATATGAAAGTCAGCTGTGTGAACATAACTTCTAACTTCCATACATCTAGCATGAACTTATATGGCTTCACACAACTAATTAATAGCCTCGCAATTACAGCAAGACAAACTCCCTATTTGACTGGATCCTAGTATCAGACCCATGTAAATACACCACCACAGGTACAATGCCGAACTCTCCCCAGTGATCATATCCCAATCTATATGACCAGACTTCTCACACATCCAATTAAACTGCATATTTATAAAACAAAAGGCAACCTTTCCAAGTTTAACCCAGAAATGTTTATTACTACACTATCATCTACTAACTGAAACTTCCTTCCCTTAGATGGCTACAAATGAATTCAATACAACTTTTCTAAATATTCAAAATAGCCTTGCACCTCAGAGAAGGAAGAAAAAAAAAAACAAAAAAACAATAATGCAATCTGGTTATCCAAAAAGAGTAGATTGCTAATGCAGTATAGAGGGGAAAAAAGCATGGGAATAAAGCAAAAATATAAAACACCTTAATATCTTGAAAACTTTAGAATGCTTTGAAAATCGTACTAAAAATCAAATAAATGAAGATAAAAAATGTAACATAACAACATTCATAACAATACTTAACACAACCCTAAAAATTTGGAAATTCATTAAAGAAATCTTATATCCTGGCCAAAAATTCAACCCAACCCCTCCCAATAACTCACCATCTGAAACTTCAATACAGTTCAACTCTTATTTTATAGATAGTATAGCATCTCTAACCAAGGATTCCTAAACATCTAATCCCAACCTGGTCCAACAGCGACCTAGTACCACATCCACTTTCACCTTAAAACCTGTGCCCACATCCTATATAAAATGACTCAAACAAACTTAAAACTGTGCTCTTCTTCAGCTGATGACCTTCCAGGTGAGTACCTAAAAAGAGCAGACAACAGCATTGCTATCCTGGCAAAATCCTTATAAATAGGTCAATCCAGGAATCCCACGTCCCCTTTCTCTGAAAAAAGTCATACATTTATCCCTCTACAGAAAGAAAGAAATTCAACGGACATTAGTAACCTTAGACCTAGAGCAAGCATATCTCCCCTCACCAAAATACTTGGAAAATGTATTCAAAAACAACTGCTAGACTATTTTCTTCACGAAGAACTCCTAGCCCCTACACAACATGGCTTTTCTCATTCCCACTTAGCACTGCCCTTCTAACTTATATAGATACTGTCAATAAAGCTAGAGATGATGGCCAATTAGTCTCTTCCTTATTTCTAGACCTGTCTGCACCCTTCGACACAGTTTGTCACAGCAAACTTCTGCTTCAGATGTACTCATTAGGGGTCTCTAAGCCTACTCTTCTGTGGTTCAAAAGTCAGTAAAATGGCACTCAATGCTCTCTTACCTGTCAGTCATCACCACATGTGTACCACAAGGCTCTATCCTTGGTCCCTTCCTCTAACATTTTCGCCAACACCCTCAATACAGCCACACAAAGTACAGTTTTGTACCTACCATAAATGTAGATGTTCGAAGATCCACATTGCTGCAGTCCTAACACTTGGGTAGTCCGCTGTCCCAGTCGGCCCGAATACCAAAGTATAAGGCTGACGTCGGTCAGGGCGCATTAGTCTGATGTCAGGGTACAAATGCGCATGACCGACGTCATATCCTCAGTCTTTTCTTGCCCCAGATGTCAGAAGACCCTAAAAAGATAAGGCCAAAACCAAAAACACCAAACACTCCTGTACCAAATATATATACAATATATACAATTTACAAAGTACAACCCCACCCACACAACCACCCCTAAACACAGAGGGAAGGAGGGAGGGTAAATTGACTGCAATGTGGATCTTCGAACATCTACATTTATGGTAGGTACAAAACTGTACTATGTTCTTCATCCCACATTGCTGCAGTCCTAACACTTGGGTAGAATCCCAAAGCAGAGGTAAGGAGGCTGGCAAATCATAAAGAAGCTGGAGCTGTCAACATGCCCTGCAAAATAGCCGTGGCAAAACCAGCCCTAGATTTAGAGTAGAGAGGAAGGTGGTAATGCTTAGAGAAAGTATGCACTGAACTCCAAGTAGCTGCCTCCAAAATATCCTTAGTTGCCACCCCTTAGAAATGCTGTTGAAGTGGCAGTAGCCCTAGTGGAATGAGGCCTAATCCCAGCTGGAATCTCCTTGCCATGATGGGAATAACAAAATGCAATGCAAAACCCAATCCACTTAGAAATAGTTTGTTTTGACACAGGCTTGCCCTGAGAACTCAAAGCAAAAGAAACAAACAACTGCTGAGACTGCCTAAAATCCTTAGTCCTGCTTAAATAATAACGCAACTGCCTGTGTACATCTAAAGTGTGCAAAATCTTTTCCCCTTATTTTGGGGATCTGCATAAAAAGTGGGCAAATGAATAGTTTGGTTTAAAGCCACACTAGAGACCACCTTAGGCATAAAGGAAGGATTAGTACGTAAAGATACCCTATCCTTATGGAAAATCAAAAAAGGCTCAACCGCCATAAGGGCCTGCAATTCAGAAACCTTCTTGCAGAAGTAATGGCCAACAAAAAGCAGTTTTCCATGACAAGTATTTCAATTCAGCAGTAGCAGGCTCAAAAGGTTGTAGAGTAAGTTTCTCCAACACAAAATTGAGGTCCCAAGCAGGAGTAGGAGCTCTACGGGGGTCTTATATTCTTTGCCCCTCTAAGAAATTGCTTAAACAAAGGATGAGAAAACAATGGTGGGTCACAATCATAGTGAGCTGAAATTGCTGCAGCATGAATCTTAATGGAAGAGAAAGACAAACCTTTGTCCAACAACTCAGTAAGATATTGAAGAGCCACACCTCAAATTAGGCTCAGAAACCTCCAAATCCTTTGCTGCACTCCAAAATAAAAATCTCTTCCATTTGTCTGCATACACTTTCCTTGTACTAGGTCTCCTGGCTTCCATAATCACATTCAAAACTTGTTGAGGAAGTTGAGACCTGCTGTGGTTCAAAACAGAATATGCCAGGCTGTTAGATGAAGAGAGTGAAGCTTGACATTGAGTAGATGACCGTCCCTCTGAGACAATAGGTGGAATCACAGGTAAAGGCCAAGGAGGCTTCCTTACCAGACTCCTCAGTAATGGGTACCAGTGTTGTCGAGGCCAATCTGGAGCTATTAAAATCATCCTTGGCTTGTCTTGTCTGACCTTTAGGAGTACCTTTGGGAGGAGAGGCAGAGGCGAAAGGCGCATACATGAAGATCTTTCCAACTGAAAGAAAGAGCATCCACTTTCCAAGCTGTGTGATGAAACCTTCGTGCAAAACTTTGGCAGCTGGTGGTTTAGTGGAGAAGTTTAACAGATCTATGTCTGGAGTTCCCCATGACACTGTCAATTTTCAAATACATGAAGATCCAGTTTCCACTGTGGGGATCCATGATTTGCCTGCTTAACACATCTGCTAAGGAGTTCTGTGCTCCGCAGAAACCTTGCCTGAAGATTTAGTTGCAAGCTGAGCGCAGTCTCCCACAAAATCATTGCTTGCCTGCATAGAGGATAAGAATGTGTTCCTCCTTGTTTGTTGATGTACCACATGCCAGTTGTGTTGTCTGTTAGAATCAACACCTGCCCTGGAAGAAGTAACTCCTTGAAAGCCAGTAATGCAAACTGACTGCCAACATCTCCTTCATGTTGATATGTAGATGCTGTAGTCTGGCAGGCCACTTGTCTTGTATCCACTTTCCATTCAGATGAGCTGCCCAAGCTATGTCTGAGGCATCTGTCGTTAGAATCTGACTCGCTTCTGGCCGGGTCACAGAGAGTCCCTTGTTTAGGTGACATTCCTGAGCCCACCACAAAAATTCCTGTTGAATGCAAGGTATTATTTGAATGACAGTGTCCAAATCCTGGCAGTGCTGTGTCCATACATTTTTGAGATACCATTGCAGCTTCCTCATATGCAGTTTGGCATTGGGAAGCACCAGAATACAAGATGCCATGAACCCTAAGGCTTGAAGGACTGTCCCTTGCAGTCAGCCCGACTGAAGAGATAGTTGATGGAAGTAAAGTGAAAGATTCTTTTGTTTGTCCGGGGTTAAAAGGCCATCTGGGTTGCTGTATTCAGTCTCACACCCAGAAAGCACATGTCTTGAGAGGGTACTAGACTGGACTTTATTTCGTTCACAGAATACCCCAGGCATCTTAGCACTGCTATCACATATTCCAAATGCTGAAAAAGGTCTTCCTTTTCTTGAGCCAGAATCAGGCAGTCGTCCAAGTAAGGATAGATTTGTATTCCTTTTTAGCCTGAAGTAAGCTATCACTGAGCCAGAACTTTGTGAATACTCTAAGCAGTAGATAAGCCAAAGGGCAATGCAGAGAACTGATAATGGGAATTTCTAGCTCGAAAACGCAGATACTTCCTGCAACTTAGTCTGATAGGCACATGAAGATAAGCCTCCTTGAGATCTAAAGTTACCATCCAATGATCTTTCCCAGCAGAGGTAAAAGCTGTTGCAACGCCAACATCTTGAACTTGGGAATGTCCAGATAAGTGTTGAGGATAGACAAATCCAAAATTGGTCTCCACGTGTTCCCTTTTTGGTACTAGGAACAGGCAGAATAAAATCCTAGGCCCCTTTCTGGCACAGGAACCGCTGAATGGCCCCTATTCGAAGTAACAGAGAAATTTGCTTGTGAGCCTCTTTTCTTTGTAGAGGAGGAATGTCTGGCATGCCTTTGAAAGGAGGCAAAGTATGGAAATAAAACCTGTAACCGTGGTGAATGATATCCAATACCCATCTGTCTTGGGTAATTAAACTCCAATTTTCTTTGAAAAGTGCCAGCCTTCCTCCCAAAGGTGCTGCCAGACGAGAAGGCTCTGGCAGCTGAAAAGGCAGGTCATTGGGTCTGTTTACGAAAGGACTGACCCCTGCCCTCACCAGAAGACTGAGCAGGTGAACTCCTGTTCTAGGCCTAAAAGAACTTTGAGCTCTGCCCTGCCACGCCTAGACCTACCCTAGACTGGGAATCATAAGAAGGATATGTCCACCCCTTAGTAGGCCAATTTCTACTAAACTGGAGGCTGAACCTGCCAAAAATCTTTAACAGTCTGCATAGACTTAGCCTTGTCCTCCATTTTCTTTAAAACTGCTTCCACAGGCGAACCAAACAACACATCAGATTGTAATGGAGCATCTAAAATCCTTGTCTTAACATGCTCAGCCAAATTCTGATCCTCAACCAGGCGTGCCTAAGAACAGAACCAGTGGCAGCCACCCTCGAAGAGGCCTGTACAGCATCAAAACCACATTGCAAAGAATGCTTACCCACCTGTTCAGAAACATGAACTAAATCCTGCAACTCTTTACACTCAATACCTTCCGCCAGAGCATCCACCTTAGACTTCAATTGTGAAAGGAGATAATTTTGGTATTTTAACATGTGGAACTGGCAATTCAAAGCCCTCATGGCTAAAGTGGAAGAAGTATACACCTTCTTTCCCCATCTATCCAAAGCCCTTGCCTCTTTATCAGGAGGAATAGGATTTTTAACAACAGAAGCCTTAACACCTTTAGGCCCCTGAGAAACGGTTTCTGGGTCTGCCCTAGGACTCTAAAAAGATACTTATGAGCTTCAGGCACCCTATAATACCTATCCGGTTTAACTGGAGCAGGAGGCAAAGAATCAGGATTCAGGGAAGCCTCTGCAAAAACATCTTCCACCACATCCAGAACAGGAGGTATAGCCAAAGGCCTGTGGTGGGGTAAAACAAAATTCCCTTAGCCTTTCCTGGAATCAGAAAAATCTTGACACTCCCATTTAAAATGCTCCCTCATGGAATGAAGAGTCTCTGAAAAAGAAAAATCCTCAGGAGGAGAAGCCGAAGGAGTAGAATCATCTACATCAGAATCCCAATAAGGAGGATACTCCTGCAAGTCTTCAGTCAAGACTCAGAAGCCTCCGAACACTGCTCAAAACTCTCAAGCTCAGGTTCCACCCTAGGCCTCTTATCAGGAGGGGCATAGAACCTCTAATCATAGTAATCAAATCTTCTGCCATTTTAAGCATATGTTTCTTAGGCAGAGACCCTGAAGAACTAGGAGAAACCCCACTGAAGTTAAAGCTGGCCTGCCTCTCAAGAAGCCTTGGAAACAGAAGGGGAGGGCCTAACCACCTTAGGAAGGGAGGGAGAACAGTTACCTGGAGAAGCCCCTCAGCTTGGCCTACCTCCTGAGAGGAAACTTCCTGTAACAGTAAAGTCTCTCCTGAGACTCCAAAGAGACTTCTGGCAGAACCTCCGGCTCCACCGAGCCCTCTAAAGAACCGGACGTCCGGGACAGACGGCTCTTCCAACCTAGGCTTTGCTGCTTTGTCCTTGCGCTTTTGACGGCTGGAGCATCTGACGGCATTTTATAATTACAACGCTTCCCAAAACTAACCTGGCACAGTCTAACCTTCTCTTAATAGTGCTTGTGTTAAATCTAGCACAAGAGCGACATCCAACAACGCCGTGCTCAGGCCCTAAGCAAGGTATACACAAGGTATGGTAATCCCTATGAGGTATCTGTTTCCCACAAGAAATACAATTATTCACTTTTTCTGACATCCGTTAAATACTGAGGCAAGAAAACCAAAAATATTCCCTAACGGGTACTTAGCCAACTTTGATTCGGTCTGAAACTCTGACTTCAGAAAATTTCAGAACGCCAACCTGCACTCGTAATACTGCTTCTGCATCGGACCATGCGGCAAAAAAAAAAGGCTGAGGATATGACGTCGGTCATCCGCATTTGTACCCTGACGTCCTGACGTCAGACTAATGCGCCCTGACCGACGTCAGCCTTATACTTTGGTATTCGGGCCGACTGGGACAGCGGACTACCCAAGTGTTAGGACTGCAGCAATGTGGGATGAAGAACATCAGGTCACCCTAATACAATAATCAGATGATTCCACTCTCATTTCCGCATTTGACAACATGGTACACCTCCAAAAAATTACTCCGAAAGCTTTAACTGAAACATGGCTTTGTAACTCACAGTTCACGGTCAACCCAAAAAGACCAAACTACTACTTTCCCCAAATCCCGCTCTCATGAAAAAACAAACTTTAAAGTCCTCTCTCTTGATAATACAACCAGTAAAGTCACGTTTCATAGAAAATTATTAGGGGTGATAATGGATAAGTTTGCATTCAACAGGAACATACAAACTTGCATAAGAACTCATCGAAAACTAAGGATGCTTTACAGAGCCAAAAATGTTCTCACCGACACAACTAAGATAACACTTGCCACTACTCAACTCCTCCCCATACTTCTTTTTTGCGTTCCCATCCTTACTAACCTCTAGGCTTCACAAAAATTAAAACTTGAATAATGCTATAACAAAGTTGCAGCAAATACCCCTTTTAGAACCCACCACTGTATTGTGCTAAAAAGCCTAAATTGGTTAGAAGTGCCTCATTAACTAACATACACAGCTTATTACCACATTCCAAATCATTCACTTTCTTAGCTGCAAACATCCACACAAAATGCCATCTGTTCCTTGATACTTCACTGTTTTGTCTTATCTCCTTATATCCTAGCTGCTCCAGCAGTTGGGAAAGTATTAAGGGCTGCTGCTATCCATTTGTGAACTGCTTGTGGTTCCCTGAATAGCAGTGATTCTGACAGTCTTTCAGCCAGTATTGCTGAAGTAGCCTTAAGCTTTGCCCCTTTCCTCTCTCCCTTGGTGAGGATGTTATGGTCTGTACTAAAACCATGCCCAATGCTACCTACTCTGGATTTCAGAGGAAGTCCTTTGAGAAGGCTAAAATTAACTGTCACAGGAATCAGGGTTTTGCCCTGCTCCCTTATATTCTTAAGCTGCATGGTGCTATTGTCACCAAACAGCACAGATCTTGTAAAAAGGGAAGTCCACTGGCATCACCTCTGCATCCTCAGCAAAGTCAGTAAAGCCTGTGCAAGCATGCCAGTGTACAGTGATGCCACCAGATGTTGCCCTATTCAAAATTTCAGCAGTAGTGTAAATAATGTGGATCATACGGTGCAGAAGCGAGGGTGTGTAAGCCTTGGCCACCATGTTTTTCTTCATATCCCCATCTAGCATGCCTTGGGCAATGTGATTCACTTTATCAGTAATACCCTCTTCTGGGGGAGGGGGTGAATTGTGAGAAAATAAGTAAAAGTTCCCAGATAACACAGTGATAAGGCAAAGGCACCATTCCCTGATTTTTTCAATGCCATAGACCATGGATTTGTCATTTGGTAAGTAGACAGTCGGGTGCCACAGGTTGTGAGGATTGGGAGCCTTCTTAAAAGCTGCTTTAGACACAATAGGATCAGATTTCAGTGGCTCTGACCTACCCAGCTTCCTAGAGGATGAACATTTTATCAGGTATCCTGTGAAAAGGAGCTACTGTAAGAAGATTGTCCCAAGCAACCTTTTCTGCATCTCTGAATATATCAGGTTACCTCTGTAGGATGGCAGAGAGTCACAGTGAGTTAACCCTCCTTCTCTTATATCATGTGGAATAAGTATCTAAATCTGGAGTGAGATGAAAGCTCAGCAGCAATGGTAGCATGATATTGACTAGTGACACAAACACCACCAGTGAATATACAGGTGTATGAGGAGAATATGTTAAGTCCTGTGAAAGGGCCCAGAAATCCTGACACTTCTTTTCTCGCCTGCCAAAATACATCATTACTAGCACCTCATTCCCTTCCACATGGTCCATGCTACATGCTGGGAGAGCTGGACTTCAGGCAACTGGGCCGGGGGGAGTCTACCTTTTCTGATGGTCCAGTCTGCAGGCACCAAAGTAAGAGATTCAACAAGTTAATGCCCTTCTCTCTTGCACCTTGGGAATCCTCTATCAGTATGAGCCAGAGACGGAGGCAAAGATGCACGGGACACAGATTTTTTTATTTTTATTTATTTAACATTTGTTAACCAGGAAAGTCCAACTTGGAACAATCCACCTTTGGGGCCAAAAAGGGCCCTTTCTTTTTGGGAGGAAACTAACAGGAAACACATTTTCTCCCGGCTTAAATAGGGAAAATTGGGAAAAAGAATTTGCCAAGGGGAGCTTTCCAATGGAACCCTTTTTTATTTCAGTTTATTTACAAAAACCCCCAAACTTTTAACCCCAAAGGGTTTTCATTAAAGGAAAACCCCAAACAAAAGGAAAATTTTTTAAACCTTATTAACCTTAACCAACCCAAATTTTTGAAGGTGGAAGGAAAAAAAAAACTGGCCTACCCGTCCCTTGCCAAAAAGGGACCTAAAAAGAGGAAAAAATTTTCTTTTTTTATATGCAGAATTTACCTTTACAAAAACCCAAAACTGGAAACCAAAAGGTTATGCTTCCAAATTTAAAGGAGCAAATGGGAAAGGGGGGTTTTGCAAAATTAAGGAAAGAATAACAAATTTTTTTAAAGTGCCTTTTGCCTTTTCCAGAAATTTTGCCGAAAATGGGACCAAACCCCAAAAGGCTTTTAAAATTTGCCTTACTGTTATTTTTTCCCCGGGAGGAAACCTTTTTAAAAAAAGACAGGAAATGGAAAAAATCTTGGGTATGGGTTGTGGTTTCCCAAATTTTGGCCTTTCAAATGAAAGGGGTTTCCGTTTGGAATGGTGGAAAAAAAACCAAAGGCAAACCCTTTTTTTAAAATTCCAAAAACATGGGGCACTTTTTAAAGGGCTTTAAATTACTTTTAACCCGCTCAAACCAGGAAAAAAACCAAAAGACAAAAAGATAGGCAAATTTTTTAGCTAAAGTTTTGGGTGGATTTTAATTTCCCGGGTTGACCAAACCCTGTAAATAGGTTTCTTTTTCTTTTGTTTGCACAAAAATGAAAAAAATTCCTACAAAGACCAAAAAGGGATTGGGTTTAAAAATCCCGATGGCCGGGCTCAAAAATTTCCCCCCTTTGGATTGTAAAAGTAATTCAGGGCCCTTTTCTTTATAACCCCACTCAAAGGGCAAAGGAGAAATTTCCCCCCCCAGGTTAAACCGACAGGGCAATTTTCATTTAATCCAAAATCAAAAATGTTGGGTTGGCACTAAAACCGTGACCCCAAGAAATTCAAATATTTTCAAAATTTTTGTTTTCTTTCCTTAAAATTTCATAAAATGACATCTAAAGGGAAAAAAAAAATTTTGGGTGGGGTGGATTTCCTTATACCCAAAAGCCGGGGGAAACAACACCCCTTTTAAGCCAAAAACTTGGTTAACCGAAAGGAAATTCCCATCCAAAAACAAAAGGACTTTTCATCCAAAATAATTTAAAGATTTTTAACTGGAAAAAGGCCCACAAAATGTTCAAATTTTTTATTTTAAAAACCATCGCAATCCCCAAACCCCAAAATCACCAAAATTTTAAGAATTTTTTAAGAATTTTTAAAAAGGCAAATCATTGAAAAAAAAAAATTTTGGGGTGCCCAAAATTTTTTTTCCTTCCCCACCTTTTTGAACCAAAAAAGAAATCCCTTTTTCCTTTTTAAAAAAAAAAAAATTTTTGAATAAAAATTGGAGGAAAATTACCCAAAAAAAGTTTTGACTTTTAAAACGTTTCCAAAAAGGATAACTATCATTCTTGCTGGAATAAAATTTTGATGGTTTTTTAAAGAGATTTTTTGCAGGTAAATATCCCTGGGGTTTAGAAAGACCTTTTTCCAAAAAAAATGGGAAAAGCAAAAAAAAAATAACTAAGACCAAAACTTTTTACCAAACCCTGGAAAAACTTTAAAATCAACGTTAATTTAAAAAAATTTAAAAAATCCAAAAAATTTTAAAAATAAAAAGGGAAGTTATGGGAATTTCCCTAATTTTTAGTTTGTAGTCCATCTCGTAATTTTTGCTTGGGTGGGAAGGCCCCCCAAATTCTCCGGGCTTTAGCCGTACCCCCGGTGACTTTTCCTTTTGGGGGGCCAAATCCCAAATTTGTTAGGCAAAATTCCCCCAAAACTTTTTTGCAAAAAGGTACAAAGTCAGTTTAAACATAAAAATTATACCTCGGGAACCCCCTTTTTATAATTTTGCCAGGTTTTTAAGCAATAAACCCGGGCGAAAGCCCTTTAAAACCAAGGGGCCTTAGGGAAAAAGGAAAAGGGGTTAAAAAAAATTTAAATTGGGCTACAAACTTTTTCCGTTAGGTAAAACCTAAATTCTTTAAAAGTTATGTAGTCCTTTTTCTGATTTTTGTTGGGTTTTGGGGAAAAAACCCCAACATTTATTGGTTAAAAGCTTCAACCCAGGGAAAAGGAAGGGTTGTTCCCGGGAGGCCAAAACCCAAAAATTTTTAAGGGGGTGGAAAAAAATTTAGGGCTTGCCCCAAGAAAAACTCCACAAAGGTTTTAGTCAAACAAAAGGAAAAATTGATCTGGTTGAAGGGGTTCAAATTTGGCTGGTTTGGTTTTCCCGGGCTTTGGGGTCTGAAAAAAGGGCTGAAAGCCCTTTAAAAGGTTTTCCTTTAAAAAGGGGGAAGTTTATTTTTGTCCAAAAGAAATTTAAAAATTTAACTGAATTTTCAAATTCCCTTTAAAATTTTTGCCCGGAAAACCGGGGAAATTTTTGGGTTAGGGATTAGCCTTGGGTTTCTGAAATTAGTTTTATTTTAAAAAAAATTTCCGGGGGGTTTTTTTGAAAAAATTTTGAAATTTTTCCCTTTGGGAAAGGGGAAAAAGGTTTTTTGTGGGGAAATCACCATGGCAATTTAAGGGGGTGAGGGGCTTTCCCCCTGAAAATCTCCCAGAAGGAAAAATCCAAAGGGTTTTCCAAGAATAAAAACCAAAAGGGAAAAGGGGGTTCAAAAGGAGTAAGGGGAAAAAAGGGTTTTGGTTTTTTCCCCCTTTTGGTTTAGGAAAAGGTTTGGGAAAAGCCCTTTTAAAAAGGGGTTTAAAAGTGGGACATTGGGGGTTTTCCCAAAAAGGGGGAAAATGGAATTTTGGGGAAAATTGAATAACAAAGCAACCCGCAGGGGCCCTTTATGAAAAAGGATCCCGGGAAGGACGGTTTTTTTTCTATAACTGGATTCCCCCGGGGGCCCTTGGGTTTTTTCCAAAAAAACCCTTTTTCCCTTTCTTAAAATTTCCGTGGGAAGGTTTTGTTTTTTAAGAAATCAGAATGTTTTTTGACTGGGGGAAAGGGGGAAAAACCCGGAATTTGGGAAAAAAAGCACTGCTTCAAATTTTTGGGTTTTGGAAAATGGATGGGCTGCCGATTGGGAAACAATTCCCCGAAATGGCCCCCCCGGGGGGAAACCATGGTTTTAAAATGGGGACAGGGGGAAAGGGGAACCAGAAATTTTTACCAGTAAACCAAAGAGGGCCTTTTGCTTTTGAAAATTTTGGTGAGAAAGGGGAAAAGCATTAAAGGAAAAAAGGGCCAAATGAAGACCCCCCCCTGGGTCACCCGGAAAGGGGTTGGCAAAGTTCTTCCTTTTGGTGTTTTTTGTCATGGTGGTTAGGGCACAGCCTTTGAATTCAAGGGCCCCCATGGAAAAAATTAAAAATGATTTTTTTAAGGTTTGGAAAGTAAACGCACCAAGGGAAAGTCCATCCCCTTTCCTATTAGTTGGGCGGGGGGTAAGGAGGGCCCCGTTGTTTAGGTTAAAAAAAAAAAAAAGAAAACCCAAAAAACCTTTTTTGGAATCCTTGGCCCCGGTTCTCCCGGGTTTTGGGGGGGGGCCCTTTTTTTAAACCAAACCCTTTTTTGGGGGGCCCTTTCCCTTTGGTGGAACAACTCTTGGGGGGGCCCGGGTTTTTTGGGTTTGAAAAAGGCCAAGGGGCAGGGGGTTTCACTAACATACACAGCTTATTACCACATTCCAAATCATTCACTTTCTTAGCTGCAAACATCCACACAAAATGCCATCTGTTCCTTGATACTTCACTGTTTTGTCTTATCTCCTTATATCCTAGCTGCTCCAGCAGTTGGGAAAGTATTAAGGGCTGCTGCTATCCATTTGTGAACTGCTTGTGGTTCCCTGAATAGCAGTGATTCTGACAGTCTTTCAGCCAGTATTGCTGAAGTAGCCTTAAGCTTTGCCCCTTTCCTCTCTCCCTTGGTGAGGATGTTATGGTCTGTACTAAAACCATGCCCAATGCTACCTACTCTGGATTTCAGAGGAAGTCCTTTGAGAAGGCTAAAATTCAACTGTCACAGGAATCAGGGTTTTGCCCTGCTCCCTTATATTCTTAAGGTGCATGGTGCTATTGTCACCAAACAGCACAGATCTTGTAAAAAGGGAAGTCCACTGACATCACCTCTGCATCCTCAGCAAAGTCAGTAAAGCCTGTGCAAGCATGCCAGTGTACAGTGATGCCACCAGATGTTGCCCTATTCAAAATTTCAGCAGTAGTGTAAATAATGTGGATCATACGGTGCAGAAGCGAGGGTGTGTAAGCCTTGGCCACCATGTTTTTCTTCATATCCCCATCTAGCATGCCTTGGGCAATGTGATTCACTTTATCAGTAATACCCTCTTCTGGGGGAGGGGGTGAATTGTGAGAAAAATAAGTAAAAGTCTTCAGATAACACAGTGATAAGGCAAAGGCACGCATTCCTGATTTTTTCAATGCCATAGACCATGGATTTGTCATTTGGTAAGTAGACAGTCGGGTGCCACAGGTTGTGAGGATTGGGAGCCTTCTTAAAAGCTGCTTTAGACACAATAGGATCAGATTTCAGTGTCTCTGACCTACCCAGCTTCCTAGAGGATGAACATTTTATCAGGTATCCTGTGAAAAGGAGCTACTGTAAGAAGATTGTCCCAAGCAACCTTTTCTGCATCTCTGAATATATCAGGTTACCTCTGTGGTGATGGCAGAGAGTCACAGTGAGTTAACCCTCCTTCTCTTATATCATGTGGAATAAGTATCTAAATCTGGAGTGAGATGAAAGCCTCAGCAGCAATGGTAGCATGATATTGACTAGTGACACAAACACCACCAGTGAATATACAGGTGTGCGTACAGGAGAATATGTTAAGTCCTGGTGAAAGGGCCCAGAAATCCTGACACTTTCTTTCTCGTCTGCCAAAATACATCATTACTAGCACCTCATTCCCTTCCACATGGTCCATGCTACATGCTGGGAGAGCTGGACTTCAGGCAACTGGGCCGGGGGGAGTCTACCTTTGCTGATGGTCCAGTCTGCAGGCACCAAAGTAAGAGATTCAACAAGTTAATGCCCTTCTCTATTGCACCTTGGGAATCCTCTATCAGTATGAGCCAGAGACGGAGGCAAAGATGCACGGGACACAGATTTTTTTATTTTTATTTATTTAACATTTGTTAACCAGGAAAGTCCAACTTGGAACAATCCACTTTTCAGCGGAGGCCCAGGGAGAAATGCTCCATTTGCACGTCTTTGTAACATGGTAGGAAACTGGAGCACCCAGAGGAAACTCACATTAACGCAGCGAGGACATGCAGACTCCACACAGAAGGCACCCCAGCCAAGAATCGAACTGGAGAACCTCTTGCTGTGAGGTGACAACGCTGCCACTGCACCATCCTGTGGTGTGCGTCCTGTTATTGTCAGCTGATGTTGAGGCATATTTTAAAGGGATCTCTGATATCAGAAGCTGCAGTTGAGGAAGGGGCTTCCCAAACAAAAGCTTCAAACTATGAATAGCCTTATTAACCTGTGGGGAACAACCAAATTAGAAGGACCACATAAGGAATGGAATCAGAATCTGGTGCCTACAGTCCCTGCAGTAAGGGCTTACCTCAGATATGAGGTTAACATTTTCTTATATATGCAGATTGCATCCTATACAAATACCCACATCTGGTACACACAAAAAGGCTATGCTTCTCATCTAAGGAGACAATTCAGTGGAAGGAACTGTTTTTGGACACCATCTAATGTGAACAGAAACGTATACCGAACAAAAGTTTATGTATTGTGGAAAAGAGAAAACAGGCTACAAGCCGTCATGCCAGTGCCAGGGGGGAAATTAGCCAGAAAATGCACCAGACCTGAAAAAAAAGCAGAAAAACATCAAGATTTGCCTGTCTACTGTATATCCCAGCAGAATGACCTTTATCAGAAAGACAGCAACACTGCAAGAAACTCTTGGATATCGGTTCAGTGCTTCCAAATAAGGCATGCAAATGAAGTGGAGTTTTGCAAAGAATTATAGGAATGAGATGGAGAACACTGAGGACGTACAAGTGCCAAACGTTCCTACTGCCTTTGGCACAAAAGTCATACATGTTAGCGAAAATGGCACACTTCTCAAATTACACTTGCTTGCTTCTAGTTCCAGCTGTGGACTGTCTGCATTTAACCAGTGTGAGAGTAACAAACCTAAAGACAGACAGGTAAATAGAGTAGCAATCAATAGATCATGAAAGCTGTGAGAAGTGGATTTCAAGTTACTGCCTTGCACAACCCTGTAGGGCTAGGTTGCTTTTCTAAAAATCTGTTTGCACACTGTGAAGAAAATTCCTACAAGACAAAGGGTACCCTTGTATCTAAAATCTCCAGATGGAACATGGGCTCACTTCGCATTGGATTAGTGAAAGTAACTTCAAGCCTTACTTGATAACCTGACTCAGGGAAGGCAAGAGGAGAAATTCTTCAAGCCCAGATTCAAACACAGATCAGGTCAACTGCCATGTTAATCCAGAAACTCAAATGTTGTGGGTAGGGCACTAATACCTGGGTTAGACCACCACAGATGGGAATACAGTATGTGCTATTCTTGTTGTCTTCTGCATCAGCAGTCAAAAATCTGCATAAACATGACATCTCTCAATAGTCAAGGGAGAGCACGCAGGGTATGGGGTGGGGGTGGATTCTATGGCAGATGCCTGGACTCCTTAACAATCACACCCTCTCTGCATGCTAAATCCTACTTGGTAACGATATACAGGGACCCTTATTCCCATCCTTGCATCAGGCTACCCCCACTTTTTTCATCCTAAGACGAGCAAGGTAAGCCTAAAGCTCTTCACATCTCCTCCAGGCTGGAATGAGGCCTTGACACCTGTGGCAATGTTGCACATTATACTCTCATTACAGGGAGTCAAGACAGCACTAGTCTGCATCCTGGCTACTGATCCAGTGACCTCAAGCAAACCTTCTGAAGTATTCGGTGCTTTAATCATCAAATGTGGCAATTTCCTTAAAATGAACACTAAGAATGACATCTGAAATGAGAGAAGCAAAAAAGAATTATGGAGTGCTGGGATGGTATGCTTCCTTCCTCAGCATGTGATACCATAACGTGCCAGAGGGAGAAGCAAGCATCCTTTCCCTTGTTCATGGGAGCCAAAGAATGCTGTGCTGATATCAGGATCTCAGAAGAGGAAATACTAACAGTGACCAAACTACAAGTAGACTTTAAAATCGATCCCCTAAAGGATGAATTTATAAGACTTTGCACTTATTCTGATGATCAAGTGCTACATAAATGTCAGAGGTGTTTATTAAAGAATCCATCAGCAAGTCAATTCAGGCACATCATTCCATGTTTATGAATGTTTAGAGACCATTCTCTTATTAGAGCAACTCAGTTGCAATAAAAAAAGCAAAAAAAAAAAAAAATAACTAGATGACCACAAACTTCTTGAAATTTTGCCAAATCTACCTTTGGTGCAACTCCAAAAAACATTGTAAATATCTTCCAACTGTTGAATAAAGAAATAAAAAAAAACCCTCTTCTCGGAGAAATGAAGAATGTGGAGTGAGAATACAAAAAGAAGTTATGTACTTACCATAACGTTCCATGTTTGTAGTCCATCTCGCCTACATTCTTGCTTGAATTGTTCGGAGTCAATTCTCGGCTCCGACTCAGCCGATACTAAAGCTCGAGAGCTTTTACTTGCTCAAGGCTAACCCCTATCCCATTGTGCCTCTCAGCAATTCCCCAGATCTTGTTTGCAAGAAAGTAATAAGTGCACAACAGTCAGTAAACTATCAATAACTATACACATACAGACAGAACACTGTGTATACTATCCGTGCCAGGTGGACGGACAACTACAACCAGGTCAGACAGCATAATGTAAAGTCCACCAGTTCCTCCAGGAAACATGGAGGGTGGGACACAAGAATGTAGACGAGATGGACTACAAACATGGAACGTTATGGTAAGTACATAACTTCTTTACGTTATGTAGTCCTATCTCGCCGTAATTCTTGCTGGATGGGACAGCGCCCCTAGCACCTTTATCCCGGGTGGCTCAAGCGAAGAGATTCTTCAGCCCAGTGGACCCAAAGGATGACGTGTCCTGGGAGGCCAAATCCAATTTGTAATGAGTGACAAAGGTATGAGGTCTTGCCCAAGTAGCTGCTGCACAAATGGTATCAATTAGGAGTCTAGATCTAAAGGCATATGAAGTTGATACTGCTCTTGTTGAATGGCCTTTCACTTTGGCTGGTAATTGTTTGCCAGCAGCTTTGTAAGTCAATGAAATGCAGTCTGAAAGCCATTTAGACAAGGTGACCTTAGAAACAGGCAAGCCTTTATTTTTGTCTGAAAAAGAAATAAAGAATTGATCTGATTTTCTAAATTCTTTAGTTCTGTGCAGGTAAAACCTGAGAATTCTGTGGAAGTCCAGCTGATGTAGTCTGTATTCTGATTTATTAGTATGATTTGGGAAGAAAACTAACAGTTCGATAGTTGTGTTGAGATTACGCTCTGAACATACCTTAGGAAGAAAAGAAGGATTAGTTCTAAGTGAGACTCTATCCTTGCGGAAAACAATGTAAGGAGGTCGGATGGTGAGGGCTTGCAATTCTGAAACTCTCCTAGAAGAAGTTATAGTCACCAACAACAATGTTTTCCAAGACAATAATTTCAGATCTGATAAAGAAGAGGGTTCAAAGGATGTAAGAACTAGGTTTAGGTCCCAGGGCTCCGGTGGCTGTCTGACTGGAGGTCTGAGAAGTAAGACTCCTTTCAAAAAGGAGTTGCATAAAGCGTGGGACATGATTGGATTTCCCATGCAGCCAAAATGGTAATTAGAGATGGCATTTAACTGAAATAACAATAGCAGCTGCAGCTCCTTCATGAAAAATGGATGCCAGGAAGGACAGGATAGACTCTATAGGAGCTGAGTAGGAATCTATGCCTTGGTTTGTTGTCCAAATGGAGAACCTTTTCTATTTGCTGGAATATAGTTTCCTTGTGGAAGGTTTGTGTGAAGAAATCAGAATGTGTTTGACTGTAGGGGAAAGGGAAACACACCTGGCTATTTGTGGAACTGGAGCAGCAATGCTGTCAATTTCAGGGTTTGGAAAGTAGGATGGAACTGCCCTGACTGATGAATCAGGAGGTATAGAGATGGTTCCAGAATCCATTGTCCCTCCAAGAGATAGGGCCACAGGAAGGGGAACCAGAATTTGCGAGGCCAGTAAGGAGCAATGAGGAACAGTTTTGCTTTCTGAATCACTTTTGGAATGAGAAGAAAGGGTGGAAAAGCATAAAGGAGTCCAGGAGGCCAACTGTAGACCAGAGCATCCCTGGGTGACATCCCCGGATGGGGAATTAGGGCAAAGTAGCTGCTGCATTTGGTATTCATGTACATGGTGAATAGGTCACAGCAACTTCTGAATTCAGGGACCACTCATGAGAAATCAGAATTGCTAGAATGAGTTTGTCTGTTATCACACTGGACTTCCCCGGGATGTATGTCGCTACCAGAAAGCGTTGTGTCCATCGCCCATTTCCATACTCTTAAAGCCTCTCGACAAAGTGGGTATGATTTGGTTCCCCCTTGCTTGTTTATGTAACACACTACAGACATGTTGTCTGACTGAAATGCATTTGTCCCACTGAAGAGAACTATGAAGTGCTTGCGACAAGTATACCACTGCTCTCATCTCCAGAAGATTTATGTGCAAGTGCTTCTCATGATCTTGCCAAGTACCTTGGACCGTCATTCCCAGATAATGTCCCCCCATCTGGGAGGCATCCATGGTCAAAACTGCGTTTTCTTGAGGGGGAGCAAGTGGGCAACCTAGATGAAGTTGATCCGTATGTAGCCACCATGTGAGATCCTTCTTGCAGGAGTTTGTGATGAGTATTTGGTGAGACAGGGGGAGATCCTGCATTGACCATTGAGCAAATAGTAGCCACTGAAGTACCCTCATATGCAGATGGGCTAGGTTAACTAAGAGAATGGCGGAAGCCATAGTCCTAGGACCTGAAGGACTACCTTAGCCTGTACTTTGTCTCTCTCCAGCAAGAATCTGACTTAGTCGTGTAATGATTCTATCCTTTCTGTTGTCAGTTTTGCTGTCATGGTGGTTGAGTCTATTTCTGAGCCTAAGCATACAATGTGCTGCGATGGAGATAAGGCTGATTTTTTTTTAAGTTTATTGTAATGCCTAATCTGGAGCACAAGGATAGAGTCTCGTCCATGGTTTTGATTAGTTGGTGCTTGATGGTAGCAGTGAGGAGCTAGTCGTCTAGGTACAGAAAAACCTGGAATCCTTGACGTCTCAGGTGAGCTGTTACCACTGCCATGCGTTTGGTGAACACTCTGGGGGCTGTAGTGAGGCCAAAGGGCAGTGTTCGAAAGTGAAAATGACTGGCTCCCAGCCAAAAGCATAGGCGCCTATTTTGATGTGGTAGTACGCAGGAAATATCGACTGCAGAGTGATCGTTCGCAACTTCGATTTCTTTACAGACTTGTTTAGTTTGCTGAGATATAGAACTGATCTCCAGTCCCCTGTCTTTTTTGGAACTAAAAAGAATTGTAACTTCCGGATCCTATTTGCTATGTGGGGAGGACTTCTTGGATGACTCTTTTTGCAGCAACAAGATGGCCTCTGATGTTGCACAGTCTAATTGAATGGGTGGCACATCTGGTAGAGAATGGTTTACCGGGGGATTGGAAACAAAGGGAATCAGGTAACCTCTGCATATTATGGTTTGTACCCAACGATCTTGGGAAATTTTTAGCCAGGCGCTTGGGTACAGTGAAAGACTACCCTCGACTGCCTCCAGAGACGGACAGTCGGGCAACCCCTCAGGGGTGACGGAACGGATGATCAGAGAAAGTTTCTCTATCTCCCTGATGCTGCAAACCTCCTCTGCCGCAAGGACGGTGTCTTCCGTTATATACTGCCCCTCTGCCTCTAGGGGAAGGCTGACCTTGTGCCTGAGGGAAACCTTTTTGGGATTTACGGAACCACATTTTCCCTCCTGTTTGACCCTTGAGATAGGATCTAGAAGGAAGGGAGAAACGGACTCTGACGGCAGATAAGATTTTCCCTTCCTGCTCGCACCTGGTCAAAGTCTCTTTTACATGTGGTCCAAAAAGAGTTGAACCATCAAAGGGGATGTCGGTAAAGGAAGACTTAAAGGATTCCGTGAAGTTACACAAACGCATCCAGGAATGTCTCCTAAGAGAGATTCCTACTGCGGCTGCCCTGCTCGCTCCATCCCCTGCATAGGAAATCAGCCTCATGGAGGGGTTAGCTATGGATGTAAGGGTGGACAGCTGCACAGATACCTTGTCCATGGATCCCGAAGCTACTAAACCCTGAAGGGTGTCTCCCAACTCCTTCAGGAGATCCCTCTGAAGTCTAGTAAAATGGGAAAGGTAATTCAGTTATCTTAAGGTAAATGCCACTAAAGAAAAGGTACGCTTTCCATACTTATCCATCGTCCGGGACTCCTCATTAGGAGGATGGATATTAGAAGATGTCTCGGACAACTCCTTTTTGTGGCCGCTGCTACAACCATAGCATCAACAGGAACTCACTTAGAAAGAAAGGACTTATCTACCAGAGCAGTCATAAATTTGTTTGGCCTCCTCGGGACAGGCTCCACTGTGTCCAAGAAGGTCCAGGCTTTCCAGGATATGACCCCCAAAAGCTGGTCATAAGGCGCTGCCATCCAGGAGGTGGAAGGTCGGGAACCAAAGGCCTCAAGGTACGCTGATTCATCCTCAGTAAGGTCAGAGGTGTTCCAATCACTCCTCTAAGGATTTCAAGAATGTCAGAAAAGGAGACCTCTTCAGAGGGGGATCTAGGGGCCCCTTCTGACTCATCCAAATCAGTGTCTGACGTGCTTCCTCTTACAAAGTTGCTTCCGAAGAAGCTCCCCAGTGGGATAATCTGGGGATGTCTCAGAAGAGGGGACACCTCCAATGAGGGCTGTTTGGGGGATGGCGGGGGAGAAGAGGTTGCTGTTGGTGGGATATTGGGTCCAAAGGCAGGGCTTTGGCACTGGACAAAGCTTTCGCTATTGCTTCAAAGGCCTTTCCACCCCGCTCTGAAGACGACCTCCGTTCCAAGGAGATGGAAGGTCGGCTCCAAGCAGGAGGGACAGGTTCCGAAGCAGACGTGGGAACCGAGCTCAGTTGAGCAGAAGCACCAAGAGGGAGGGTTAGTTCCAAAAGAAAAAACGGGGTGACTATCCCTCTCAGAGTCAACTCGAGAGCGTCGGCTCCCAGAACCCTCGGCTCCAGACTGAGCCACTGAGGATAGAGTTATCGGTTCCAAGGAAGCAGGAAGAATTCTTGGAACCGAAGGATCCAAGAAAGAAGAACCCAAAGTGTTTGGCTCCATGAGCCAAGCAGTCAGAGGAGGAGCAGTAGTCTGTAGATGGGGAGGCTCTGAAGCCTTTGGGTCCGAAAGGGCTAACTTTTTAGCCAGAGCCAGGTCAGAGAGAAACCTCTTCACCACCCGCTCGATGTCCTCATCTGTGTCTCTCCTGGAGAAACGGGTGGAGACAAAGAGATCGCCTTTCTATTATAGGAAGACCTCAACGTAGGTGAAACAGGGTCAATAACTGGTGAGTGTCTTGATACTGAAGGCTTCCTTGACACAAAAGAAACCAATGGCACAGAGACAGATAAAGCAGAATCGGAGCCAGAACTCCTTGGCTCTGTCGCTGGAACCAAAGACTTTCTCTTCACAGTTTTGGGAGCTGTCTGACCAAGTTCCAGCTGTTCCTGGAAGGAGCTGGTTATAAAACCCCTGTCTATTAATTTACATTTCCTCTCATTAAGATCCCTAGTACTAAAAGCATGACAAAAAGTACAGGGTTCTTGTGAGCCTCTCCCAAACAGTACACACAGTGTGACTGCCAGTCAATGACATTTTTTGTGAATACTTGTCACATTTCTTGAACCCCGACGGGCGGTGTGTGTTCCTTATGTTCTCTGTCTTTCTCTTTAGACATGCTGACAAGAAAACAAGGCTAACAACAATTTTTAATAACATTAACTATAAGTAACAGCAAAGATATGAAGAGAAGAAAAGTTTTTTTTAAAAAAAACTAGCACTCAGGGAGGAAAGGCCCTCTAATTTAAATGAGCAACTGCGGCCCTCTAACTAAAACGGGCCATACAATCGTAAAAAGGTGGAATAGGGGATCAAGTACTCAATAACAATCACACAGGTAATAACTAGCAACTATTAAAGGTAGAAAGTGAAGAAAAAAAAGGACAAAATGTAACAAGATTTATCAAAAAATCTTCTACTTAGCCAACAAGGCAGTGAGGAGACAACTTTGAAGCTTTTGCGGTAAACAAGTTCTGGGGAATTGCCGTGAGGCACCATGAGATAGGGGTTAGCCTCAAGCCAGTAAAAACTCTCGAGCTTTAGTAATGGCTGAGTCAGAGCCGAGAATCGGCTCCAAACCCATCCAGCAAGAATTACAGCGAGATAGGACTACATAACATTTAGCCAACTAAAACAGAAACCTGCAGTCCTACAACAATTAATGTGTTGTAACAACAAATTAATCAAGATCATGCTTCCTCTACAGGAGAAAAATGCTTCAGCTACTATATTAATTTTTAGTTCAACTGGCCCAAATGACCCTTTCAGTTTTAATCTAGATGGCACAACAGAAAAAAAAATGAAAAACATATTGTATAACAAAATATATGATGCAATAAAGTATTTTACCTTATGATTTTACAGCAATGCGTTCCCCTAGCACTGAGACTGAAAGCATATTCTAACCATCTCACAGGAAAGCACACACAGACATCAGGGGCTCTGCAAGAAGATCCGTCATTCCGTCCTTCGGAAGAGACTTTAAACTGAGGCTCAATCTGCTTGAGTTGGGCTCAGGTGGACAAAGATCCCACTGCACTTATCAAAAATGGAAGGGGAAGTTTCCCACTATCCTGGCCAAATTTTCCCTAGGCAGTATGACCACTATCTCGGGTCACCCCTGAAAAGAGGCCATTAGGCTAGGGTCAATGGAGTATAAATTTAATCAAAACAATTTTTTTAACCACTGACACATAATGAAGACACAAGAATGATTATAAGTCCATAAAGAACTGAATGCTGCCATTGTTTATACCTGTTCACATTTTTCTTAATTTCATTGAATTGTTTAACTGGCAGCACATATTGCTGGTAAAATATTCTATTCAGGCAAAACCCAAGCTTATACAATATAGAAAGAATATATATACCTCATTGTAGATGAAGAAACCACAAAGCAAAAAAATGAAAGTATAGTCACAAAAACTAAGGTTTCAAGCAAGGCTCACAGGAATAATAAACAATCCTTAGGAAAACTGAGAAAGCCTTTATTCTGTTGAACAGGTAAGCTCTTTCGCGGTTCAAATCTGCTTCATCAGACCATATTAAAATCACAAGTAAACTGACAAATATTTAAAACACAAAACAACCAATTAAAACAACTGAAAAAGGGAGGGAAAACGTATGTAATAGATATGTAAAACCTGGCTATTCAAAAAAGCACTTCAGGAAAAATAATCTATCAGCAACAATAGTGCAACATGCAAAGCATAGACATACATACATATATATATATATATATATATATATATATATATATATATATATATATTTATATTTATATATATATATATATATATATATATATAAAGAACCAATGTTGTAGATACATTCTATGCAAATCTATATATGAATAATTATAAAAAAAATATATATAAAAAATAAATAGTATAGTATATAAAAAAATATATAAAATCCATATTAAGCATATAAGCATAATTCTGCATAAATACACATCTATATACATAAAAAATATAGATACATGTAAAAAATACATATCAAAAATGTGGTATTGGCTAGATATACTAAGCCCATCTTCTGTTCTTATATACGTGTAATGTATAAACAAAAGTGAAGGTCAATGTTTAAGCGGTCTAGCTTTCAGAAGAGATTTCAAAGAAACCTTGCTATTTAACCCGGGGGGTCTATCAACCTGAAATTGCAATATCCATTTCTGTTCCTTGGATTTGGTTTTATTTATAAGGTCACCACTCCTAGCACTGGGTCATATAAGTTCTAAGGCTAGGAACCTAAACTTATGTGCAGAACCTTCATTTTTAACATGCATGGCCAATGCATTCGCCTCTTTAGCATTTCTAATATCCCTCAAGTGCTCTAAAATTCTCTTTAAATGCCCTGTTGGTTTTCCCTATATAAAAAGAAAAACATAAAATACAACAACAAAAATATACCAAATGTTTGGTAGAACAATGTGCATAAAAGTCAGTATCAATTTTAAAATTAAGACTTGGATGGAGAAAGTGACCACTTATATGTAGGTGAGCACAAGCCATGCACTTTCTACAGGCATAAGTGCCTTTTCTGTCAGATGAAACAAAGTTTGAAGAATTCAAGGGTCTATAACAAAGTTGTTGCTTAAGGGTTCTATTATTTCTAAAAGTAAAATCTGGTTTCTCACCAAAAAACCCTTGGAGTTCAGGTATAGTTAATAAAATGTCCCAATTAGTAGTGATAGTTTGACATACAAAATCAATATTACTAGCAAAAGTAAAAGGCATACAAATCTTATTATTATTATTATTTATAGCTACGACATTAGAATCAGAGATGTTGTCAGGCTCTAATAAAGTAGAGTTGGGTGTATTATTACCATAATAGGGTTTACATCTCTTGTTCCTTTCTTTCCATGCTTCAGATATCTGTTTATCAATAACCTTACTCTTGTAACCCCTACTCATAAATTCTTTTTAGTAAAGATAAAGCTAAAACTAACTTAGTATCATCATTATGTAACCGCATAGTGCGGAAAATTTGCCCTCGAAGCATAAATTTAATCAAAACAATTTTTTTAACCTTTGACACATAATGGACACATAAGAATGATTATAAGTCCATAAAGAACTGAATGCTGCCATTGTTTATACCTCTTCACATTTTTCTTAATTTCATTGAATTGTTTAACTGTCAGCACATATTGCTGGTAAAATATTCTATTCAGGCAAAACCCAAGCTTATATTCGAAGCTAACATAGGTCACAAAAAACAAAAATATACACAGTAGAAGCTAGGGGATAAGGAGGTCATTGTGTAATCAATATATGTCACCCCACTGCAGCATTACATGAACAGAAAGGTAACACTATACCCACACAGGCAGAATGCATCATTTGCCATATACACATTTAACATGCTACTTTCAAGAACAGTGAAACTACACATGATGGGAAGAGGTAAAGAAACAGGTAGTTACCACCCCAACTCCCAGTTGTATTAACAGCATGACTGAATTCCCAGAAATTTGGGTGATAAACAGAGGATCTGAAGTGAAACTGGGAAATACAGATAAAAGTGAAAGCAATCTAAGAAGATAAATACATCCAGATTTTCTACAACAACAGTGTCATTGTATATTTCCATTTTATTTCCTACAAACACACCAATTTCTTTGAAAAATAATGACATTGAGCCAGTTGTAGAAAGCAACTTTTTTGTCTGACTATAGGCCATCATTTTTAAAAACTCCAGCAGAAATCTGCATGCAAAGAAAAGGGAAATAAAGCATAGTAAACCAACACTTGTAATTATTAAATAGTACACAATAAATCCACTGGGATTCACTACAAATGGTAAATGCAAATGTACAACCAGCAGATTAAGAAAAGAAACCAGAACAAAAAATGTCTGCACAGAAAGCACTGCTCATCTCATTTGATCTAAGTATATTCTCTCCTAATATAGTACAACAGATTATATTCTACATCCAGCTATACTTTTATGTATGCCCTGTATGCTTCTTAAGTCTTACTATTCCTGTTCTCAATATAATAATGTCTTAGCCACCGAGGCATCTACTATCACACGTGCCTTTCGGTCAAGTACTTTCTATGAATCTTCCAAAGCTATAACATGAAATGGACATCTTTTTCCTTAGCAAATATTTTTTTCTAGAAAATCTTTTTCAATTTTTTACTTTCTTCACACAACTCACTTTCATATACTTCATATATGTATTGTTCCTTTCCACCAGAAAGCACAGGCTACAGTTGTTACTGTGAGGTATCTGGTACATTTTACGGAACAACCAATTCTCACCCAAGCACTGCACATTTTCTGAACATGTAGCCTCCACAGATGGATGCAATATTCAGGAATTATAAAATGACTGCTCATTGCTATTCAAAAACGAGTAAGATGCAACCAGCTTACCTATTACACCTTGAGCATATACCAACAGAAAAAAAAGGTCAGGCTGCTTAAGTACCACTGAGCACCCAGACTTTCTATTGGCATATGCTGAGGGATAGCAAAATATAAACAAAATAAGGGATGTTCTGCAAAACTAAAAAAGAAACATACCTGATTTTCCTTGTATTTCTCTGTTGTCCCTTATAAAATCCTGACCTTTGCAATATTAAAAAAAAAAAAAATCAACTAAGATTCTCTTTTTCCTATTGCTTCTCCTGAACTGCACTGATGTATTGTGCAAGAGTGGGAAGTCCCATACGAATCTGCAGTACATCAGGCTGCAGAAGACTGAAGTGTAGTTATACAAAGACATTATTTAAGAAGGGTAAGCAATTTCTTTCTTAAATGTTACTATACAAAAGCAATAATCTACTCTTGTTTGTGGATATATCAGTATTTATCCATGGTTGTCTTTGTGTAATCACTTGGGCTTCGCGCTCATGATCAAACCATACCAACCTCGGGTAAATCCTGAAATATCCATGTATAGTCATGGAATACTGCTTAAATATCAGTTAACAGCTGTACAACAGTAACATCACTTTCATGACAAAAGGTACATCTCCTGGCTGTTTTCTTATTCTGTTTTTCAGTTCCCCTCTTCTGCTGCACTCTACTGGTTTGGAACCCCTCCAATGTCCATCTAACTCATCCATTCCCAATTTCATGAGTGAGCCATGACTGCACATTGAGGCATGATAACCATCATACTGTGACGAAGACAAAAATGTTTTCTGTTTTTGTTATGCTTTTTCCAAAATCTCAATCTTTAAATGGGCAGTGGTCAAAGGCGGAAACATGTACAAACACTTGTGCTCCACTACTGAAGTCTGAAGGTATTTCCTGTCTGCTGCAGACCTCACAGACAGCACTAGATTTGCTAAGCAATTTAACAATGGTTACCCCCCCCCCCTTACACACACACACAAAACCCTGTCATGGTCCCCAGCTGCTCAGTCCTCCACTCCCTTCTACCTTCCCTCTAACACACTAACACAGACTACTAATTAATCATGAGCAGTCAGTGCCACAGAAACAGCCTTCCGTATCCAACAGTCGGCCAGGACATAATAACCTTAAACATCCTTAGTGATGTTTTAGGTCTCCTGAAAATGAAAGAATAGGACCATAAACCAAACAAGGTGTAGCAGTAGCCAAAAAACTGCTTCTCATAAGTAAATTGGAAGAACAAGGCAGTTACAAAAGCTTTCAACAATGACAAAAGGTTCCTCTTACTAGTTATAGAACATTAATTAGCACTTAAAGCTATACAGTGAACGCTATACCCCCAAATTAAGTGGGCTGGTGGAGACCTTCCCCAAAAATGTAAGAGGCTCCAAAAAGCACAAAGGAGGCTTTAAATAACCTGGTGTAGTCAAGCAGAAGGTTTTTTAGTCTCTAAGAAAGAGATTAGGGTCAAGAATCGGATAAACAGAAAGTGGCAACTAAAGACAGTGCACCTTAATGCTACAGCCACATTTTTTTTTTAAGTATCTAGTGGGAAACAGACATGAGACTGCCCACATTGTCAGCAAACTACAAAAATGGCAGTATAGCATATTATTTAGATAACTGCAATAAATAAATAATAAACCAACAGTGCAGCACAAACAGGCAGGCAATGGACTCAATCGCATCATAGGAGAAAATACAAGGAAGCAAAGGAGCAAAAAAAGTACCCAAATCCTCAAAGTAAAAACTATAGTCTCGGGCAAGAAGTCAGGACCAGGAAAAAGAGAACTATGGCCAAACAAAAGTGCTTCTCAGTGCTTCAGCTGCACTTGTAATAAAGTGCATAGACATACACAGGATATACATGTGTACATTTTTCTACTGCAGCTGAGTGGAGCTACAGTTACGGTGTGGGGTTGAAGATCATTCAGCCTATAAAGTCTCACATACAGGACAAAGACTAAGAATGGAAATGGAAATGAATACTTGTACTTCACTAATAGTGAAACACACACACAACACATGCATGACATGTTGGCCTACTACATGACAATGTGTGTTAAGCACTGAATTGTCCTGAGGAAGGCATCTTTTCTAGATTTATTTATTTTTGCTTCTTGGGGTAGAACAATGATTCAAGACTGAACCAAGTACAAAAGAAAGCAGTGCAATAAAAACAATCAAACAAGCAGTAGTTAATAAAGAAGTAACAGTATCTACAGAAACTACAACACTAAGAAAAAAATCATTTGGCAACACAAGCTAATATACATCAAAGTAAAATAATGTTGCATGATTTTGGTATCATTTGTCAAACAAAGGAGTTAACAAGTAGTACAGTGGATTATGTAGAACTTGGAGGCACCACAAGCTAGGCCGGGACACAGTCTGGCTTCATACACGCTTTGGGTTTTGATCAAGGTGTGTGTGTGAGGGTCTAAATAAATATTTTTGACATATTTACAGACTGGTTAAATCTAAAATCTGCTGGCAGTCAGATAATGAAGTACCACTTACCTAACTGCTAGCATGCTGAACAACTCTGTGGAGCTCACAGTCAAAGAAAACTTAAATGCAAGGAAAATGTTTTCAGCTGAATATATCAAGTAGGTTAATGACTTACACGATTAGCTAAAATCATGTTCTCATGTTTAAACTGCTTAACTAGCACTGAATTCAGTACTGCAATTAAGTTAAGTGGTAACAACTGTTACTTGAGGTAGAGCAATCAGGTTGTGCATTACAACAACACAAACATGCTGCGCAATGAGAACAAGCAAGCGAGCAGTACTTAGTAAAAAGATAGCAATACCTACAACGATTATAGCATTAGGAAGAAAAATAATTTGGTGATACAAGGTAATATCAATATAAAATAATATTATATGACTTTGGTATCACTGGTCAAACATAAAAAGGAAGAACAAGCAGTAGTGTGGGCTGTGTCAGACTTGGTTGTGTCATAAGCTAGGCTGTGGCACAGACTGATGCTATATAGTTTGTGATTTTGACCAAGGAGAGATGATCCAGCTATCATTTTTTTGCCATACTTACAAACTGGTTAACTCATTCAAATCTGCTGTCAGTCAGTTAATGAAAATGTACATACCTGATTGATAGCAGGCTGGATAGCAAATGTGTGCAGCCCACAGTAAAACAATGTAAAAGAAAACAATGGCTGAGCCAGGAATATGAAGAGAAAAAAAAATAGGGGGTGGGGATGGCAATTGCAGGGTTGGGATAGGGGCTGTGGAAAGATGACCTTAAGATGATCTGTCAGCATGTAAGAAAAACAGCAATGTAAATTCAGATGCATTATCCTTGTGATGTGGCTGTGGTAGTGGAGGCACGTAATTCCTGTCCAACACACAGCATATTTACAGACACTACCAGTTGTTTCAAGGCTTTCCTAGATGAGATATTTGGTTACCTATGCCAAGTCACAGTCCCTTCCAATGGCATAGATCATATATACATTAAGAGAATCCCACTGAAGTTGACATTACCACAGCAAGTACTGTAGAAAATGAGAGTGGATTTCGTAAGTAAATACTGACTTCTGTGAAAACAGTGAAGTTCAGTAAATAGCAGCACAGCAAATAAATCCCAAAACGTAAATACTCAGTATAGTTTTACTGAATGTGACATCTGCTACATATACAATCATCTCTCTTCTTCAGTATCTGAGAGAGTCTAAAATTCACTGCTATTACCTTCATTTCCACTGTAATCAGCTTGCAAACTGAGAACATACTAAAATGATCCAAAAACTTAAACCATCTGAATTTATTAGATACTGTCAGCAAACAAAGACATTTTTAATTTTTTTTATACCATAGCATAATAATCACCCCCCTTTCCCATTTTCTTGCCATCTCTCTCAATTTATTGTCATTCTCCCCCTGTCATAGGTCACCTGTCACATACTCCATTAATTTCTTTGCAGGATACCCTTGTCTCTTCCTGCCGTCTTGTTATCGGTTTCAAACCTTCTTTACCAGATTGCCTTCACGTTTCTTGTACATGTGCCTGACTCATCATAATCTGTTCTCTTTGACCTTCTCTGCAACTGCAGCTACTTGGTTTCTACCCTTATGTCCCTATTTCATCATTTCTCCCACAGTAAGCATGCAACCATCTGTTTCAGGCACTTTGTCTCCATCACCTCTAGCTTTCTTATCAACTCAAGAACAGACGTCAGACCCACCATCTTAACATAAGTACCCTCAATATCATCCCATAAGTGTCATATCCAAAGTCCACTTCAAATCCTGGATACATTCACAACAACACAGCAGCAGTGTAAGTGGTGCACCAGGTAGCACACACAGCTTTGGTGCAGAAGGTCCCGAGTTCTCTATTCCTGCACCAGGCAGCTCAATAACTGACACTGTGATGTAACATAACAGAGGTGCTCCACTCCTGACTATTATCCTTATTTAGTTATTTATTTATTTCAGTTTGGTACCTGGGGAAGTCCACTGGGCCCAAGTTTGCCAGTTATCAGTGGAGGCCCGGGGAGAAAAGCTCCATAAAACAGTAAGGTTACAAAAGTATGGAAATTACAGAATAAAGTACAGTTTACAGATATATACATTCAGTATCAGGCTTGATCAACAAAGATAATTTTGATACATCTAATGGTTGTACTGTAGAGATTCATTTTGAAATATACCTTCATTACAACTGAAATGTAGAAACATTATACATACAATCATTTAACGTAAGGAAGGAAACACTTTACATCCACTCATTTGAAGTAAGATGCTATTTACAAAGTTGAATTGTGTATTGATTTGGATTAGATTTTAAACCAAGGCCCTTTCTGCTTAAGTTGGTGGTGTTTCAGGTAGATATAAAGATCCAAGACCACCTACGGAAAAAAAGCAGAGGTCCTTTATTTATACACAAAAAAACTCACACTTATAACATATTTGCATATTTACAAATATTTATAAATGTACAAATTGAGATTTACAAATATTTATAAATGTACAAACTGATAGATATACCAATATATATTACATATATTCATAATTTTCCATATAAACATACTAAATCTTCATCCCTATTAAAACCACACTCTTGTTTCCATAACCATCGGATTTTGCTTAATATTGTTGCTAAAATCCATTTACCATTGAACATAATTTCTTCTTTCATTCCATATAACCCATATGACATAAAATTACTTTGAATCTATTCTTTTAACATATTCTTTAATCTGACTCTTACAATTTCTGTATTTAATCATATCCATGTTTATTTTATCCACTACTTCTACATCTTGGGTAAAAAAAAAATCTTCACATATTTTCGTCATAACATTTTTACACTTTTAAAATTCAGAAATACATGTTCAGTGGTTTATTCTTATTGACAATGTAAACATAATCTATTAGTTTTAATTGTATATGGCATATTTCCTTTTACTGGTAATTTATCTATTACCAGTCTCCACAAAAAAAAAATCTTGACATTCTGCTTTCTGATTACACCATTTGCTTATTTATGTAGCTTTATTTTTTCATCAGGTAGTTTTTTTCCCCATGGTCTTGCACAATAATGTTTATCATCACATTCTTATACCATATTTTCTTTTTCTAAGTCATGAATTTTTATTATCCACAAAAATATTTTTACTTGGTAACAGTCTATTTCTTCATTTATACACTTTTTTTTACCATACCCCAAAATTTATCATACTTATTTTTATACAATTTAACTACTAACCTCTCATCTTTTTTTATCTATCCACTTTAACACTTTGTACAAATTTAATAAAGCAGCATATACCACTGGGTTAATTAACCCTAAACATCTTTCCTCTTTGCTTACATACAAAACTCCTCTTTTTACTATGTTTAATCTAGAACCCCATATAAATGCAAAAAAAATATCTGTGATAATTATTTTTCAAATACTGTTTGGCAACATAAAGTACACTTGCTAAGTATGCTTCTCTTCTTCTTTTGGCTGTTCCCGTTATGGGTCGCCACAGCGGATCATCTGTTTCCATTTCTTCCTGTCCTCTGCATCTTGCTCTGTCATACCAGCCACCTGCATGTCCTCTCTCACCACATCCATAAACTTTATCTTAGGCCTGCTTCTCTTCCTCTTACCTGGCAGCTCTATCCTTAGCATCATTTTCCCAATACACCCAGCATCCCTCTTCAGCACATGTCGAAAAGTACAGTTTTGTACCTACCATAAATGTAGATGTTCGAAGATCCACATTGCTGCAGTCCTTACATATGGGTAGTCCGCTGTCCTCGGTCGGCCCGAATACCAAAGTATAAGGCTGACGTCGGTCAAGGCGCTTAAAACTGACATCAGGACGTCAGGGTACAAAAGCGCATGACCGACGTCATTTCCTCAGTCTTTTCTTGCCCCAGATGTCAGAAGGCCCTAACAAGACAGGCCAAAGCCAAAACCAGCAAAACCAACCAACCACCGTGCACTAACCATATTTACAATATGTACAAAACAAACCACACCACCACCTTCAACAACAGAGGGAAGGAGGGAGAATTGGACTGCAGCAATGTGGATCTTGAACATCTACATTTATGGTAGGTACAAAACTGTACTATGTTCTTCATCTCACATTGCTGCAGTCCTTACATATGGGTAGAATCCCAAAGCAGAGGTAAGGGAGGATGGCAAAACTATAAAGCATTAGGAGCTGCCAACATGCCTTGTAAAATTGCAGTTGCAAATCCAGCCCTAGATTTAGAGTAAAGTGGAAGGTGGTAATGCTTAGAGAAAGTATGCACTGAACTCCAAGTAGCTGCTTCCAAAATATCTTTAGTAGCCACCCCTTAAAAAAGCTGTAGAAGTGGCAGTAGCCCTAGTGGAATGAGGCCTAATCCCAGCTGGAATCTCCTTACCATGATGGGAATAACAGAACAATACAAAAACCAATCCACTTAGAAATAGTTTGTTTTGAAACAGGTTTGCCCTGAGAACCCAAAGCAAAAGAAAACAACTGCTGAGACTGCCTGAACCCTTTAGTTCTGCTTAAATAATATCGCAACTGTCTGTGTATATCCAAAGTGTGCAAAATCTTTTCCCCTTTATTTTGGGGGTTTGCATGAAAAGTAGGCAAATGAATAGTTTGGTTTAAAGCCACACTAGAAACCACTTTAGGCATAAAAGAAGGGTTAGTACGCAAAGACACCCTATCCTTGTGGAAAATTAAGAAAGGCTCAACTGCCATAAGGGCCTGTAATTCAGAAACCCTTCTCGCAGAGGTAATGGCCAACAAAAAAGCAGTCTTCCAAGATAAATATTTCAACTCTGCGCATGCTGCAGGCTCAAAAGGTTGTAGAGTGAGTTTCTCCAACACAAAATTGAGATCCCAAGCAGGAGTAGGAGCTCTACGTGGGGGTCTTATATTCTTTGCCCCTCTAAGGAATTGCTTAAACAAAGGCTGAGAAAATAATGGTGGGTCACAGTCATAGTGAGCAGAGATTGCTGCAGCATGAACCTTTATAGAGGAGAAGGACAAACCTTTGTCCAATAACTCAGTAAGGTATTGAAGCGCCACACTTAAATTAGGTTTAGAAACATCAAAGTCCTTTGCTGTACTCCAAAATAAAAATCTCCTCCATTTATCTGCGTAAACTTTCCTTGTACTAGGCCTTCTGGCCTCCAAAATAACATTCAAAACTTGTTGTGGAAGCTGAGACCCTCCAGGGTTTAAACCAGAATATGCCAGGCTGTCAGATGTAGAGAATGAAGTTTGACATTGAGTAAATGACCGTTCTCCTGAGACAGCAGGTGAGGAATCGAAGGCAAAGGCCATGGAGGCTCCTGTACCAGACTTCTCAGTAATGGGTACCAGTGCTGTCGAGGCCAATCTGGAGCTATTAAAATCATGTTTGGCTTGTCCTGTCTGACCTTCAGCAGTACTTTTGGGAGGAGAGGCAGAGGTGGAAAGGCATACACGTGAAGATTGCTCCAATTGAATGAGAGAGCATCCACTTTCCAAGCTGAGGATGAAACCTTTTGTGCAAAACTTTGGCAGCTGGTAATTTAGTGGAGAAGCGAACAGATCTATGTCTGGAGTTCCCCATAACACTGTCAACCTCTGGAATACATGAGGATCCAATTTCCACTCGTGGGGATCCATAATTTGTCTGCTTAACACATCTGCTAAGGAGTTCTGTGCTCCTGGCAGAAACCTTGCCTGAAGATTTAGCTGTAAACTGAGAGCAGTCTCCCACAAAATCATTGCTTGTCTGCATAGAGGATAAGAATGTGTTCCCCCTTGCTTGTTGATGTACCACATGACAGTTGTGTTGTCTGTTTGAATCAACACCTGCCCTGGAAGAAGTAAATCCTTGAAAGCCATCAATGCAAATTGGACTGCTAACATCTCCTTCAAGTTGATATGTAGATGTTGAAGTCTGGCAGGCCACGTGTCTTGTATCCATTTTCCATTTAGATGAGCTCCCAAGCTTTGTCTGAGGCATCTGTCGTTAAAATCTGACTCGCCTCTGGCCGGGTCACAGAGAGTCCCTTGTTTAGGTGACATTCCTGAGCCCACCACAAAATTCCTTTTGAATGCAAGGTATTATTTGAATGACAGTGTCCAAATCTTGGCAATGCTGTGTCCAAACATTCTTGAGATACCATTGTAGCTTCCTCATATGCAGTTTGGCATTGGGAAGTACCAGAATACAAGATGCCATGAACCCCAAGGCTTGAAGGACTGTCCTTGCAGTCAGCCTGGACTGATGAGACAACTGGTGGAAGTAAAGAGAAAGATTCTTTTGTTTGTCCGGGGTCAAAAGGCCATCTGGGATGCTGTATGCAGTCTCACACCCAGAAAGCACAAGTCCTGAGAGGGTACTAGACTGGACTTTATTTCGATCACAGAATACCCCAGGCATCTTAACACTGCCATCACATACTGTAAATGATGAAGAAGTTCGTCCTTTTCTTGGGCCAGTATCAGGCAATCGTCCAAATAAGGATAGATCTGTATTCCTCTTAGCCTGAAGAAAGCTACCACTGGAGCCAGAACCTCGTGAACACTCTGGGCAGTAGATAAGCCAAAGGGCAATGCAGAGAACTGATAATGTGAAGTCCCAGCCGAAAACGCAGATACTTCCTGCAACTGGGCCTGATAGGAACATGAAGGTAAGCCTCTTTGAGATCCAGAGTCACCATCCAGTGATCTTTGCCCAGCAGAGGTAAAAGCTGTTGTAACGTTAACATTTTGAACTTGGGAATGTCCAGATATGTGTTGAGGATGGATAAATCCAAAATTGGTCTCCACGTGTTTCCTTTCTTTGGTACTAGAAACAGGCGAGAATAAAATCCTAGGCCCACTTCTGGCAGAGGAACTGTTTGTATGGCCCCTATTTGAAGTAGTAGAGAAATTTGTTTGCGAGCCTCTAGTCTTTGCTGAGGAGGAATGTCCGGCATGCCTTTGAAAGGAGGCAAGGTATGGAAATAAAACTTGTAACCCTGGTGTATGATATCCAATACCCATTTGTCTTGGGTAATCAACATCCAATTTTCCTTGAAGAGTGCTAACCTTCCTCCCAAAGGTGCTGCCAGGCAAGAAGGATCTGGCAGCTGAAAAAGTAGGTCATTGGGCCTGTTTACGAAAGGACTGGCCCCTGCCCTCCCCCGAAGATTGTGCAGGTGAACTCCCTGTTCTAGGCCTGAAAGAACTCTGAGCTCTGCCCCTACCACGTCTAGATCTACCCCTAGACTGAGAATCATAAGAAGGATACGTCCACCCCTTAGCAGGCCAATTCCTACTAAACTTCGGAGGTTGAACTTGCAAAAAATCTTTAACAGCCTGCATAGACTTAGCCTTGTCTTCCATTTTCTTCAAGACTGACTCCACAGGTGAACCAAACAACACATCAGACTGCAAAGGAGCATCCAAAATCCTTGTCTTAACATGGTCAGATAAATTCTGATCCTTTAACCAGGCGTGCCTGCGAAGAACTGAGCCAGTGGCAGCCACCCTAGACGAGGCCTGCACAGCATCAAAACCACACTGTAATGAATGCTTACCCACTTGTTCAGAGACATGCACCAAATCTTGCAATTCTTTACACTCAATGCCTTCTGCCAGAGCATCCACCTTAGACTTCAATTGAGAAAGAAGAAAGTTTTGATATTTCAACATATGAAACTGGCAATTCAAAGCCCTCATAGCTAAGGTAGAAGATGTATAGACCTTCTTTCCCCATCTATCCAAAGCTCTGGCTTCTTTATCTAGAGGAACCGGATTTTTTACAACAGAGGCCTTGACACCCTTAGGTCCCTGGCTAATAGTTTCTGGGTCCGCCTAGGACTCTTATAAAGATATTTATGAGCCTCAGGCACCCTGTAATACCTATCCGGTTTAACAGGAGCAGGAGGCAGAGAATCAGGATTAAGTGAAGCCTCTGCAAACACATCTTCCACAACATCCAGAACAGGGGGTATAGCCAAGGGCCTATGTTGGGGTAACAGCAAAACTCCGAAGCCTTTTCCTAGAATCAGAGAAGTCCTGACCTTCCCACTTAAAATGTTCCCTCATAGAATGAAGTGTCTCTGAAAAGAAAAATCCTCTGGAGGAGAAGCAGAAGGAGTGGAATCATCTGCATCAGAATCAGAATAAGGAGAATACTCCTGCAAGTCTTCAGCTGAAGACTCTGAAATATCCAAGCCTGCTCAAAACTTCCCAACTCTGGCTCCACCCTAGGCCTCTTATCAGGAGGGGCATAGAACCTCTAATCAGAGTAATTAAATCTTCTGCCATTTTAAGCATGTGCTTCTTAGGCACAGACCCTGCTGAACTAGGAGTGACACCAACAGAAGCAGAAACTGGCCTGCCTCTGGGAGAAGCCTTGGAAACAGAAGGAGAAGGCCTAACCACCCTAGGAAGGGAGGGAGAACAGTAACTTGGGAAGCCCCTTCAGCCTGACCTGCCTCCTGAGAGACCACCTCCTGCAAAATCAAAGTCTCCCCTGAGACTCCAGAGAAGTCTCCGTGGAACCACCGGTTCCACTGAAGCCTCTAAAGAACCGGCGTCCGAACGGACGACTCATCTTGCCTGGGTTTAACTGTTTTGTCTTTGCGCTTCTTCAAGAAGCGGCGCGGAGAATCCGACGGCATATTATAATTGCACCGCTTCCCAAAGACCAGCCTAGCACAATCCAACCTTCGCTAATAGTGCGTTTATTGAACCTAGCACAAAGCGACACCCAACGTCGTGCTCAGGCCCCAAACAAGGAATACACAAAGAATGATAATCCCTATGCGGTATCTGTTTCCCACAAGAAATACAGTTATTCACTTTTTCTGACATCCGGTAAAACACTGAGGCAAGAAAAAACCAAAATAATCCCCAACGGGGTACTTAGCCAACTTGGATTCGGTCTGAAACTCCGAATTCGAAAAATTTCAGAACGCCGAACGGCACTTGCAACGCTGCTTCTGCATCGGACCACGCGGCAAAAAAGACTGAGGAAATGACGTCGGTCATGCGCTTTTGTACCCTGACGTCCTGATGTCAGTTTTAAGCGCCTTGACCGACGTCAGCCTTATACTTTGGTATTCGGGCCGACCGAGGACAGCGGACTACCCATATGTAAGGACTGCAGCAATGTGAGATGAAGAACATCCAACACAATCTTACCTCTCTGGCTTTGTCTCCAAACTGTCCAATCTGAGCAGGCCCTCTAATATACTAATTCCTAATCCTGTCCATCCTCGTAATCTTAACATCTTTAACTCTTCCACCTCCAGCTCTGACTCCTGCCTTTTTGCCAATGCCACCATCTCCAACCCATGTAACATAGCTGGTCTCACTACCCTCTTGTAGACCTTTCCCCTTCACGCTTACTGGTACCTGCCTGTCACAAATCACTCCTGACACCCTTCTCCACCCACCCCACCCTGCCTGTACTCTCTTCAGCTCCTTCACACTACTCTTGTACACATCCTGTACCACTCTTACAAAATTCTCTGTCACTCCAGACCTCCTCATAAGTATGCTATTTCTCCCATTAGTACTGAATTTATCATTTTTCAGAATTCTCCAGAAAGGACAAGTTTGTTTTATTTCCTCTATTATTTTTCCTATTGAATTCTACTTGCATCCTTATTCCCAAATTTTATACCCAACACAGAAATTTAATTCACTGTAAAATATATACCCCCCATTGTTACTACATCACCTAAACCTTTATCTTTTTCTTTACTTAAAACCAGCCCCATTACCTCTAGACACCAATTTGAAAATGATTACTTCTTTTATTTAGTTTTTCTCAATTGTTATAATGTCATCTGCATAGGCTAACAGAACTGAATTCTTAACCCTTCAGGTGTTAAATGCCCTGCCGCCTTCATTTTGTAATTTATTTCAGATACTATCACATTCATAATTAATGCACAGAGTATGCAACTCATTGGGCATTCCCAATGAGTTATATACTCGGTGCATTAGTTATGCACAGAGTATACAACTCATTGGACATCCCCTGTATTACACCGCTCTTTATATACATCTCTTGGCTTAACCAGTCATTTACAAGTATGTTTACTTTATTATTACTGTATCTTCACATTCATAATTTCCTAATTTTCTTATTTATATTCCATTCTTTACTCCCCATATTTCTCTATATACTATATATAATATATTCCATAATATTTTCCATTTTAGTTTCAAATCTCTTTTGTATTTTCATAAAGATCTTATAATCATTATTACTCAATACTATTAGTATCCATGTTTGTTACTGTCTTCTATCTTCTGTATGAATTTAAATATTCCACTACATAATTCTTTTAAGAAAAACCTTCATTTAACCATTCATTCAAAATGTTTAAAAATATTTTTTTACCAATCCCTTAAATTTTTATACATTTCATACCCTTTTCCATCTGGTCCTGCCGCCAAATCTATACTTACTTGTCCTAATACTTTAGCTCACATAAAGAAATCGCATTTCTAACTCCTTATTCTCTTTTTCTGTTAAAAGTTTTACTTTCCATGTTTTTTTTACTACCTCCTTTTTTTAAAACATTTCTTGTATGTACTGTACTACAGTAACCATAATCTTTTCCCCGAGTTCTAATTCTCCTTTTACATTTTTTGTTTCACTTATTCCTTTACTAATCTGCTTAAGTAACTTAATACTACTTTTTTTCCTTGTAAAAAAAAAAAAAATATATATATATATATATATATATATATATATATATATATATATATATATCTTTGCTTGGGTCCCTATCAGCTGACAGAGTTTTTCAGAAACTCAAACTCCCTATGGTCAAAACCATATAATTGAGTTTTTGAAAACATGAAGCTTTTGTACTGAAGATCGCAGTAGAGCGAGAATTGGGAAATTTACCCATTTCCTCACTGTAGTGCGATCTCTGAGTTGGTATTTATAAAATTGCAGGCAGATTTTTGTGGGTTTTTTTGTTTTTGTTTTGTTGGAGGTTTCAGTTTTGGAAACTCGATCATATGGTGTCTTTGATTTTTTTTTCAAGTTTCTGAAAAGTCGATCATCTGACATTGACCTCTCTGCTTATAAAACAATTATTGTATTTGTTCTTGGTTTCTTTCATACAATTCTTTTTCTTTATCAAAGTACTGCCATTATATTTTAAATCTTCCAATGCATTGTTATATGTTCTTTTGAATTTCTTTATTTTTTTCACATTTTTCCTTAACTACCATCCACCATTCAGACCAATTTTTATAAAATGTTCTCATACTAATATGATCTTTCCATAGCTGTATTACTAATCTCCTTCCTTCTGCATCCCATACTTTCTCATTTACCACTTTTATTCCTTTGCCTATTTTTATATATTCCTTGTTTTCCTCTATCTCTAGCCCTACTGCAAGATGATCAGAAAATCCTGTTTCAGCTACATCCCCTTATCCTATAACTAAACCTTCTTGATACAAAACAAGTATGCAGTGAACTGAAATTTTTAGTAAGTCCAGGAATGTTTGCCCCAAAGTTGTAACTTACTTGTAACATCTGTCTAATATCATATCCTTTCTTTTTACGGTTGCCTCTTAAATCACCAGTAAAGTCTCCTGTTGTTATAATATTCATATTTATCATTACATAATTTAAAATCTGATGAAATAAACTTTCCTTTTCTTTACAATTAGTATAAGAATATAATCTTAAAATGATATATACTTATTCTTTCCATTTTAAATCTACAATGGTTAATCTTCCCATTTTTGCTAAAGATGCATCTAAAATCTTTACTGTATTTCTAAAGAATATCGCTATCCCAGAACATTTCTCATTTCCCAAATTCCAGATTACCTTTCTTCTACAGAGTTTCTCTATGTATAATCTTTCATTTGTTAAAAATCTTGTGTCTCCTAATATAATTACATCTGCATCACATGTATTATACCCTCCAAAATCCCTATTCTGTTTACTACATCCTTAATAGTATTCACATTTACAGAAAGCACTCTAAGTTTTTTACTTTTTTTTTCCTTTTCCTTAGATTCACAGTTTCATAAGTTCACAGCTAATTAGTAAGCCTGCTGCCTTAATGGGCTATTCAAAGCCGAGCCAATTTGCCTCACAAAGGTGAGACTAAGACTATACCTTGTTTCTGCTTCAAACATCTTAACCATTACACCAACCCAAACCATCAGCTATATTTATTCTTTTTCACCCATTTCTTTTTCTTTTCTACTTGTCCCTTTAAATTTTCTTTTTCTTTTACTACTTATTTTACTGTCTGTTTTGGGTCTATTCCTACTTCTTTCCAGCCCCTGCTATCAAGCACGCCTTAACGTGCTTTAGCGCGGAGTTGCCACTACAGCAGCATCGGGCAGCGCCGGTTTAACAAGGTTGAACTTTTTCTGGCTTCATAAAGTCTGTTCTTCAACTTTTCCCTTAGAACTGCTCTGTTAGGAACCTAAACAGTTTACACCTTCACTAAAAAGCGCAGCACTTGTTCCTAATTGCTTTTTCTTCTCAAAAAGCTCAGCACTTGTCTTAAAGGCATATCCCTTGTCTTATAAGCATTTTCTTTGCAGGTCAAGCACTCCTATATTATACAAATCCCTCACTTGCAAAACCCCCAGGAGTGCCCACTTCCCTGCTAAGCCCTCTACTTTTCTGTCTCATACCAACTCATAATTCTTTCTAGCATGTCGAAGGGTCAGATGCTGGCGTCCTCTCCTGCCCAGTTGGTGAATCTGGGAATTCTGAGGCAATGATACAATTGCCTCATGTACACGGACAACCCTCTCCTCCTCCCACATAACACTAACACTTGCGAGAGATGCAGCTATTTAGCCAAACTGGAGGCTGAGCTCTCTCAACTCAGGACTGGCAAGACCAGGCAGGAGGAGAAGGCAACTACACACACCACAATACAAGTCTCACATAACTCAACCACACCACTGAATCAAACACATAAACACACTAAGACATACTCGAGGCTCTGAGTAAAAATTTACCTAAACAGCAAAGGCCTCCAAAGCAGACACCCAAGCAACTGCAAACTCAAGACACCACACAAACAACACACAAAAAACAAAATCAGTGTGCAAAGCAGTCACTGCCCTTAAGGCCAAATACAACACCAAACATACTTGTCATAGGTGACTCCATAGTCGGACACACTGACGTCCCACTCACCAGGCTGAACAAGGAGAAGGTCACGGTAAGCTGCCTATAGGGCGCTAGAATCCGCCACATAACACAAGCACTCAGGTCACTCCATGGCAAGTACAAGTATGACACAGTCATTGTCCATGCTGGTGTGAACGACCTGAGACGTACCTCCCTGGACTACATGAAAAGAGACATAGAGGAGCTCTCTGATTATGTAGACCAGGCAGGTATGACCCTGACCCTGAGCAGTATCCTTCCTTCACCACGAATGATGCCACAATATAGTGACAAGATGATCAGCTTTAACAATTGGCTTAATTCCTGGTGTCATTCAAAGGAGATCCAGTGTCTGTCTGCTTGGGATGACATGCTTGACAAGCCACGCTGCTTCGCAAGGGACGGCTTGCACCGCCACCCTGGGATTCCGGATATTGGCTAAGGCTCTTGCCACCCCCATAGTGCCTTTTTTAGGCAAAGCTCAAATTCTAAACCTACCACCCTAGAAAACAAAAACGGGAAGAAACTAAGGGTAATGCTTTTCAATGCCAGAAGTCTAAATCTCAAAATGCACGCACTCGAGGCCCTTCTCAGTATGGAGAACATCGATGTCTGTGCTGTGACTGAAACCTGGTTCAAGGCTCCTGAGAGCACCCCAGCACTATCAGGTTTTACCTCATGTCATGCGTTCCGGCCCCAAAACCCGGACCATACCACAAAAGGAGGGAGTGTATCCATATTCATCAAGGATACCCACACCTCCAGGTTGGTGGCTACGCACGAAGCATCGGAAACCATCCAGGTGCAATTAACCACAGGCAAAACTGCTCTACAATTTGTAGCATGCTACAGGCCACCCTCTCAAACTCAGGAAACCCACACAGCCTTCCTGAAGACACTGGAGGGTATAAATGTATCACCAAACACCATCATATTGGGTGACTTCAACTACCCGAATATAGACTGGGAACATTACTCAAGCCCCAACTTTCTAGTCCAAAGGTTCCTGGAGTTCATAAATTCAAATGCCATGGAACAACTAGTCACCGTCCCCACAAGAGGAGAAAATATACTAGATCTCATCATCACAAACATGGGGACAAAATGCTCCACACCGAAGTATATCCCTCTTTGGTGAGATCAGATCATAAACTAATCTCACTAGAAATCCACATCCGCCCCCACCCCAAACAAAAGACCACAGTGAAGAACTTCCCTAAAGCAAGCTTGCCACTACTCAAGCCAGGTGTGGTATCCTTCAAAGCGGGGGAGCCAATGGAAACCACAACCCAAGCTGCGGAAGCCCTTACAAATGCCTTCTATGAACACCTTCAGGACTGCATGGATCAGGCAATCCCAAATAAAACCAAGACTCTTTCCACCAAGGGCAAACGTCCAGTCTGGTGGACCCCAGCCATAAACAAACTTTACAATAAGAGGAGAAAGCTATTACATGATAGAGCAAAATCCCAAAAAGGGAAGGCATCTTTGATCAGTACTAGCAAGAAACTACGATCCCTCATAAAATCATCAAAGGCCAACTTTGAGAAAAAAATTGCCATAGATTCAAAAGACAATCATACAGCCTTCTTCAGCTATGGCAGAAACCTGGGTGGAAACTCCCAGATATGCTCAGAATTAGTCCAAAATGATACAAAAATCACTGAGCCCACAGACATTGCCAACATACTGGCAGACAGGTTCAGCGCAAACTTCACCCCCCCTCTTCCCCCCAAAAGGAGAGATAACTATCCCAACAGAGTGTAGCCTCCCAGACATCTCAAATGCACAGGTGAAAGCTGCTCTCTCTAAAGCTAAAAACACAGCATCAATGGGACCAGATGGTGTCCCCGGCTGTGTGCTACATGAACTCAATGAAGAACTAAACCCGCACATAAGGCAGCTGTTTAATCTTAGCCTTACCACAGGATATGTGCCCAAGGAGTGGTGTAAGGCAACTGTGGTCCCACTCCACAAAGGTGGTGCCTCTACGGACCCTGGTAATTACCGCCCCATAAGCTTAACAAGCCTGGTCTGCAAAGCTATGGAGAGGATCATAATGGAACTCATAAACAAGGACATAGGGGACTTGCAGACCTTGGACCCAACCCAGTTTGGCTTTGTCAAGGGCAGATCTTGCCTTTTGAACCTGGTCAACTTCTTCGAAACAGTTACCAAGGCCATTGATGAGGGAAAGGCAGTCCATACAGCCTACCTTGACCTTGCAAAAGCTTTCGACACAATACCCCACTCGGGTATCATAGAGAAACTTACCAGCTTAAATGTAAACCCATATGTCACAAGATGGGTTGCAAATTGGCTAAAGGACAGAACCCACAGGGTTAGAGTTGCTGGAGCCATGTCAGACTCCAAGCCGGTTACAAGTGGTGTCTCACAGGGCTCAGTCCTTGGCCCCCTATTGTTCGGCATCTACTTCTCAGTAGTACAGGCAAACATAGGAGGACTATGGCTGACAAAGTTTGGGGATGACTGCAAACTGGGTGCCATAGTGGATGGTACATCGGACACAGACATCCTTCAGAGGGGTCTCACGGAAACTGATAGCTGGTGCCAGAGCCATGGCCTGAAGTTAAACGCAAAAAAGTGTATAGTCATACCCTTCGGGAAAAACAAGGTAACCCCAAGCTACCATATAGGTGGCAACCCACTAAGCACAGAAGAAGTTATCAGGGACCTGGGCACCCAGGTTGACAGTGGCCTCTCGTTTGACACTCACGTTGCTAAAGTGGTTCGAAAGACCTTCTACATTGCCCATCTGATCATGAAGGGATTCACATCCAGATCAAGTGAGGTCATTGTTCCCCTGTACTCTTCACTTATCAGGCCAATGATCAAGTACAATGCCCCATTCGGGATGTATCTCACCCGACACCTTCAGCAATTGGAGAGACCCCAAAAGTTCCTCACCAAAAGGATAAAGGGACTCCAAAACCTGTCATATACTGCCAGACTGAAGAAACTCCAACTCTATTCAGTTGCATACCGTCTGCTCAGAGGTGACCTGTGCCTGACATACAAGGCCATGACCAACCCGAATTAATGGACATGCTCCACCTCAAAAATCCAAATCCACCAGAACCACTAGAGCAAGTGACTTAAACCTTAGCACGGATATAAATAGGACATGCTGGAGGGATAGATTTATCACCCAGAGACTCCCCATGCTGTGGAATAAAATCCCGGTCCATGTGAGGCAGAGCACCTCGCTGGCTCTGTTCAAGAGAAATCTTGACCGGTGGATGGGAGATCGTAGGTTTACCCTGGGAATCATCTCTGTGTCACTGCTGGACAGAGGCACAACAAACTAATGGGCACATTATTTCTAACATAAGGGGTGGCGTAAGCCACATAACTTTGGGCTAGGCTTATAAATGCCTTAGGGCAGATAGCCTAGTATAAACCTATGAACCTAATTTATCACTTATTTTAGAGCCTTATTCTATGTCCTCAACATTTTTTCTCATATAATTCTTTTTAACAAAATATTACAGTTCCAACCACCAATCCATAAAGCCCTTTGAACATAAACTTTTTGCAATGCCCAGTACTTCTCTACATAGAGTTTCCAAAAATCATTTCAAAGTAACTCTTTCCAAAATAACTAGAGAGGGAAAGATGATAGAATGGGAAGACACAAATAATTTATATGGACTGCAGGTGAGAGATTGCCTTCCCTCTCAATGATTGGTATAAGAGTATAGGCAAAGAGAAAAAAAATAGGGGGGGGGGGTCCTAAATGAAAGACCAGCACTGGTAGATATTTTAGTAGAATCTATAACAGAAGCTGCCATTAAAAATTAATAATTAGTACAGCATATAAAATACTGCATGACAACTTTAAGAATCAATCAGAGGAGTTTAGAAAGGACTGGATAATAAATTCACAAAGAAACAATGGGGAATATGTCTCCCAAATATGCAAGAAAATCTAGAAGATTCATGATTTTTTGCTTGGAAATGTTTATATAGATATTTTTATATCCCAAGTAGGCTCACGTTTCCTCAGACAGCAAATGTTGGAGGTGCAAGGTAGAAGAAAGTGGTCATTTTTAACATTTTCTGGGAGTATGGTGAGTTGGCAGACTAATGATTCCCTGTGGGATGCACTGTCGGAGAAGCTGAGCTGACAGACTGGTGTCACTAGGGAAATGAGTCTTCTGAGCTATGATAGAGAATCGGAATTGCCTAGACATGGTAAGTCCTTGCTGAGTCTAATTATAGTGGCTGCCAAAAAAGCAATTACTAGAAAATGGAAATCAAAATCTAAAGCAACTATATTAGAAGTAGCGAAGACAGTAAAACAGACATGAAACAACTGGAACTGAGATCTTTAGATAAGGGTAGGAGCAAACTACATAGGAAAAAATGGGAATTGTGGGAACACCACATACAAGGGAGGAATGAGGTTATAAAAGAAGGATGGACTTGGCTGACTGAAAATGATTGGGTAGATTATAAATGATGTATAACATTTACAAATGGGAGTGTGTCAGCATGTTGTGCGATATAAAATGCTTGCAACTAGGATTGTGTCGGTTTGGATTGTTTTCATTTATATAAATGTACAATTGCCTATATCATAAGGGATGGTTTAATAAAAGTTGTTTAATAAAAGGCAGGAATTGAATAATTTATGTAATGTTCCTTAGATTATATGACATATAGCATGTGAAGCATAATGTTTGTAAACATGAACTTGTTAATATAGTCTGATTGCTTTTATATACATGTAAATTTGCCTGTGTCACAAGTGATAATTCAATAAGGGTGTTAAAGTCACTCTTCCACTTCTGATCAAAATTGTACAAGTTTTCTTTTTTGATTTCTCTGTTAAATGCTCTTATCGCATAAAGATTTAATGGATTACAGCCTTTCTTTTTTCATATTCAAGAAAGTTTTCAATTTAAAAAAATTGTCTCAAATATAATGTGACAAAATGTCTGTTAATAAGAATAAATGCTCTTACCTCATGTGCTTTTACACTCAAAGGAGCTATCAAATCTTCCCACAGTTCATATCTGTCCATTTCTGCTTTTTATGCATTGAATCCTTATGAAGTAATTTTTTTTTTCATTTTCTTATGCCTTTTTTTCTTTTCTGCTACTTCACTTTTGCCTTCTTTTACTTTCTCTGCATATATTTTCTTATCCAGTTAATTACTATTCTTCAGAATTGTCTCGGCATCATCCTTTCATATTTTCTCCATAATGCCCTCTATAATATCTAACCCTCCCCCTCGGAAATGCCTCTTCCATCTTCAGTCTTGCTCTGCATTATCATTTCTTTAAGGAAATCATCCTGCAACCCTCCAGGCTGGAGGGATGTAATTATACATCCATCATTTGCAAAGTAATCTCCATCAGACAGATTTCTTTGAAACAGCTCCTCAGAATCCTGCACTCATTCTCCAGTCTTCATATTGGCTTTCTCCTCCATTTATCTCATCACTCCTTCTCTCTCCATCTGCCTCCCTGTTTCTCTGAGCTGCCTCTGCACCTGGGATAAAAACAGGAAGTGCTCATCCAAAATGGGTCCCACTCACAATAGCGAGTAGGGAATTGCCCTGATGACATCACCACATTTCCCCAACTAATGTAAATACCACCTTGTGTCTCCACTGAAAAGAATGGGAGTGACCTGATGAAAAAAGGATAAATAAAAAAAATTTCCAATCTCTCATACACACTGCTATGCTTTCAAGAAAAAAATTATTTTCCTTATTATTTCTCTAAATCCTTTCAATATGGATCAAGGGAGTGGATAAATTAAGACTGACCTTATCTACTATATTATAAATTGTACCAATATAGTTCATGCAATCTAGTACAACCCTTGTAAACCCACTTCTAATGTCACACAGCACTGGTTGGAAACCAGTAATATCATTCCTTCTGTACCTTCATGAAAAGTACAAGCTACTTCCTAAGACCAACAGTCCCTTAACACCTTCATCATACTCTTGGTTCCCCTAAATTTGTCTCTTGCAGGCTATAACAAAAGGCTCAAATGTCCTTAAATAACCCAATGCCGTAAAATTTTTATTGAATTATCTGTCCATTTAAGACACAAACCCCATTCCTGTTTAGAACAATAAAAAAAAGTCTTTATCAGCCTCCCAGGTCCAATATAAATTCACAAATTTATTCACATAATTGCACAGCTTATCAAGAGGCAGTGAGGAAGAAAAGTACAACTGCTCCCCTACACCATCAAATGGTTATTAAGAAAGGAAGCATATCTTATTTACAGAGGGTGTTTTAGAAAGAGAAACCTCCAAGTAAGTGATGAACAATTAACTGGAGAATGTACCGCCAAAAGGTGGTTCACAGTTGTGTGTCTAACTTGTCTGGCGGTTCATTTTCCACCAGCAGAAAAAATTATTTTAACTTTAAAACATTCTAATGCAATATGTTAGTTCCAATCACATTACACTCCAGAAACTTCTACTACATACCCATACTCTGGTCACATCCCTCAATTCTCAAAGAAATAATGTTCTCCTTTCTAAAGATAAACAACTCCAAAAATGTATGCATCACTGTCCTGTATATTCACCATGGTAATATTATACCAGTTCTTGAAGAAATATTATCTTGGGCCTCCATACCATAAAAAACGAAACACCACCACTTGGTGATGTCAACATCAACTGGTCAAACATCAACTCAAAAACTCCAACCTTCAACATAAACTGTTTAACTTCACCCAACTTATCTCCCCCACCAGATATAACAGAACTAATGAAGGTTAAATTTTAGACTGGATCCTAGTCTCGGAGTCTTCCAAAATCACAATTTGGCATACTTCCACATACTTTAAGTGATCACTTCCTTGCATTTCTAGCTCGCTGTACTCCTTCTCTAACAAAAAAACATCACTCTAAACATGTAAGAAACCTATCCAACTTCAACCCACATACATTCAACCTAATCCTGAAAAGCAGCAACTGGAATAATCTAAAAACACTACCCCTAGAGGATGCTCTTCAACATTTCAAGCTACCGTTCCAAAATTATTAGACAGCTTAGCACCACCCTGAATAAAAAGCTTAAAAGCTAATCAGGCTCCTTGGTTAACCAAACCAACTACAGAACTTATGACAACTAGCGACAAAGCCTGGAAACAGTGATACAAGCATAAAAACAACTCTAATCTACAAAAATACAAACAGTTATGCAACCAGGTCAAAAAACTGAAAACTAAAGACAAGAGCAACCATTACTTCCAAGTTACAAAATAGCCACAAAAATAACCCCAAACAATTCTAAACATCTATTAGTACCCTCCTTAACCCAGACACAAAGTAACCCATGCTCACACCCTGACAAATCCTCAGATCAAATTAGCAAGTATCTTTAACATCTACTTCACAGACACCATAGCAAACATCACTGCTACCATCTCCAAACGAATCCCCTCTTCAAGCACATCTGCCCAATCTACTCCCATCCAGCATAGCTCCCTGCAGGCTCCAGTCCTCACCACAAATTCACCAAATCAAACCAATCCCACAAGGCAAAAGCAGTCTCAGTCCCAGACAAGCTCAGACTCAAACTCTTGCTAGCTACTAATACCTCCTTCCCTGCCTTAACATTCAACACTGTCTCTACAGCAACATAAAAAAAAAAACTCCTCCTAAAGCTAAAACCCAGCTCTAATGCAGCAGATGGCTTCCCCACACAGTATCTAAAAATTGCTGCTGAAAGTATTGCCTACCCCATCAGTATAATCATAAGTAGATCCATCCAAGAATCCTATGTTCCCAGTCTCTGGGAAAAAAAGCATTCATACCTCCTCGACACAAAGGGGTAACAACTAATATTTTCATCTTCCACCCTATAGGCATACTGTTTCCATCTCTAAAATCCTCAAAAAATGTGCACACATACAGCTCCTATACTTCCTTTTTAAAAAGAACATCCTTTTTAGTCTCAGCATAGTTTCAGACCAGGACACAGTACCTCCAATGTCCTAATATCTTTTCTGGATATAGTCAAAGCCTGTGACTCTGGTAAAATTGTCTCCACTCTTTCTGGACTTGTCCAAGACCTTCAGTACCATCTCCCACTCTCTCCTTTCTCAAATTTCTAGCAACAGCCAGTCAACTCCATCACTTAACTGGTTCAAAAGCTACTTTTCCAACAGACAACATGCCATAAAATAGAAAAAAGAAGTTATGTACTCACCATAACGTTCCATCTGAGTAGATACTTCATTTGTCTGCAACCTGTGGGTAGTCGGATCCGACCTCGGATCCGAACCGCAGCTTCAAGCTCCAAGATCCGAGCTCCTAGCTCCTCCCCCTACCCATAATCCCTCACTACCAACCACATTACCTCAGATCGGTTATTTTGCCCTATAGGCTAAAGACGGAGAAAAATCTCTAAAGGAACAATACCTTACCGAGGTTCGGGGGATGGCAGGGGGGGTCAGTTGCAGACAAATGAAGTATCTACTCAGATGGAACGTTATGGTGAGTACATAACTTCTTTATCTGAAGTAGTTACTTCATTTGATCTGCAACCTGTGGGACAGAGTCCCCAGCTTACCTAAAGACCCTGGGTGGTCCCTATGGAAGGATATTCCAAAGCACCATGGAGCCAAAGGAAGCCCTACTTCTGGAGATCATGTCCAGTTTGTAATGAGAAATGAACGTATGGGAAGAGGACCAGGTAGCTGCTGAACAAATATCGTCTACCGGAACTCTAGACCAAAAAGCCGTTGAGGTAGCCACAGATCTAGTAGAATGCGCCAACCGGAGCTGGCTTCCCAGATGAAGTGTATCCCTGTCTAATACACTGAGAGATCCAATTTGCCACTGTCACCTTAGAAATTGCTTTGCCCATGGCTGACTTAGCATAAGAAACAAACAACTGGTCTGACTTGCGAAAATCTTTAGTCCTATGCAAGTAAAAACGTAGTTGTCTGTGTACATCCAATTTGTGCAATGTGTATACACCCTTGTTTTGGAAGTTCGGGAAGAAAACAGGAAGGTTAATTGACTGATTAATGTTCGCCTCTGTGGCTACCTTAGGCAGAAAGGAAGGATTAGTCATGAAGGCCACTCTATCTTTGTGAAAAATAAGATATGGATGCTTAATGCACAGAGCTTGCAATTCTGAGACTCATTTGGCTGAAGTAATAGCGACCAAAAAAGCCGTTTTCCAAGATAAGAATTTCAATGGCACTGAGGCCGCCGGCTCGAAAGGTGGTCTTGTTAATGCTTGTAAGACCAAGGTAAGATCCCATGGAGGAACTGCCGGCTTAATAGGGGGCTTTAAGAGAAACACGCCTTTTAAAAAGGTCTTGCATATTTTTGCTGACGCCAAAGAATCTACGCCATCCCCTACGTGATAATGAGAGATGGCTGCTAGCTGGACCTTAACCGTGGACGCACTAACTCCTTGTCTAAAAAGAAGGGACAGGAAGTCCAGGATAGTGGGAATAGGAACCGTAAAGGGATCCAATTCCTTATCCTTTTCCCAGATGAAAAAGCGTTTCCATTTACTGTTGTACAGCTTTCTGGTGGATGGCTTATGAGCTGCCACCAGAATGGCCTTAACAGGGGACGAGATACCGGGAGTCCTAGCCATTAATGGAACTGGATCAACCAAGCTGTGAGCCTGAGGTTGACCAGGTTCGGAGTGTGGCATCTCGTCGGATGTGAGATTAGGTCTGGTCTGGGGTCCAGAATCCACTGTGAGACTGCAGAAAGGGGAAACAGATTTGTCGAGGCCAGAATGGGGCTATGAGAATCACTCTGCTCCCCAACCGACAGGCTTTCTGGATGAATTTCATCATCAGAGGAAGAGGAGGATACGCATAAAGGAGACCGGGTGGCCAAGCATGAACCAGAGCGTCCCTGGGGGATTCCCCTCTGGGGGGAACTATCGCAAAGTAATCGCTGCATTTTGTGTTTAGGGGAGAAGTGAAAAGGTTGCAGCGAGGTTGACCCCACTTGAGGAATATCTGCTTCGCGACAGATGGATTCAGAGACCACTCGTAAGGGCTGAGGAATACCCGACTCAACTTGTCCGCTAATATGTTGGACAGTCCCGGAATGTGCGTTGCTATCAGAAAGCGGTTGGTGGAAATCGCCCATTCCCACACTCTCATGGCTTCTCGACACAGGGGGTAAAGATCTGGTCCCTCCCTGTTTGTTTATTTACCAGACAATGGACATTTTGTCCATCTGGATTGCAATAGTCCCTAGAGGAAGAAGGTGATGAAGAGCTTGCAACGCCAAAAGCACTGTCCTCATCTTTAGGACGTTGATATGCAATGCAGTCTCTAGAGGAGTCCATGTGCCTTGGACGGACTTGCCTGCGTAATGCCCGCCCCATCCGAGGCAAGAAGCGTCCGTGGTCAACGTGGCTTTGACTGGGGGAATCACAAAAGGTCTCCCTTCTTTGAGCGCCTGTGCCTGTAACCACCAAAGAAGGGAGTCCCTGCATGCCCTGCTCAGGGGAATCGGCATGTCTAAGGGATGGACCGATAGCGACCATTGGACCTGGAGAGTCCACTGTAACACTCACATTCGCAGACGTGCATGAAGAGAAAGGCCGATCGCTGCTGACATAGACCCTAGCGCCCTCAGGACTAATTCTGCTGGAGGAGCGGGACTCCGAAGAATGTCTAAGACTTGGAGAGACAAACTGTTCAGCCTGACCGATGTAAGAACCACTTTGGAGATCCGAGTATCCAACCTGGCCCCTATGAATTCTAGGGCTTGAGTGGGGCACAGGCAGGATTTCTTTAGATTCACTGAAATGCCCAAACGACGGGCCAGAGAGAGGGCGTAATCTCTCACCACACCCAGTAGATGCCTGTTGGGGGCGGTGAGGAGCCAGTCGTCTAGGTAAGGGAACACCTGAATGCCCTGGAGTCTCAGGTGGGCTGCAACCACTGCCATTACTTTGGTAAACACTCTGGGGGCTGAGGTTAGGCCAAATGGAAGAACCCTGAACTGATAATGACTGGCTCCTAGCCGGAAGGGGAGGAACCTCCTGGATCATCTGTCCATTAGTATATGGTAGTACGCATCTTTGAGGTCTGACGAGCACATCCAGTCGTTCTCCCGCAGAAGGGGGAGAATAGATTGGAGGGTGACCATCCGGAACTTTTCCTTGGGTATGAACAGTTTCAGGGATGAGAGGTCTAGGATGGGTCTGAGGTCCCCCGTTTTCTTTGGCACCAAGAACCACCTGGAGTAATAACCCAACCCGGACTGATCTGGGGGGACGGGCTGGATGGCTCTTTTTCTTAGCAACTCTGAAATTTCCAGAGCTGCGGACTCCCTCTGATGGGGTGGAACATCGGGGAGACATTTGGGTTTGGGGGGGGGGGGTGTGAACGGTATAGTGTAACCTCTGGATATAATCCGGAGCACCCATCGATCCGTTGTAATGGACTCCCAGTTTGACAGGTGCTCCGATAATCGCCCCCCGACTGCCTCCAGAGAGGGACAGTTGGGTAAGCCCTCAGGGCTGTTGCGTGGGTCTGTCCGAGAAAGGTTCTCTAGACCCGAAGTTACGCGGCCCCCCACTGCCTCTGGGCCGGCGTCCACCTTGTCCTCCTCTGCCTCTAGAGTACGAGTTGTCCGCAGCAGGACGGGATTGCTGAGATTTACGGAACCAGAGCTTCTTTTGCCCCCTCTGATTCCTGGAGAAGGATCTTTGGGTGTTAGAGAAGCGGATTCCGATGGCCGACAGCGTCTTCCCATCCTTCTCGCTTTGGACCAGCGTGTCGCGAACTGTTGAGCCAAATAAGGCCGAACCGTCATAAGGGACGTTCGAGAACGACGCCTTAAAGGGTTTCGTGAAGTCGCAAAGGCGGAGCCAGAAGTGACGTCGTAAGACCACTCCAGCTCCGCTAGCTCTAGCGGCTCCTTCCGTGGCATGGGAAAGAAGCCGCATAGATGTGTTTGATATGGACTTTAGAGTGGCCATTCGAGTCTCAAAAGCCTTTTTGTCTGGGACCGACATGGACTCCGGAGGAGCTGCAGCGTATTCTTTAATTAAGTCACGCTGTAGCCTAATGGTGTGTGCCATGTAGTTCAGCGACCTTATTGTAAAGGTCGCTGAAGCAAACATACGCTTCCCAATACAGTCCAACGCCCGGGACTCCTTGTCCGGTGGGTGGACCGAAGAACTTTCCTGGGCAAGTTCTTTCCTAGTGGCCGCCGCCACCAACATAGCATCAACCAGCGCGCCTTTGGACCAAGAAGGTCTATCAGAGGCAGGGCTGAGGACCTTGTCCGGGCGTCTAGGGATAGGCTCCACAGTGTCGGGGTCTTTCCAAGCCCTGGTGGTAATTAGATCCACCAAGGGGTCGGCTGGGGGGGACACCCAGGAGGTAGATGGGCCTGCCTCAAAGGCCTCCAGAAATACAGATTCATCCAGGGAGGGCTTTTGGGCAGACCACCCCCCTCTTATACGCAACATTTCCATGATGTCTCCGAAGGAGACCTCTTCAGGGGGTGACCTTGGGGAGCCCTCCGTATCATCCAAATCCGTATCCATGGTAATGGGCTCGGGGGAGTCCAGGTGCCTCCTTTTGCACTGATGCTTCCAATGCACCTGTTCAGCGGGACTGTCCGAAGAGGGCTCGTCCGCAGGGTGGTGCTCCTCCATAGGAACCAACTGGAGGGCTTGGGCAGGCTGTCCAGATGGACGGATGATTGAAGACAGACCCTGATACAGTGGGGGCCACGGGTGGATCCGAAGGCCCGGTCGGGGACCTGGATGACCTCGACAGTACCCTCTCCACTACCTCAAAAGCCGAGGGAGATTCACTGTCCCCAGCCTGAAAAAGTAACCTCCCTGGCTCTGAGGATGGGATCGTGGTCGGAGCCGAAGCAGTCGGACCCGAGGTAGTGGTGTGCTCCGACCCAATCAGCGCCGAAGACACAACCACCCCCTCGGATTCGATGCTCAACCCTTGGTCCCAAGAGCTCGGATCCGACAAGCTCGAAGGTATAGTCGGCGTCGAAGACACAATCGCTATCGGCGCCGACGTATCCCCGGGTCCGAAAGGGCCTGGATCCGACAACTCCGAGACCCGAAAACGGGTCGGAGAAGGAGCGATCGGGGCAAAAATGGGGGCTGCACTCCCTCCCAAAGGGGGGGAAGGCAAGAGCATCCCCATCTGCATCTGGGTCTGCAGAAATCTTCGCATCATCCGATCCATGTCTGCTTCGGAGATGCTCCGTGTAGACCGCGAAGAGGCAGTCGAGGCGGGCCGGGAGGGCCGCCTCGAAGACCTCGAGGGAGACCTATCCTCCTCCTCCGGCTCCGGAGAAAAAGAAGGTTAACGGTGCCGAGAGGACGAGGATCCGGAGACCCTCACAGGGGACTTCAGAATTTTCTCAGGCGGAGTCGAGGGATGAAACTCTGCCCGCCTTTTTGATCTGTGACCCTCTCTGTCTTTGTGCTTCTTCTCCCTGTGGGAAGAAGCGCTAGACTCCACAGAGCAGGTACCTGATAAGGGAGGTTGAGTCCCAGGTACAGCTAAGGGAGTAGCCGGCGCCGAAGCTACAGGAGTAGCTTGAACCCGGCTGGGAGAGGAAGAAGAAGCCGATTCCTGGGGGAGTTTTCCCGCCAGGATCAGCTTGTTCTTCCTGTCCCTGAGTGCCCGGGGGTTGAAGGCCGCACATATCTGGCAGGCCTCCGATAGATGAGCTGCCCCCAGGCACAAAACGCACTGAGTGTGGCCATCAGCTGGGGAAAGCTTGTGGCCACACTCAGTACATTTTGAAAATATGGCCTTAGCTCCTTCAGCCATAAGGCCCTCTCACACACACACCCAAACACTAGGGGGGGGAGGGGGAGAGATAAACTTAAATTAAGGGAAGATTATTTATTTATTTTTTTTTTAAAAAGGGTTTTTAAGGGTTTGATTTTAAAACACACACACACAAATTTAACCAACAAAAAAAAGTCTATAATTAGAACAATCTCACCAGGCCAGGAGCTCTTCACTATGAAGCAACTGTCTTTAGCCGCGGCAAAAAACGATCTGAGGTAATGTGGTTGGTAGTGAGGGATTATGGGTAGTGGGGAGGAGCTAGGAGCTTGGATCTTGGAGCTTGGAAAGCGGCCGCTTCGGATCCGAGGTCGGATCCGACTACCCACAGGTTGCAGATCAAATGAAGTAACTACTTCAGATCACTCCATCTCACCCTGTATACACAAATCCACAGGTGTCACTCAAGGATCTATATTAGGCCCTCTACTGTTTAACATTTAAACAACCTGCACTCAAGAAGGGTCTCTTGTGCAGTACACAGATGACAACTATTACCTACTCTGCTGATAACCTACACAACTGCAACACATCACTCAGGCAGCATTCACTCCAAGGAAAACCACTCTAATCTATAAACCTCAACTTAACATACACTCCTTGAACCATAAAAAAAAAAATCAAACAAGTTTCACACACAAAATTGTTGGGGGTCATAACTAATTCAAAATAACATCAATAAAACAAAAATAATTGGGCATTCTGTACGACACAATCTGTTCATATCACCCCCTACTAAACAAATCCTTGTCTCCACCTTCCTTGTACCCTCACTTCTTTATGATGCCACATTACTAACCAACCTCCAATCACTCAAAGATAAACATGAAAAATGCTGTAACAAAATAGCCAAATTTGCAACTAACTTGTACATACCACTGCTCACTGCTAAAAATGCTGAAGTAGCTTGAGCTTCTCCACTACTTCATCTATCTCCAACTACTGCACACAAAATTATGACCAAACCTCAGGTTTGCCCTGCCCTAAATAACATTCTCCCAATATAATCCTAATAGGTCAATGAGATCAGAACACCATCTCCTATTGCAAGTCCACAAACCTAAGCTGCCAGCCGGCCAACTCCTATACTCCTGGACTTCAGCTAAAATCTGGAGTAGTCTCCCCCTAATCATTCACATTACCAAAAAAGAAAAACTGCTCCCTTTAAACAAGCCTACATAATCACTTTCTCTCTATCTGGAACTGTAATTGCACACAGCCTCCTCCTCCTCCTCCCATAACCCAGTACTCATTTTGCAACTAGTATTTTTCTCTGCACTTACCTCCAATATACCCTTATACTCTCCACTAACTGTGGACATCCACGGTGGTGCAGCGGTAGTGTTGTTACCTCACAGCAAGAGGTTCTCCCGTTCGATTCTCGGCTGGAATGCAGGGAGTGCCTTCTGTGTGGAGTCTGCATGTCCTCCCTGCGGTTGGGTGGGCGGTCGAAAGACATGCGTAAACGGGCGTGCCTTTGTTGAAGGTTGAATGTCGAGCTGGCACCTCGGCGTTTGTGAAAATCTACTGCCAATCATTAGCGGACTGGAGTTCTGCTGTGGTGACCCCTAACAGGGAAAAGCCGAAAGACAACAAACAAACTCTCCACTAACTGCCCCCTATCTAATTTCTGTTTCACTGTCATTGGTACCATCACTTTCTGACTTACTCTAACTCCTGCCCTCTTAAACCTATATTCTGTGCACTACTACTCCTTATCTCACTCAATATTACTTCCTCACTATTATATGATGCTTTAATTTGTAATAAACCTCCTTTATCACATTATACAAAATGTCTACAAATCAACCTTATCCTGCATGCTCTGTATAACTAAATGTACGTAGAATTTAGTTTATTCCTTGTATTAAGTAATTCTTGCTATTGTATTGCATTTCATTGTAACGTATTGCATTTTATTGTGCTGTATTTTTGTGGAGCTTTTCTCCCCAGGCCTCCACTTAAAATGGGGTCTGCTTGGCCCATTGAACCATCCTGGTAAACAAATGCTAATAAATAAATAACTCTGAATCTTAGCAGTAACTGCAGCTTTAGGTAACTTTCACTGGACAGAAGAGTGCTGTGGCAAGACCCATTTTGAAACTCCTTACCCTCGTGGCCTCAACACTGGTTGGGATCAGCAGATTAGTTGGAACAGACACTAAGACTACATTCTACACAACTGTACACAAATCCCTTCTAATTTAAGTTCTTCTTTTTTTTAATTCTCCCTCGAGTCTCAGTGTCTTTTCTTCTTGAGGACTCGCCATCTCCTCCCGAAGTGTCTTTTCAGTCACGATGGGAGAGAAAGTTAGAGGAACCACTCAGGACCTTAGGATCGAGTCACCTGACTGCCACCACTAATGGTGTTTCTAATAATGTCTTACAAAAGAAATAAAAATAAATAAATATACTTCAAGACAGTGAAATGTAAAATGTAGCAGTAAGCAAGAAATGGTCTCAGCTGTATACGATTTTGCCGGTACATTTTTAGATTTCTGATTTCAACCAAAAGAAAATGATAAAAACTTTTTCTTTTTTTTTTTTCTGGCACCAGATTGTATGGGTTAACAAAAAGACGGAGGCACGTACTCTTGTGCAAAGGCCTAAATATGCCACTGGAAAAAAACTTTCCAAATGAGCATGTAAAGCAGCTTTATGCCTTACAAGTGCAGGTAAGATAATCTGCATGCATTTACACTGTAACACTGAATTTAGTACTGGATTTCAGTTGCATTCTAATCCAGAAAAAAAGAGGTCATTGTCCCCCTCTACTCATCACTCATTAGACCCATTATAGAGTACAATGCCCCTTTTGGTATGTGCCTCACAAGACATCTACAACAACTGGAAAGGCCACAGAAACACCTCACAAAGAGGATTACCGGCCTCAAACAGATGCCCTACACAGACCGTCTCAAAAAACTCCAGCTTTACTCCGTCGCATATCGCCTACTCAGAGGTGATCTCTGCCTAACATACAAAGCTATGTCAAACCCAAAGCTGTTGGACATGCTCCACTTAAAGAAATCCCAATCCCTCCGAGCTACACGCTCTAGGGACCTAAACCTTGTCACCACAATAAACAGAACATACCGGAGGGATAGATTCCTGTCCCAGGGACTTCCCATACTCTGGAATAAACTACCTATCTATATCAAACAAAGCTCCCATTAGCACTAGTCAAGAAAAATCTTGATGACTGGATGGGAAAATAGGAAATTTACCCCGGGGATCACCTCTGTGGCTCTGCTCGACAGTGGCACAGGAAAATAATTTTCTTGGGTGGCAAAAGCCACGGTACCTTTTTGGCTGGGCTTTATAGGCCACAGGGCCGATAGCCTAGTACCTACCTATTTTAATAAAAACATGGCAGGTTTGAATGGGACAGACCAGCTCACACAACTACCACTGCATAAGTGAAAAGTACAGTTGTGTACACTTACCATAAATGTAGATGTTCGAGTGTATTCACTGTTGCAGTCATTACATTTGGATAATCTGCTGTCAGCCTGAATAACAAAGTCTTGGGTCCTGCATCGGTTGCTGTCTCCTCTTCCATGACGTCAGGTCATCAGGGGTATAAAACATGCAGAAGATGCCATTTTAATCAGTCTTTCTTGCCGTGCGGTGCCCGAAGCAGAAGCACTTCGCAAGTGCCGGTCGGCCGACTCGTGAAATTTTTGTTTTTGAGTTTCAGAATCGAAGTCTTCAAAACTAAAGCTAAGTACCCCGTTGGGGAAACTTTTTCTTGCTCCTTACCAATGTCAGTAAAAGTTAATAATTGAATTGCTTGTGGGAAGCAAATACCTCATAAGAATTTTCATTTCTACTGTATTCCTTGCCTAGGCCCCGATTACAACGTGCCTTGCTGTCAGTTTTGTGCTAAATTTAACCAACACACTATTAAGCTTCGGTATATTTTTGCTTCTAAATATTTTGGTTCAAGATTTAACTACCGTGAAATGTCATCAGTTAGCAATCCGACTACCGGAGTTCACAAAAAACACAAGGAAAAAGACAGTCAAGGTCCAAAATTGACGAAGCTTCTCCTAAGCCAGTCGCTGGTTTGCCGGTACTCAGTGAGGTGCTTTTGCAGCCCCTGATACCCACTACTTTTGAGTCGCAGGCCTCTACCGAGACCCATTCGGAGTCCAGTATGCCACGAAATTCGCAAAGTATTGAACCCACAGATGTCTCTCCCTTGGATGGGTCCAGAGCCACTGAGCAGGCACCGGCTTCTGAGGGTGTTTTCAGGCCTCAACATTTTTATATTAAACTGATGCCATCACCAAAAACAAGGTCAAAAATGACTTCTATGTCTAAAAAACTGACGCATGAACCACGTGCTCAGGCCCCTATGCCTAAAAAACAAATGATCAAAGTTTATATTTTATGTTCGATGTTTGAAAACTTTCTTAATATGGAGTCGATCATGTGAAATTCGAAGTTTTCAGACTTCGAAAAAGAAGTTATGTACCTACCATAACGTTCCATGTTAGTTGTCTTCTTCTCACCTTCTTTCTTGCTGGTTGGGTTCGGAACTGATCCTCGGCTCTGACTTGGCCTTCTTCAATAGCTCGAGAGCCGTTTACTGGCTCGAGGCTACCCTATATCCCATGATGCCTGGCGCTAGTTACTTAGATCTCGTTTGAAAAAGCTATTCCAGACATAAGTAAGAAAGAAATCTACCTTAGAAGCCACCTGGGGGCCCAACTGTGAATCTATCTCAGCAGAAAAATACAACCAGAGAAGGTTCAGCCAATGAAAAATGAAAGGGGAAACTCCTCTCGATCCACTAGGATAGGGGTATGGAGGATGGGACGCAAGAAAGAAGGCAAGAAGAAGACAACTAACATGGAACATTATGGTAGGTACATAATTTCTTTATGTTAAGTTGTATATCTCACCTTCATTCTTGCTGGTTGGGACAGCGTCCCTAGCACTTACTATTCTGGATGGCTCACTGGAACAGACTCTCCAGAACAGTGGAACCAAAAATCAGCCCTGTTCCTGGAAGCAATGTCTAATTTGTAATGAGAAATGAAGGTATGTGGGTTAGCCCACGTAGCAGCTACACAGATAGATTCCACGGGTAACCTAGATTGGAAGGCCACCGAGGTAGCCACTGCCCTAGTAGAGTGGCCTTTAGGTTTGGTAGATAATTTTTTGTTTCTCAGCTGGTAAATGAAAGAAATAATGTGAGACAACCACCTAGATAATGTTACCTTTGAGACAGTCTGCCCTTAGTATAGGAAATGAAGAGTTGGTCGGATTTCCTGAAGTCCTTTGTCCTATGCAAATAAAAATGCAGCTGTCTGTGAATATCCGACTGGTGCAATTTATATTCTGCGTTATTGGTGTGATTAGGAAAGAACACAGGAAGGTCTATGGACGGATTCAAATTATTTTGTGTACAGACCTTAGGAAGGAAGGAAGAATTGGTCCTTAGAGCGACCCTATCGTTATGGAAAACTAAGTATGGGAGACGAGTGCATAGAGCCTGAAGTTCTGAAACATGTCTGGCAGAAGTAATGGCTAACAGAAAGAGAGTCTTCCAGGATAAAAACTTAATGGAGCAAGATGCTGCAGGTTCAAAAGGTGGCAAAATTAGGGAAGCTAGCACCAAGTTTAAATCCCACGGAGGTGGTGAATCCCTTACTGGGGGCCTAAGCAGAGTGGTTCCTTTGAGGAAGGCTATACACAGCTTATGGGACATGATGTCATTAGAAGACAACCCAATGTGAAAATCTGAAATGGCAGCTAGCTGAACCCTGATTGTAGCAGAAGCGGAACCAGAATGGAAGAGTTCCGCTAAAAATTCCAGAATCTCGTGGACAGGGGCTGAAAAGGGATCTATACTCCTAGCCTCTGCCCAACAAGAAAAACGTTTCCACTTACTAGAGTAAGTTTTCCTCGTTGTGGATTTGTGGGATGAGATAATAATCTCCCGCACAGAGGAGGAAATATTAGGAAGCCTGGCTAAGGTTGGAAGTGGGGAAACCAAGCTGTGAGCTGGAGTGTTTGAAGGGCTCGATGCAGTCTGCCCGATTCTTGAATCAGTAGATCTGGAATAGGATCCAGATTCCAAGGCTGCTCGAGAAGATAATGATGAAGGAATGGGAACCATATCTGTGTAGGCCAGTAAGGGGCAATGAGGATCATTTTGCAACCCAACGCAGTTGCTCTCTGTATGAGTTTGGGTATTAGGGGAAATGGAGGAAAGGTGTAAAAAGTCCCTGAGGCCAATCGTGGACTACAGCATTTCTGGGGGAGTGGCCGGGAAGTGGAAGGACAGAGAAGAAATTGCTTGCACTTGCTGTTGAAAGGTGTGGCGAACAGGTCGCAACAAGGTTGACCCCATTTGTGAAAGATTTGTTCCGCAATTACCTGATTCAGAGACCACTTGTGAGGCATGAGAATTGCTCTGCTGAGCCTGCCTGCGATGATGCTGGAACTCCCAGGGATGTGCGTTGCGATCAGAAAATATTGGGAAGAGATCGCCCACTGCCAGAGTCTGAGTGCTTCTCGACATAGAGGATAGGACTTGGTTCCGTCCTGCTTGTTGATGTACCACACCACTGACATATTGTCCGTTTGAACTGCAATAGTCCCAGGAGGGAGAGAGTCCTGAAGGGCTTGCAACGCTAAAAGCACGGCTCTCATCTCCAAGACATTTATATGCAAATGGTACACGTGAGGCTGCCAGGTTGCCTTGGACTGTCCTGCCCTGATAATGCCCCCCCCACCCTATCAGGGAGGCGTACGTGGTCACTGTGTCGACTGGAGGGGGTAGCACAAATGGTCTGCCCTGGGACACTGATGGGGAGACCATCCACCAAGCGAGGTGCTTCTTGCATGCTTCTGTGATCATAATCTTGTGAGACATGGGAAGCTGTTGGAAGGACCACTGTGCGAATAGAAGCCACTGGAGGATTCTCATGGGAAAGCGGGCCAGGGGAACAAGAAGAATTGCTGATGCCATGGAACCCAGTGTTCGGAGGACAAACCTGACTAGAATCGTTCTGCACGTTAATAAAATCTGTACTTGCTGGCGGATTAGTGACATCCTGTCTGGTGGAAGGTTCGCAAACATGTTCCTGGTATTTAGATTTGCGCCTATATAAGTGATATGCTGACAGGGCAACAATGCAGATTTTTCGAAATTTATTGTGATACCTAGCCTGCAACAAGTTTTGAGGGTGTAGTCCCTGGCTTGCAGGAGGTGATGCCTGGTGGAAGCAGTAAGGAGCCAGTCGTCTATATATGGAAACACCTGGAATCCTTGATGACTCAGGTGAGCCGCAACCACTGCCATGCATTTAGTGAACACCCTGGGGGCTGTGGTGAGACCAAAGGGCAGTGCTCTGAACTGATAGTGACTGGCTCCCAGCCGGAAGTGAAGGAATCTTCTGGAGCGCCTGTGCATCTCGATGTGGTAGTATGCATCCTGAAGATCTATAGAGCACATCCAATTATCCTGACCCAGGAAGGGTAGAATGGACTGTAGCGTGACCATCCGAAACTTCGGTCTTTGTACAGATCTGTTTAATCTGCTGAGATCCAGAATGGATCTCTAGTCCCCTGTCTTTTTTGGTACCAAAAAGAACCTTGAGTAAGTTCCGGATCCAAGTTGGTCTGCCAGAACATCCTGGATGACTCTTTTGTGTAGCAGCTTTGAAATCTCTATGGCTGCTTGTTCCCTTAGATTGGGTGGAACATCTGGAAGGGACTTGTTTAACTTTGAAGGGGGTTGGGCAGAGGAGATTTTGTAACCTCCAGATATGATCGACTGTACCCACTTGTCTTGAGTTAGGTCTTGCCAGACTTTGGGGTACAGTGAGAGCCTTCCCCCGACTGCCTAAAGAGGTGGGCAGCCGGGCAACCCTTCAGGGATGCTGAAAGAGCTTCTCAGAGAAAGATTCTCTGCTGCCCTGGTTCTGCGGACCCCCTCTGCCACGAGGGCGGCATCTGTTATTGTTCCCTCCTCTGCCCCTGGACAGGAACTCACCACGTGTGTCAGACAAGGCTCCCTGGGGTTTCCGGAACCACATCTTTCCACTCTTCTGACCCTTGGGGTATAGTCTAGAAGGAGTGAAAAAACGGACTCCTACAGCAGAGAGAGTCTTGCCTTCTTGTTCACACCTGGTTAGGGTGTCCTTCACTGTGATCCAAAGAAAGCGGAACCATCAAAGGGGGTACTGGTGAACGATACTCTAAAGGGCTCCGCAAAATTACATAGCCGCATCCATGCGTGCCTCCTACGGGCGACGCCTGTGTCTGCGGCTCTACTCGCACCATCGGCTGCATAAGAAATGAGCCTCATGGAAGAGTTAACCACTGAATTCAGAGTCGCCAGCTGGGAGGCCACCTTAGCTTGAACCCCCTCAGCCAATGGATCTTGAAGGATATCTACAAGCTCTTTAAGGAGATCCCTCTGAAGGCGGGTGAAATGGCACAAATAATTCAGAGACCTCATAGAGAAGGTCGCTGAAGCAAACATTCGCTTCCCATATCTGTCCATAGTCCTAGACTCCTTGTTAGGGGGGTGGACAGATGAGGAAGTATCTGCCAACTCCTTCTTTGTGGCTGCTGCTACCACCATGGCATCGACAGGTATGCCCAGTCAAAAACTGTTTGTCCTGAGGTGCAGTTATAAATTTAACAGGTCTCCTAGGGGTCGGTTCCCACTGTGCCTGGAGCTGACCACACCTTCCGAGCCACCACAGACATAAGTGGGTCGAAAGGCGGAGACACCCAGGAGGTGGAAGGTCGGGAACCAAAAGCGTCCAGGAATACTGACTCATCCTCGGAAGGGGCTAGGGTATTCCAGTTCCCCCTCTGCCTAAGCATTTCCAAAATGTCTGAAAAGAGACATCTTCAGTATCTGATGCGACAGACTCAGGGGAGTCAACGTGCTTCCTCTTGAACTTCCTCTTACGAGGTGGCTCCTCTGAGTGAGGGGAGGCCTCGGAAGAGGAAGAAACACCCAAGGGGGTGCTCTGGAGTGCTGGTTCCCCACGCTTGGGGTCTGGAGGAGGGGCAGAGGCAGACGCAGGCACCATAGGGGGAGGAGCCGATGGGGTTGACCGTGGGACTGACTCGGGGGCCAGTACACTCCTCATGACCTCGAAGGCGCCCAGGCACAGAGAATACTCCGGCTCCGAAGAAACCGGAATTCCTCAACGCACCGAGGGGGACGGCTCCGAGGCCAATGTAGGAGCAGAGCTCACCTGCGCCGAAGCTCCGAGGGGGAGAACGGGGTCGGACAAGGGTCCAATGCCACTCGCCCCCTCGGAGCAGACGAGGGAGCCTCGGCGCCCTGATCCCTCCAAGGACGGTGACATGGTAGGGATCAGAGCCGAAAGAACCGAAGGGGAAGGTATCGGAGCAGACAGTTCCACGAGTCGAACCCCAATGAACTCCGGCTCCGAGTTCAAGAGAGGAGTCGGAGGAGGAAACTCTGCAGACGTGGACGGAGCAGACACCTGATGAGGGGGACTGGACAACATTTTCGCTAGGGCCTGCAATTTCAGCAGCCTACTGACCACTCTCTCCAAGTCCTGATCTGAAAGTCTAGAGGACCGAGAGGAGTGAGAGGACCTATGACTGCGCTCCAATTGGAGTAGAGGTGACTTTGAAGCAGAGCGTATCGACTCAAAAGAGGGAGACCTAGATCTCTTTCGACTCCCAGAAGGCTCCGAAGTACCTGTTGGAGCCGATTGGGAGGGAGGCACATCGGCTCCAGCCGGAGCAGAGGTGGATGGTGGAGTTTCACCCAGCAATGGCTCCGAACTGGGAGCTGAAGACTTAGGTGGCTTGGAGGATTTCACCGGCTGAACCTTGGCCGGTGAATCCTGGGGCTTGAGCAAACCCCTGAGAATCAACTTATTTTTACGCTCCTGCAGGACTCTTGGGCTAAACGCATGACAAACCGAACAAGAGTCCTGGAGGTGTACCGCGCCCAGACAATAGACACAAGTGTGACCATCTGTCAGAGACATCTTCTGACAGCATGAGTCACACTTCTTGAATCCGGACACTTTTGAATCCTTGGACATATTTACACACACACACACCAACGTCAACACTCACACACACTACAAGAAAAACAGCAGTTATCAGGTATACTAATTAAACAAACAGCTGACACGCACTAAATAAGTCTACTACTCCTAAGAAAGCGTTTTTTTTTTTTGTTTTTTGTTTTTTAAACTAGAAAGGACAAAAAGAGGGTTAGCCTACAATTTAAACGGCTACCACAAAAGGGAAGAGAGGGGGAGGGGAAAACCTCTCTAAAACGAGTTTTTAATATAAGAAAACAGGGGGGATACATGCTATTAAAGAGTCTAACTAGGGTTAATAGTACAATTTTAAGTATTAAGTATAGTAATAAGAGGTAAATTCTAGTGAAAATACAGAAAATACAAAAAGGTATACGAGCCTGAGCCAGTAAGACAACCTCGCAGTCTGAAGCGGCAAACGGGATCTGGGTAACTAGCGCCAGGCATCATGGGATATAGGGTAGCCTAGAGCCAGTAAACAGCTCTCGAGCTATTGAAGAAGGCCGAGTCGGAGCCGAGGATCGGCTCTGAACTCAACCAGCAAGAATGAAGGCAAGCTAGACAACTTAACATCATATAACATAGTCCCAATGACGCTTATGCTAATTTGATTACCTGAGAAAAAGGAATATGAACAGGGCACCTCAAAGACCCTGCCAGATAAAGTTACTGCTGGTAAAAATAAAGTTTTACAAGAAAGAAATTTTATATCCAAAGAAAATCTGGAGTCATCTCAGTCACAAAATTTAACTACAAACCAGGGAAACACTTTTAGGAAGCCTACAGTACTGAGGTATATCTAAGAAACTGTTCATCTGTAATAACAGAAACTAGAGGAGCTTCACCCTGAACGACCAATGCACAATTACTCAAACCAATTCCTTAACTAAAACTGATGGAGAAAACAATTTACCTAGACTGAAATAACTGTTTTTGCAAGGAGCAACCCTATAATAACTATGCATCAGCATTTCTAAATTATACCTACTGCCTCCATAGTCACACAGAAGTGGGGAAGGAGACAAGCCCCAGTAAAGCACATAGACATTGATCCTGCACTGCCAATATATCAAAGACATGATCTTGGGTCAAAAGTGAATTTGACCAGTTGTATCCTGGCAGTTAGGTCCCAAGTGACTGGCCACTGACAGCATGATGGGGTGCCATTCAGGAAAGTAAATTGATAAGCATGGAGAAGACGCAGATGAATATAAAAAAGCCATTATCAAACTTGCCAAATACTCGAAGTGTGAATTACACAACAAGAAAAAAGAATACAAGCAGAGTGCAGATGCAGTGTTTGACACATACAACTCCGTCTATGTCACACAGTAGCCCAACAGACTCGATTTTCAGAAGCCTCTGGACCAGTTTCATTACATTACCAATATACCACTAGTGTACTCTGGTGGCTGGTGACTTCAAATCAAAGGGGGGGGGGTGCAAGAGACAGCTGAATGGGTAGGTCCAATGGGAAGGGGTGTGGCCAACTAGAAAGGGGAGGAGCTATACTCAAAACCACAGAAACTGAAACGTTAAATACGCTGCCCTTGGTGCCAAACCATCATTATGAGAGAACAATCAAGACAAAATGAAGTGTAGAAGAAAAAATATTTCAGTGCATTGGCTGCATGACAGCTTACTTAATATGTAGATGGAAACAAAAAGGTTGTGAGGCATGAAAAAATAAATTGCTTTTTAAATACATTACTGGAATGCCAGTCAAAATCAAGTACAAGAAAAACAAGCAGCACTCAACTCAAACTACTTATCCTTGCACTGCAGTTCTAATTATAATTTATATTCAGGTTTATAAAAGTATCAAGTAACATGATGAAAGTAGCAATCTCTGTGATACCCCCACTTGTAAAAATGTTTCTTATCCAAAAAAGACCTGCTGCCTGACAATCACTATCTACTTGCTTCATGGGGAAAACATGATCAAAGTAAAAAAATGAACAGCAAACAAGAAACAAGCTCAAGATAAATTGCTTAAAGGATTACTGCACAGGTTACGGACCACGCATGATATATTGGCATTCTGTTTAGTTTACAAGTAAAGCTTGCAAAGATGACTGCAAGTCAACCTTGTCATCACAATGAACAAAACATGCTGGAGGGATAGGTTCCTGACCCAGAGACTCCCCATACATGCCCGTGCCTCCTTGGCCCTCTTCAAAAGGAACCTTGACACGATTGGATGGGAGATAAAAAATTCACCCCGATGATCACGTCAGTCACCCTGCTAGACAGGGTTCCAGGGAAGCAAATACTGTGGGAAGACATATCCAGGAAATTGTTATGGCTAGGCTTGTATAGGCCCTAGGGCCAATAGCCTACTACCAACCTATGAGCCTATAAGGTGATGAGCTTATTAAAATACTGTAATCCTGTCCTTTATTACAAATACTGCCATACGCTTTTCAACACCTAAGGCTTGTACGTTATCTGGTTATTTAAGTATTCTCTGCATGGCAACAACAAAAAGGCTTTCAATGTTGATAATTCTTTAACAGTATGCTTATTAAAGCTTACTTGCATCTTACAATCTCAGACAAGCTTACTTGATGGTCATTAAAGCATTGCTACTTAAACACAGAGCAACAGGCACATTCTGAATAATAAGAAGCATAAATCAACAGTATAAAAATATGACAGAAAACCAGAACATTCTGCAAAATCAAGGCCAGATGAAAAGCCACTGTAGTACTTGGGTCTACCTTGCATGGGGGGATAATATGCACACTTACACTTGCATGGACACATCCAGAGACACTACATGGGGGAGTGGGGTGCAAGAAGTATGTCAAAATTTGAAATGTCTCTGGCTGACTGTGATGGCCCTGACACATTTGTCAAACCTCTCAACCTCAAAGCAAGAAATCTGGACAAAGCCATACATAGAAGTGGGACAAAGGCCCCAAAATATGGACATTTAAATATTGCTCTTAAAAACTTAGAAAGATAACAGAATAGTAGGTCTTGCATTAGTATGAATTTTCTGAAGGGTATGAAATCTGAAACTCAAATGTTTCATTATTTTCTAACTTCAATCTTTAATGATTTGCCACTAATTTGCCAGAAAAACACAATTTTATGAAAAATAGACCAATAATGTGATGCAAAAATATAAAATAGCCACACAATACAGCTGGGAACCTGTCAAATAAGGGACACTTTTTTAATATTAGTACTTGAAACTTGAGCAGCTGACAAAACACATGTACATGCATTTCTGAAATAAAAGTAATCTATAACACTCTGATTATTACCGTTATTTATTAATTGCAAAACCTCCACATTTTCTTCCAAAACTGCCATTTTGCGGAGGGATTATTAGAGGGAAGGCAACTTTCGGAGCCAAAATCAGGGACAGTTGAGAGGCTTGGATATGCCTAATTCTATAAAGCAATTTATTTGCACGTACCTCTCAACCTGTTAATGCAAGAAATCTGGACAAGGCCAAATATATTGGGGGAAGATACAATCAGTACTAAAAATTGCTCTTGTATAAACTTAGTTGATAGAATACAGCACAAATCTATTCATTCTGTGAAAATCTAGACAGTTGAGAGGTATAGTTCAGCTGTCACTGTCAGAGTTTGCTGCCCTCCCCCCTCACAAAAATCGTGGTTGAATGGAGCCTCCCCCCCCCTGCAGCCATTCCAGTGTCCCATTACTTGGCTATTTCGCCCCATTTACCATAAACACTGTAAATGTGCATACTGCTTTACTTCAATGAATTAGATTTCAACTTAAAGTTTTATTTTGCATTTTACAGCACAAACACTAAGACATCTGCTAAACAAAGCAATGAAGTCTCACAATGAAAATAGACTTAGCATTAAAACTTCTCCGCCCTTAAAACTCACATTAATTGAAACAGCACTGAAACCCACATTAAAAGAAAATACATTCGGCTAATATAAAGATTAACTTTGGGCTGTTTTCAAATGATAGGCCCTTTGTACACAAAACATACATGTGTTGTGTGATACACATTCCTGATTGTATTAAATTGTATTCCTTGTATAATACAGTACAGTTGTCAGAGGGTGTTTTAAATTTGTTTTGAACATTTTTCCAGTAAACAATGAAACAAAATGCATGCACCACTAATGACAAAACTGCCCAACTGAGAACATTTCCATCATAAAAGTCTACTCAAACTTCTACAATCCACCAGTATCAGTAAATATGCACAATCTCTGCAGAAGTAAAAGTCATCTAAATAATTCCACATTAAAGAGATCTATAACTAATGAAGAGGTTGCTGCTAGCAAACAACATTATATTTCATTGTTTCGTCTACAAATAAAGTGCCTGTTGCCCTTGAGGTGTAAATTGCCTATGTTACATTAAAAAATGATAAGCTAGTAGTATTGCAATAGGGAATGGATGGCAAACTGATAACAGATTACTAGGTAACTTCACCAAACAGGACAATCGCAGGACGGCAGCATCATCTTCAACTTTAGTCAGCCAGAGGCTAAATCAAATAAATGTATAAATATCACAATACCTTCTTCTATGCTTTCATTTTCCCTCCTTTTCCTTCCCTTCCTGATTTTACTTATTTTCTCTTTTTATTTTGTTTAACTTTGTCTCCCTTTTAACTTCCCCTTTCCTCTTCCCTTCTTCTTACTCTTTTTTTCCTTTTTTCTTTTACCTTTTTCATTTTTATTCCTTTCCATTCTCTCATTACCTCTTCATTTACCCGTTCCTCCTTCCTTTCCATTGTCAGTTTTCAAAATGAGTAAATGGAAACTCTATCCGATTCCCTTTATCCATTAATGTAATAGTAAAACAATAAGATAAACAGTGATATATGAAATAAACATCTGAATGAATACTAGAACTACTATAATTAGCAAAGACATCATATTGTATACTTAATACAATCTATAAACGTATTTTTGCTATCTTGTGTCGAATATAGAGACAACATTCTTCATGTTAGAGGTTAATTTTGTATGTATTTAAAAATAATTATGTTGCTTCTAAAGTCTTACTTTAATACAATTCATTCATATCTATAACTAGTTCATAAATAAGAATAGCTGTGCATAGCTGATTTCAAGTTAGGTTTGAATTGCAACACGAGATTTTTGTCTGCTTAAACTGTACATTTAATACTTCAAACAAATTTAACAAAATATCTAAATATATTAATATGCAATACATTCACAAGCCTATATATCGTTAAATTTGTTTAACTTCTATTCTTCTTCTTAGACTTTCGGCTTTTCCCGGTTAGGGGTCGCTACAGCAGAACTCCGGTCCGCTCATGATTGGCAGTGGATTTTTACGGTGCCAAGTTGCCAGCCTGACACCCAACCTTCAGAGAAGGCACGCCCATTCACGCTCGCACCTACCTGCATGTCTTTAACGTCACTCGACCGCGAGAAGGACATGCAGACTCCACACAGAAGGCGCTCCAGCTGAGAATCGAATGGAAGAACCTCTTGCTGTGAGGCAACAACGCTAACTGCTGCACCACTGCTGCTACTATTACGGTTTTGAGTTATAGATAATGTATAGTTGCAATTAAAATACTATAAGCATCCAAGAAAGATCAGAGATAAAACAAAATCAAATCTTTACATGTTATTAAAATGGCCATTAGAGTAAATATCTCTAGCAGGTCTCAGATTTATCTTACTCATGCTGAGAGTGGGAAACATATGAGAATAAAATTGCTTCCCAAGACAATGTATTATCTTGAGCTCAACAGCACTACAAAAAAAAATACAGTTGAGAATCATTCAACAAGGTTCATGTTATCTCCAAGTTTTTCTGTATATCACCTCGAGATCCTCCAAAATGCCACAGTGCCACTGTGCAAAACCACACTCAAAGGAAAGAGAAAAGGAATCAGTCCAGACAACATACATCACAACGGCTGAGCTTGTTCTACAGAATTCAAACAGCCATGGATCATACAAACATACCTGATAACCCTGGAGTAATCATTCAGTGACAAACAGTGGCCACCCATCTCCAGCATCATACATCACAAGCAAGACAGAACTTTACAGTGATCCTTCAATGTTATCCAAGTAGCAACAGATGTGACTAATCCAATGAACCAACAGAAACAACCCTGACACTCAGTGAGACAAATCATCAGAAATCTAAACAAGTGAACATTTTACCAGGAAGATGGAGTAAATTCATAATAAGTCAGAATAAGTATAGTGCTTGAGTGAAAGCAGGACACCTTCTATTTGGATATGATGTAACACAACTTTAAACTTATGGTCTTCACTTTTTATAGGTTTTGAAATATATCAAGTGCGTTTTGAGTCATTTAACAATCTAAAGTAGAACAATTACAATTGTTTTCTCCTTAATGACTCCATGTTCTTAATGATAGAATGCAAAGAAGGATGTACTGCAGCAATGCTTGCTACAAGCGTGGGAAGTGATGAAGGGGGGAGCAATTCCAGCCAAAAGCCTGCATGGTGACTGACGGCCAATTTCAAAAGGCACATATAACTCCAGACATTCGACCACCATTTCCTTTGTCTTGACCCTCAAGTCTCTCATTGTACAGCATAAGCCGTACATGTGAATTACACCTCAAATGGGAAACACATTCACATCTGTATTTGATCAGGATTCCAAAAAGCTCATCTATTGTACACGAAAGCCCAACAAGCATTGTTCTTGTATCAATCTCACAACATAGGAAGATCAAATTAGTTTTTAAAATACTAGAGTGTTATTAAAGATTTGTTTTACACAATGTAATAAGATTGATTAAACTGAACAATATACCCATGTCTGCATTTGACAGGAAACCTAAGTATAAACAAGTACAGCAAAGACTTCCCTGGAAAACAGGAGCATCCCCACTTATGACACAAAATAAATCCCACTAAGAGATAACTAATTCAGACTGCACCCTTCCGAAGTAGTTAGTCTCACCCACCCCTTCTTTGTTCAACCTAACGGGCCTACAAATGCCACCCAGACTCTGTGAGGATTGGCACCCTCGTGTCTCAGGGCGGTTCTATTGGTTGAGCTTCTACCGCTACTACAGATGTTGCTTTCTATCTATCCCTACTAACCAGTTATGCAAAAGAGGAAGAGTCTTACCAAAATATTAACCCTTGGGGGATGCGGTGGGGGTGGTTTGGTCTTCAGGGAGAGAAATCACCGGTGACCACTGTTGCATACTGCTAGATGGTAGCAGCTGATAAATATGTATTAATTAGTGAAATGTACGTAAGCTGCGGGGTTAACCTGTGCATTGACAGCATTTACAAAAGCAGATGGACTACATTTCATAATTTGACGTGCACCAAGTGAAGTTCCCTCTCAACTGTACAGATTTTGCAGAATATCCAGATTTTTGCCTCATATTTTGGTCTGTTTTTTCATAAAATTGTGGGCTTCTGGCAAATTATCAGCGAGTCATTAAAGACTGAAGTCAGAAAATAATAGACATTTGAGTTACAGAATTCATACCCTCCAGATTATTAATGGTAAAGCAAAACCTGTTCTATCAACTTTCTAAATTTGTAAGAGCAATATTTAAAAGTGTTTCCTATTTTTTTGGCAAAGTCCTTTGCCCCCCCCCCCCATTATATACTGCTTTGTCCAGATTTCTTGAGGGGTATGCATAGCCATGCCGTTCCTTTATTAGTATACAAACGTCATCAAGCAAGCGTTACACTGACAAAGGGTTATATAGGACATATTATTCACCTCAGTTAATTGTCTCACTTGCTTTTTGTCAGTTTAGTTGCCGTTCTTGATTGAAAGTGTTTCCTCTTTCATTCAAAACTGATTTCAGATTATTAGAGAAACTGTGAGAAGTGAAACACGTTTGTTTTCTGTTTGCCTAAATAATGGAGAGTGGTACTGATTTCAGCTGTATTTTACTAGAGACAATGCACCCTCCATTTCTGGACCATTTAGAGAACACAAAAAATACATTTTAAGGCACACATCTCTGTTTTACTGTGGGCAGGTTGTCTTATGTCACAACTATTCAAATGAAGAGTATGATTTTTCCAAGCACCTGCACAGATGCAAGGTAGTTGTTTCATCTACTGGTAGAATGTTGCGTTTTTATGATTTAACAAAAGTTAAACAGAAGCAAGCATACCTCTCAACTATCCAGGTTTTTAAAGAATGTCCATATTTTTGCCTCATAAGAAGCTCTTCTAGCATACAAGAAAGCCCCATGCATGTCATTCAGTCAAATCACACAACAAGGGAACTACAAGTTATTTGTTAAAATGTCACATCACATAAAGAGTTTGCAGCGTCACAAATTAGAAATACTATTAATTTAAGCAGAGCCACTTCCACCTGATTTTACACACACACACCCTACCTAAAGGTCCCATAGCGGCTAAAATGCAGTCTTCTTGATCGCGGAGCAGCTAAAAAGCAGCAGTCCTGAATTAGTTCCAGTCTTCTCGGTCCCGCTACACAGTAAAAGCAGTCTCCTCAGCCCGCTCAAGCTAATGGCTGGTTTCCGGTTCTCTTGGCTGGCTGGTTTTCCCTGCGAGAGTAGGCTGGAGGCTCCAGCCTGCAGACGATGCAGTCCAGTGTCCTTCTGTTCTATGCCGTCATGACCGCACAGGCTGCTGGGCAGAGATGCCTATCTCCCCTATCCAGACTGCCTGTCACAGCAGTCTGGAGTTCTGTGAGTACCAGGAACTTCAAGCACGCATGCGTGGAATTCCGGGACTCGGGACTTTGGCTTTGTTTTATTTTCTTCTTTCTTTCTACAGGTGGGGGGGCTGCAGTCCTGCAGTCCTATAGCACGAGCTGCCCCTGAGTGTACCGAGTTTTCATCTTACAGAGAACTGTGAGGTATGATTAATTACACAATGAAACTTCATATTCAAAAAAGTGCATGTTGATTGAACAAAGCAATCAGTGAGCTCATTGTAAATATACAGTACATTACAAGACCACCCTCACATCAATTTCAAATTCAAGTTCAACAAGAAGACCCTCACATCGATTTCAAATTCAAGTTCAACAAGAAGACTCTCACATCAATTTCAAATTCAAGTTCAATTTGAAATGCGTCCAGCGGGATCAGTGCTCTACACTGGTTAAGAAATTCATAATAAAATAAAATTTCTCTGTGGCATTAAGCAGGAATTTAAAATGTAACAAAAAATATTCAGTGATGGTAAACAGCTCCATACAGCAGAACGATAAAAAAACTCACAAATTTTGATGTAGGGAGCACTCCTCCAAGCAGATCCACAGCACACATATTGTCAACTGTTACATGTCAAAATTGGGATCTCTCCTTTATTCCCTGACTTAGCTCCTCACTCCTTTGTCAAAAGACAACACTTTCTGTGAGGAGCAGAAAAACAATATCAGGCAAATGTTTGCACATTCTGTGAAAAGCTACAGAAATCATGTAGACTCTCCAAAGAAAAAAACAACAGAGTCACTTGAGACAGATATGTATTGTGCACTCACACAGCATGCAAAATAGATACCTTGAGTGTGCTAGGCTACCAGAAGCCAGTGGAGAGCACTAAAGTCCTTTTATATAATAGTATTATTAATAAAAGGTATGTATGACTTTTTTCTTAAATAATGCCACTGTATGATAGCAATAATCCACTCCTGTGTGGATGTGTAATGCAGGATTTACCTATGGCTGGCTTTGTTTAATCACTTGGTCCTCACCCTCCTGATCAAACACTTCAGCCGTGGGTAAACCCTGCATTCCCACACCCAGTCACGGATTACTGTTAAAATTCAACACAGAGTTTCTTTTGAGGAGGACTATTAGAGAACCCATTAGAGCTCTGCTCTCCAACTCTAAGAATGCTGATTCAGCAATTTTGCTCCTGCAACCAAAAATCAGCCCACCGAAAAGTACATGGTTGATTTAAGTTCCTCTCACTGTGTTTTACAGATAAATGAAAAATACAAGGAAACGGACTGCATGAACATTAATCTGGCACATTTTTAACTTTGCTACAAAAATGACTAAAATATTGTGATCACACTTTATACCAGAGGCACAAAACTTCCAATTTTTTTTCTTTAAATCATGTCAACATTTTCTGCCTTCATTGTCAACACTGCCTTATTAAAATATGACAGTTGTTTCCTGCTTATCATCTATCAAGTTATGAATATAAATTGAATTATTTAAACATCGGTAAGAAAGGTAACAATCTACTGACATGCAAATATACTTTCTGCAGTCAATTAGCTTTAGAACAAATACCTGACCTTCAAAATAGACCACTGAACCTTTGAAGAGGCAAACATGACATACCTAACAAGACCATCTCTAAAGGCAACTGGTAGACACTTGGCCTAGGCAGCCAGTTAAGAGGGAAAGATCACTGGATACATATAAGAAAGTCAGTACCAAAAGTTCTCACTATAAAAGAGACGGACTACATATCAATGAATAAGCTGTGAAGAAATGAATGTTGAAATATTATCATGTAGGTCACTGAAATGAGATGAAAAACTGGACACTGATACAGCTCAAGAGGTAAATTGAAGATTGCTGCAACTAAAACTGCAATTCTGAGAACCATCCCTGCTGAAGATCTGTTCCTGCTACAATGTGACAGTTTAATTCTAGAAATGATTTCAAGGAGTTTCCTTACACCTGTACAAATAAGTAAAAAGGGATACGAGGGAGCTTCTTTCATCAACGATTCTTTCCTGAACTTATGGTCATACAAACCGCATACTTCTCAACCTTAGTGCAAGATATCTGGACAAAGCCTGACAAAACAGGGGTACACAGGCCCCAAAATAAGGACATACTTTAAATGTTGCTTCTATAAACATAGAAAGTGGCTAGAGTAACTGGGCTTATGTTTACATACATTTTCTGAATTTGAAGTCTGAAACTCAAATGCATGTCCTCATTTAGTGACTTCAATCCTCAGTTCATCCCAGTGATTTTTCCGAAAACCAAACATTTTATGAGGACTAGACCAAAAATATGAGGCAAAATCTGGACAGTTGAGAGGTATGAACAGGGTCAAATATGTGCTTCTGCATGCATAAAAGCCAAAGTGACTGTTTGGATTGGTATGACACTGATTGGTCACAGTAGCAAATAATATCTCCGAGCCTCTGCTTAGCATTAGCCCTGTGATGAATAAAGCCCTCGTTTTTCCTTCCAAATGACAGAGCAGACCATCAGCCACTTAATCCTCTCCCAACTCCTTTGGTAGGAAGAATGATACCCAAAACTGGACTGTGTATAGTGAAGACAAATGTACAACTTCCACATTAGTTAGCCAATTCCCTCTTAATAACGCAGTCAAGGCCATGCACTGTACCTTTCGCTCAAGACAGACTAATGGTTTGAACATGCACATAATCCAGAAATCACACATCCAAGATTAGACTCAAGAGCTAGATGAGGCTTATATTTACAGAGGATGTCTACATTAAAGGTCAGACTTGTACCAAATTGGGGCTCAAACAACAACCGACTATCATGATGTCAAAAGATACTAACATTTAAGACAAGAAACTGGATGAGGAAATCTAATAGTTCAACAATATTGATGACTTAAAAGGAACTGCAAAAACTCAAGTCATCTTATGACGTAGGAAAATTTTAGGCAGAACTAATGGCTGAAACTGACAGACATTCATTTAGCTGGGGAGACTTAAGAGGATCAAACTTCTAAATGTTCTTATAAAGTTGATGAAAGGACTTAAATGAATGTTTCTGTCAGGCAGGGAAATGGGACAGGTCCCAGAATACAACAAAATGACATCATCATCTGAAACAATTACAGACATGGATGGAACACCTACCAGATACTTGAAGCATTGCGAGTTATTTAGCAGAGAGATGATTTGGTTCATCCACTCACCTAAGGAGAAAGCAAAATAACATGTTAAGTGTGAATGGTGTGACAACACTCATAAGCATAACGACAAGTCATTCCAAGATAATACATGTATAGCATCTGTATGGCAGTATATGACAATTGATTACAATGGTAGTAGACATAGGAAAGAAAGACTAGGGAAAGACCTAATGCCTCCAAGGGAAAGAATGATCTAATGCCACACAGGGTATGGTATAACATATCATCCATATGGACTAGGAAAGAAGATAATTAGAAGTTATGTACCTACCATAACGTTCCATGTTAATTGTCTTCTCTTGCCTTCTTTCTTGCTGGATGGGTTCGGAGCCGATCCTCGGCTCCGACTCGGCACTTGCTTTAGCTCGAGAACTCCTTTTACCAGCTCGAGGCAACCCTATATCCCATGATGCAAGGCGGAACTACCTCAGATTTCGTTTGGCAGCTAACTTACCCTGCTAAAGACTATCCTAACAGAATTAGGAACAATGGTTCCTAAAAGAAATCCTCATAACAACGTACCGGAGGAAACAATCTAATAGGAACTCTCCAAGATCTGTCCAGGCCAGGGGAAGGAGGGAGGGCGAAGAAAGAAGGAGAGAAGACAACTAACATGGAACGTTATGGTAGGTACATAACTTCTAAATGTTAAGTTGTCAATCTCGCCTTCATTCTTGCTGGATGGTACCGCGTCCCTAGCACCTGTATCCCGGGTGGCTCAATGGAAGAGACTCTTGAGAACTGTGGAACCAAAACTGGCCCTATCTCTGGAGGCCAAATCCAACTTGTAATGAGAGACAAAGGTATGAGGCGTGGCCCAAGTAGCTGCTGCACAAATGGTATCAATGGGAAGTCTATCCTGAAAAGCTGCAGAAGTGGATAGACTCCTGGTCGAGTGTGCTTTTGGCTTAGAAGGTAGTTGTTTGCCTCTGAGAGAGTACACATAGGAAACGGTGGAAGTCAACCATCTGGATAAGGTCACTTTAGAAACTGGAAGACCTAACCTGTTTTCTGCATAAGAGACAAACAATTGGTCCGATTTTCTAATTTGTTTAGTCCTATGCAAGTAGTACCTGAGCTGACGATGGACATCCAAAAATGCAATTTCTGTTCAGCTCTGTCAGAATAGTTAGGGAAAAAGACTGGTAAATCTATAGATTGGTTAATATTGGTTGGAGATACAACCTTGGGGAGAAAGGAAGGGTTAGTTCTTAACGATACCCTGTCCTTATGAAAACCAAATAAGGTGAACGAATACAGAGAGCCTGAATCTCGGAAACCCTTCTTGCAGAAGTGACAGCCAGTAAAATATAGTTTTCCACGTCAATAACTTCAAAGAACATGAAGCAGACGGTTCGAAGGAGGTAGTATCAAGGATGCTAACATTAAGTTTAGATCCCATTGCAGAGGAGGATGCTTTATAGGTGGTTTTAGGAGAAAACTCCTCTCAAAAGGCCTTGCATAATCTATGAGACATGATGTTATTGTCATGCAAGCCAACATGATACTTGGAAATGGCAGCCAGTTGTACTTTGACTGTAGATGACGAGGATCCCGAATGAAAAACCTCCGCTAGGAAATCTAAAACAGAATGTACGGGAGCAGTAAAAGGATCAATATTTCTGGAGTTTGCCCACACGAAAACGCCGCCACTTGCTAGCATAAATAGTCCTAGTGGACGACTTCAAAGAAGACACTAAAATGTCTCTGACTGAGTCAGAAATCATTGGTAGCCTGGCTAGGGAAGGAAGTGGAGCAACCAAGCAGTGAGGTTGAGAAAATGAATGGCCCGGTGCTGCTGACCCGACTGGTGGATCAAAGATCCGGAACTGGGTCCAGATGCCAGGGCTGCACCAGAAGGTGACGATGCAGAGGCGGAAACCAAATCTGTCGAGGCCAAAAGGAGCAATGAGGATCAATTTGGCTCTCAAAGCGGTGGCTTTCTGAATGACTTGTGGAATCAATGGAAAGGGAGGAAAAGCATAAAGAAGTCCCTGAGGCCAATCCTGGGTTAGAGAGTCTCTCAGGGGTTGGCCTGGAAGGGGAAATAGAGTGAAATAGTCTGGGCACTTGTTGTTTTGAGGGGTAGCGAAAAGATCGCAACAAGGAGTGCCCCACTTCAGAAAAATCTGATCCACTACAGATTGATTGAGAGACCACCGTGAGGCATCAGAATAGATCTGCTTAGCCTGTCCGCCAATAGGTTGGACCTGCCGGGGATGTGCGTTGCTATCAGAAACCGCTGAGAAGAGATCGCCCATTGCCAAAGTCTGAGAGCTTCTCGACATAAGGGATAGGACCTGGTTCCGCCCTGTTTGTTGATGTACCAGACCACGGACATGTTGTCCGTCTGTACTGCAATAGTCCCGTGGGAAGAAAGTCGTCGAGGGCTTGCAACGTTAAAAGCACTGCTCTCATCTCCAGGACATTTATGTGCAGATGGTATTCTATGGGTTGCCACGTCCCGTGGACCATCCTGCCCTGATAATGCCCCCACCCGATCAGAGAGGCATCCGTGGTGACTGTGGCAACTGGAGGAGGGGGAACAAAGGGTCGGCCCTGATGAAGAAGAGAGGAAGATATCCACCAGCCCAGATGAGCCCTGCACGACTGTGTTACTACGATTTCGTGTCTCATCGGAAGATTGTGATACGACCACTGCGTGAATAGCATCCACTGCAGGAGACGCATGTGAAAGCGAGCCAGTGGTAAAAGAACAATGGCCGCAGCCATTAGGCCTAGAACTTTCAGGACAAACCTGGCTTTGATCTTGTTGCTTTGTAACAGAAGCCGAACAAATTTTTGGATGTCCAGAATTCTTTGATCTGTTAGTCTGGCTAACATTTTGACGGTATTTAACTCTGCGCCTATAAAGGTGATAGATTGGCAAGGCAGCAGAGAAGATTTTACGAAATTTACTGAAATTCCCAGACTCTTGCAAAGCTGAAGGGTGTAGTCTCTGGACTGAAGAAGCTGACACTTGGTGGTGGCGGAGAGGAGCCAGTCGTCCAAATAAGGAAACACCTGGAATCCTAGACGTCTCAGGTGAGCTGTGACCACTGCCATGCATTTGGTAAACACTCTGGGAGCTGAAGTGAGGCCAAAGGGCAGGGCTCTGAATTGGTAATGACTGGTCCCTAGCCGAAAGCGGAGAAACCTCCTGGAGCGCCTGTGAATCTTTATGTGATAGTACGTATCCTGAAGGTCTATAGAGCACATCCAGTTGTCCTTGCCCAGAAAAGGCAGAATGGACTGAAGCGTGACCATCCGGAATCTTGCCTTTTTGACAAATCTGTTCAGATTGCTCAGGTCTAATATTGGTCTCCAATCTCCCGTCCTTTTGGGGACCAAAAAGAATCTTGAGTAGACGCCGGATCCTACTTGGTCTGCCGGTACTGTCTGGACGGCTCTTTTTTCTAGGAGTTTTGAAACCTCCTGTTTTGCCAAATCCCTTTGACCGGGTGAGATGTCTGGAAGGGATTGTGGAGTGCAGGAAATCTTACGAAGGGGATCTTGTAACCCTCGGATATAATCGACTGTACCCACTTCTCTTGGGATAGGGATTGCCAGGCTACTGGGTACAGTGAAATCCTTCCCCCGACTGCCTCCAAGGGTGGACAGTCGGGCAACACCTCAGGGATGCTGAAAAGGCTTCTCAGAAAGAGACTCCCTGTTGCCCTGGTTCTGAGGACCCCCCTGCCTCTAGGGCGGCGTCTATTATTGTTACCCCCTCTGCCTCTGGGGGTAAACTGACCACGTGTGTCCGGTGTAGCTCCCTGGGCTTTACGGAACCACATCATCCCCCCTTTCTGACCCTTGGGATATGGTCTAGAAGGAGCGGAAAATTGGACTCCAACGGCAGAAAGAGTTTTACCGTCCTGCTCACACCTGGTCATGGTATCCTTCACTTGAGGTCCGAACAAAGCCGAACCATCAAAGGGGGTATTAGTGAAGGACGCCTTAAAGGGGTCCGCAAAATTACACAGCCGCATCCAGGCTTGGCGTCTAAGAGCAACTCCTGTGCCTGCGGCCCTGCTCGCTCCATCGGCCGCATAAGATATGAGCCGCATGGAGGAGTTAGATATGGAATTCAGGATAGCAAGCTGTGAGGCAATCTTCTCCTGAGCCCCAGCAGCAGAAGGATCCTGGACTACTTCACCCAGTTCCTTGAGAATATCTCGTTGAAGCCTGGTGAAGTGACAAAGGTAATTCAGCTTAACGCATAGCAAAGGTCGCTGAAGAAAACATCCGCTTTCCATACCTGTCCATGGTCCTAGAATCCTTGTTAGGAGGATGGACAGGTACTGAAGGATCCGCCAGTTCCTTCTTAGTGGCCGCCACCACCATAGCATCCACAGAGACACCTTTGGAAAGGAACTGTTTATCCGGGGGCCGTAATGAACTTGGATGGTCTTCTGGGGACAGGTTCCACAGAATCTGGAGCCGCCACGCCTTCTGAGCCACTACCTGCATAAGTGGGTCGAAGGCGGAGACACCCAGGAGGTGGAAGGTCGGGATCCAAAGCCTCCAGGTATACCGACTAATCCTCGGAGGGGTCAATGGAGGCCAATTCCCCTCTGTTTGAGGAGCTCAAGGATGTCTGAAAAGGAGACATCCTCAGAGGGGACCGTGGGGAACCCTCCGACTCATCTAAGTCAGTATCAGATGTAGTAGACTCAAGGGAGTCTGTGTGTTTCCTCTTACACGTCCTCTTCCGAGGGGGTTCCCCTGCAGGGTCAGGAGAAACCTCGGAAGAGGAGGAAATTCCCAGTGGGGAAACCTGGGGCGATGGATCCCTGGGCCTGAGAGCAAGAGGCTGGCAAGAGGCATCTGCAGGCACTGATGAGGGAGGAGCTAGAGGGATGGACCGTTGGCTCAGAGGCCAGGACACTCCTCATCACCTCAAAGGCTCCTCTCCCCGGGAGGCCGGAACATACCCGCTCCGAAGAGACAGGAATGGTCGGCTCCAAAGAGAGAGAAGGCTCCGAGGCCGATGTCGGTGCCGAGCTTACCAAAGCCGAGGCCCCGAGAGGGAGAGCGGGGTCGGACAAGGGTCCGATGCCACTAGCCCCCTCGGAACCGACAGTGGAAACCCGACGACCGGATCCCACCAAGGAAGGTCTCAAGGAGGAGATCGGAGCCAAGGACGACGGAGCAGAAGGATGTATCGGCTCCGGCATCGAAACAGTCGCTGTCCCAAGAAGCTCCGGCTCCGAACTCTGGTGTGGAGTCGGAGGAGGAAGTTCAAGAATTGGGGCTATAGCCGAAGTCTGTTGAGACGGGCTATGGAGCATTTGGGCCAGTGCCTGAGACTTCAACAGCCTGCTTACCACCCTCTCCAAGTCGTGGCCAGACAGCCTGGAAGATCTCGAAGATCGGCTCCGATGGCTCCGCTCCGACAAAAGAGGAGATCCCGGAGCCGAGTGAATACTCAAAATAGAGGGGGACCGGGATCTCTTACGGGTCGAAGCCATCGGAGCCGAAGTCCCTTGAACCCCAGATGGAGCCGAGGATTTCTCGGCCCCGAAGCTGGATAAAGTGTCGGCTCCCGCCCGGGCCGACAAGGCCACAGCAGTCAGGGTATCGGAGCCAGCCAGCACCGAACCCACTACTTGAGTCGAAGAAGTACCGACTCCAGCCGGAGCCGATATCGGCTCTGACGGAGCCGGAGCCACCGGAGGAGGCTTGGACACTGTAGCCTGAGCCTTCGGTGGCTTATGATGTTTTCCTGACCCTGATTTAGGAGGAGAACCTTCAGGTTTAAGTAAACCTCGGAGGATGAGTTTATTCCTCCTTTCCTGCAGGACTCTCTGGCTAAAAGCATGACACAAAGCACAGGAGTCCTGCAGGTGCAAAGGCCCCAGGCAATAAACACAAGAAGTGTGACCGTCTGTCAGAGACATTTACTGACAGCACTGGTCACACTTCTTGAAGCCTGAGACCTTGCCTTCTTTTGACATCCTTAGGAGGATAGAACACAAACAGTCCCCACAAACACACAGGAAGGGATAACCAAGGGGAACTAGGCCTGACTAAACTACTTAAAATTAAAAACTTATAAAAGTTTATAAAAAGGTTGAAAAATAGGGAATAGGGTGGGCTGTAACTAATTACAGACTACACTAACACTAACAGGGAAAAATAAACCCCTAACTACACTTTTTCTTATTTGACTAAGAAAAAACTTACCTCAGCTGGCAAAGGAGACCTCTTTCGCTAAGCGGCAAACGAGATCTGAGGTAGTTCCGCCTTGCATCATGGGATATAGGGTTGCCTCGAGCTGGTAAAAGGAGTTCTCGAGCTAAAGCAAGTGCTGAGTCGGAGCCGAGGATCGGCTCCGAACCCATCCAGCAAGAATGAAGGCGAGATTGACAACTTAACATAAGAACAATGCTAACAACACTCCTGAGTTATGGAATATCACACACCTATCAGCCTACAATACATTCTTTCATTCCAGAGCATTTTCTGAAAAATAAAAGAACATAAGCCAAAATAATGTAAACATACTAGGAACAGTAAATCATATCAGAAAGGCACAAATGGCACTTTGGCAGTAAAAAAAATCTTTATGGCGAGAACATACATGATCTGCATTCAGTCTTTGCATTAATACTGAAATATACAATGCACACAAACCATTTGCCATTACACTTCCACAAGCAATTTTTCACATCTAGTATCAGTGCACTTTTGTCCAGACAGGCTTGAGCCTTCACATGACAGCATGAAATTCAGTGCTTACTTCTTGAGACATTTCCAGAAATATGAAAGCATGCTCATTTGTGTAATTACAAACATACAGTGAATATCTAAAAAGGTGTACAACATACAGTACAAATGTCAAAGACCAATTTCTTCATCATCTAAAGTTTCATCTAATGCCATGCAACAGAGAAGTCACTTCCTTTATGGAAATATTAATGCTCATAAATAAATATTGCATATATTTACAATTAATAGCAAACTACCACCAATATCTGACGTACAGCACATTATATTTGTACAAAAATAACAATGCATTTTATGTCTCCCAACATGACAATTCAGACCCTGCCCTTCGATAACAAGTACCTCTCCAGTTATGAAAATATGAAGGTAAATATGAAAACAAGAATAACAGTTGGCAAATACTGATTAATATTTCTATGCAAGCATCCTAAATTAACATATTTAGTGTTATTTCACTACCTACACTTTTCACTTTTTTGTTACCTAGTAAATGGTAAGTCAAATGGTAAGTAAAAGGAAGCCAGTCAAAAACGTATCAGAATGCCATAAAGAAAGATGGGTGTTAAATGGAAGTAAACAAAAAAAGGAAATGTGAATGAGTTAACAATGAAGTGAAGAGGAGGAGGATATATGAAAGTAATCAATCTAACAAACATGAACTAAGAATTGCTGCACTCAATGTAAATTCACTTAAAAGGATAGAGCTTGGAAGTGGATGACATGACGGTAAGGAGGAGGATGGATATCCTATGTATTCAGGACACCAGGTGGAAAGGCAGTGCAGTAAAACCATTTAGCTTGGGATCTAGACTCTACTACTCAGAAGGAGACAGACTAGAAAAGGTATGGGAACTGTAGTGAGGGAAATGCTTCAGAAGACCGTGACTGATGTCATCAGAATTAGTGACTCAAGGCAATCAGACTCCAGTGCAACGATAGGTTGCTATTCATAATCTCAGCCTACACCTCATAGCACGGTTGACTATGAAGAAAAGAATGCATTCCGAGAACTGTTGCTGGACCTTCTAGATAAAGCAGGACAACATGAACTGATGCTGATAATGGGCGACCTAAATATACACATCAGAACAGACAGAGGACTCTCAGATCTTTACCAACCTATCCAAAGCTGACCTTAAACTAGAATCCTGCTATAACAAAATTGCTAGTTCTGCCACCAATCAACCTCGTAAAACGCACCACTGTTTAGTTCTCCAACAACTCAACTGGCTGGAACTTCCTAACCTGTTTGTGCTAAAGCAACTTTCACTTGCCCATAAAATCATATACAACCCCACTTATTCCCCAGCTCTTTCAAACTTGTTACGGCCGATCAGTAACTGCAGGCTCCTTAGGTCATCCAACAAAATAATGCTAAAAGTGAACCTGTCTCACAACTATCATGGCAACTCCCTCTACTTCTATAAAATAGGCAAAGACTGGAATAATCTTTCTCAGCACATCTTACATAATCCCAAACTGTCCATATTTAAAACTACCCTGAAAAATTATCTAAATGCTGACTGGCTTTACCCCTGTACTGCTCTTGGCTAGTTTTTTTTTTTTTTCTTTTCTATTTCTAGTCTTCTCTTGCATGAGATAACTATTACTGCTCATCTCTTGCTTTATTTGCATATTACACCTCTTTTCTTTTGGATATTGTACACCTTTATCTAACTTTATAATTTGTACCCAATGCATTTTGCATACTATGTAAAAGTTGGCTATTCCTTGTAATTCTTGTGTTGTCTTGTAACATGCATAAACTAACTATTTGTACTATTCTGGAGCTTTTCTCTCCGGTTCTCCGCTGAAAACAGCTTTCTAATCCAGTCGGAAACTACCCAGTTAACAAATGTAAATAAATAAATATGATATGAAAACTGTCAGAGTCCACATGGATAGTGTAACAGGAATAAAGGAGAGGCCATTTTAGTCTTCTGTCAGGGATATGGCTTGATGGTGGCCAAATATAAAGTTCAACAAGAGAGAGTCACAGGATCACATATAAGAGTGGTCAACATGCAACTCAAGTAGACTTCCACCTAGTAAGGTAAGGGCATTGGGTTACAATCAGTGATTGCAACGTCATACTCAGTGAAACAGTCAACCTATAGCATAACCCACAGGTTGCCAAAATCAGTTTCAAGCAGTGGTCAGGGAAGGCTCTAATGTCAACACAGACAATGCTGAAGATCTGAAAGTTGACTGGAGAGAAATTACAAGAGTTCAAAAGAAATTACTCCTGCCTCTAACACTGCAGGAAGAAGAGGAAATAAGTGGAGATGAAGAAGTATGTGAATGCCCCAAAACAGCATGTGTGTGGACTACAGAATAGGTATGCATCTGAGTCAGGTATGAAAATAAGGTAAATATGGAAAGCTGGTGGTAGAATGCATAAATCCAGGAAGTCATCAAAAAAAGAAAAAGAGTACAGGAAAAAGTGAGAGACAGAAAAGAATGGCTAACAAAGGAATACTGAATGGCTAACAAAGGCTATAAGAAGAGTCACAATAGCAAAGAACAACACATCAGAGGCACTCTACCAGCTTCTGGAAAGCAACTAAATAAATGGTACAAAGAAACTTTATCAGATTGCAAGGCAAAGACAGAAAGATAAAACTCTTCATAAAGGATGCCAGCAACAACTTCCTCACCAAACCGCAAGACATCAAAGGCAGAGAGTACTTTCAGCAGCTTCTGAATGAAGAAAACTCCACAGAAGCTGTACTACCCCATAAACAGCCTATGATGAAAGAAGAGGAGCAGCCCATTCAAAAGTAGTAAGAAAAGCACTAAGGAAAATTAAGTCAGGGAAAGTAACAGGCTGAGATGAGGTAATGGCAGACATGATCAAGATGTTAGGTGAGACAGGAATGAAATATCTCCAGTGGTTACTCCAGAAAGTTATTACACTTACTATCCCTGCTAAACTTTCTCCACAAAATTTCATTTTTTCTTACCACAGATGTCAATATTAAACTATAATCCCCATTCTCTTTTCTACTTGCCTCCCTTCTTAACTTAACCCATATAGTCCCCAATACCTCCTTTTATCTCTTTTGCTAACTCTGTGGGAGATTGGTATATATGTTTGAATTACACTTACTTGCTTACTTATTCCCTACTTCCTACCTTCCCTATAAATCAGATGCTTGTCTTGCCAGGGTTGTTTAATTTTTTTATGCTAAATGTAAATATATAACTACTGCCTGACTTGCTAGTGTCTGTAACTTCTACACTAAATGCAAATCCTATGCTTGTTATATTTACAATGTCTTATTTGGAAGTTTGTTATATTTACAATGTGTTGTTATTTTAACTATGTATTACTCTGGAGCTTTTCTCCCCGGACCTCTGTTGAAAATGGGTTCCTGACCCAGTCGGACTTTCCCAAATAAATAAATAGACAAACAGCAGCATGAAGAGAAAGACGCATCCCAGATGACTGGATATTAAGCATACTAGTGCCAGTATACAAGAATGAAGGGAATGTCTCTAACTGTGGACAGTACAGAGGTATCAAACTCCTGTCACATTGCATGGAAGTTCTGGAGAGATTGACTGATAAATGAATATGCATAATATAAATTACAATGACAGATGAGCAGTTCGGATTCAGATCAAGATGCAGCACAACCAACCATTATTTGCAGTGAGACAGATATTTGACACAAAGCTAGAGATGAGTAAAGGGTCCAATGGGCATTCCTAGACTTGCAGAAAACATATGACAAGACCCCAAAAAGCTGATTTGGGCAGTCCTGCAGTGCTCTGAGGTCCAAGAAACATTGGTAGAATTAGTGCAGGCTATGTACAAGGCCCCAACGACTCGAGCACAAACAGTGTTCAGTCTCAAAGAGTGTCTAAGTGGCAGTAGGCGAGCATCAGGGTTCAGCTTTACACCTACTGCTGGTCATACCGGTGATGGACTACATTAGCAAACAGGTCAGAGGGGACAGATCAACAAAGTTGTTGTGTGCAGATAATGTGGCACTACAGGCAGATTCTATGCAAGAACTTCAGAAATGGAAAGGAGAATGGCATGCAAAACTGAAGGCACATGGGATGACACTGTGCAGATAAGACTGCTGCAATGCCAGCAAATGGGGAAAATCAGATGAATCTGAGAATCGAGACAGAAGGGAAAATAGTGTAACAGGTTAACATCCTCAAGTATCTGCAAGAGTTGGTTTAGGAGAAGGGAAGTCTGAATGAGGAGGTCAAAGCTAGAATCATAGGGGTTGCAGCCAACTGGGACAGTGTGTCAGAGGTAGTGTATGACAGAATGCCAAAGAAGCTCAAAAGAAAGGTGTACAAAACTGTGACTAGTACTACTGTATGGTACAGAAACCTGAACAGTAAAGGCAGAGCAGTTAGGGAAGCTAGAGGTGATTGAGATGAAGTGTCTTGAGGCATGTGGTAGGATGCACACTGTGGGATTTATGAAGAAATGAAGACATGCGAGCAGAAGCCAAAGTAACTAATTGCCAAGAAGATCAAAGAGAACAGATTACTGTGGTTCGGGCACACATGCAAAAAAGAAGACAATCTGGTGAGGAAGATTTGGAACATACAAGAAGAAAGCAAGAGGAACCAAGGGCATCCAGCAAAGAGGTGAATGCACTGTATGAAAGAAAACCTATGACAGTCAAGCGTGAAACCTGACAGCAGGACAGTGCTATGTTGAATCAAAAGAGATGGTATCAGTTGACAAGACACCCTGACCCCATGTAAAACAAAATGGAAAAAAAGAGATGATGATGATTACGTCCTTTCTAGACCCTGCATTCACTTCAACAGCAGGATTAGTATGCCTCAAACTGTAGTTGCTTGGCATCTTTGAGACTTTTCCAGACCAGGGGGAACTACACCCCTAACTCCCACAATACTCCACACCTCTCCCTCTCTCTAGATTATGTCTGTTCTGTTTAGGAGCATAACTAACAGAAATTCTATACAACTCTAAAGGCTTCAGGGCAATCCATAAGCTTCACAACCACATGAGAAACATTCTCTCCAGGTAAGGTGGATAGTGGGTACTCTGGATTGAACATAAGTGGATCATTGTACATCTAATGTAACAGTAAGCATATAACTTTCATTATCTTACATGCTCCTGTCTGTTCACTTCAACAGCAGAACACAGTTCACAACTTCACAACTTCTCTTGGATATCACAACACGTTAAGCAGTACGATGCCCTGACGGTCAACTTGGACCTTGAGATCATATTCGGCTTATACACCCTAACAAAAGTCATCAAAGAAGCAAATGTAGCAGCTGCACAAACATCAACAAAAGAGTTACTGAAAAAACTGTAGAGGTAGCTATGGCCAATGAACCTTTGGTACATATTGCAAACTTTTGCTAAATGTAGCTTAACAGAAGGTAATTCAGACTGAAAGCAACCTGCACAAGGTAACCTTGGACAATTTCTGACCAGTTTTGTCTAATACAAAGAACAGAAAAAGTTGATCATCCCTTTCTAATATCTTTACTTCTGTAAAGATAAAATCTTAGTTGCTGAGGTATATCAACACAGGGTAACACTACATTAGAATACTACTTGGTTAAGGCTCATTTCTGTAGCTATCCTGGGAATAAAGGAAGAGTTAATGAGAAAGTGCACAGACATTTTGAAAAGTAATACACACAGACTTGGAAGAATATGCTTTGAGTTCTGACACCCTTCTTGCTGATGTATTAGAGATCACCTTTAGCTATTGGTCCAAAGTGAGGCAGCATGAAATTTAATAATATGAAATTTAGATCCAAAAAGGAAATACATTTCTTGAACGTTCGTTTTAAACGAAAGGCAAATCATGAGAAGGTTTTACAAACTTCTAAAGCTGTCCATGGGAAAGAAAACCCTGAAGAAAGTTTGATATAGCCACAAAATATACTACAACTGGGGAAAAGCTAGAGCCTTCATCAAAAATGTGAATAAAAAACAGCAGCACTGCCAAGATCAGGGACAATAAGTAAATGAATAGCTGTCTTGTAGCCACAATGAAAATTTGGTCTATTTACTTCCTGTAAACATTTGAGGACAAGAGCTTTTGGGCAGCTGTGATGATATAGACCACAGTGGGTAAGCTGGATCTCATCCAATAACTGGAAAAGAAGAAAACATGTGGTTAAGTCAGACAGACTGAAGGTCTGGGTGAGGCTTGCTGGATGGATAAAACACAACCTTGAGCAGTCTTGAAGAATATTTCTTCTAGAAGATGTAGCCACATTGGAGGGAAAAAGTACAGTTTTGTACCTACCATAAATGTAGATGTTCGAGGATCCACATTGCTGCAGTCCTAACTATTGGGTAGTCCGCTGTCCAGTCGGCCCGAATACCAAAGTATATGGCTGACGTCGGTCAGGGCGCATTAGACTGACGTCAGTACGTCAGGGTACTAATGCGCATGACCGACGTCATATCCTCAGTCTTTTCTTGCCCCAGATGTCAGAAGACCCTGAAAAGATAAGGCCAAAACCAAAAACTCCAAACATACCTGCACCAAAAATATGTACAATATATACAAAATGACCAGAATAAAACCTCACCTACACAACCACCCCTAAACACAGAGGGGAAGGAGGGAGGGTAAATTGGACTGCAGCAATGTGGATCCTCGAACATCTACATTTATGGTAGTACAAAACTGTACTATGTTCTTCATTCCACATTGCTGCAGTCCTAACTATTGGGTAGAATCCCAAAGCAGAGGTAAGGGAGGCTGGCAAATCATAAGGAAGCAGGAGCTGACAACATGCCTTGCAAAATAGCTGTGGCAAAACCAGCCCTAGATTTAGAGTAGAGAGGAAGGTGATAATGCTTAGAGAAAGTATGCACTGAACTCCAAGTAGCTGCCTCCAAAATATCCTTAGTTGCCACCCCCCTTAGAAATGCTGTTGAAGTGGCAGTAGCCCTAGTGGAATGAGGCCTAATCCCAGCTGGAATCTCCTTGCCATGATGGGAATAACAAAATGCAATGCAAAACCCAATCCACCTAGAAATAGTTTGTTTTGACACAGGCTTGCCCTGAACTCAAAGCAAAAGAAACAAACAACTGCTGAGACTGCCTAAAATCCTTAGTCCTGCTCAAATAATAACGCAATTGCCTGTGTACATCTAAAGTGTGCAAAATCTTTTCCCCTTTATTTTGGGGATCTGCATAAAAAGTAGGCAAATGAATAGTTTGGTTTAAAGCCACACTAGAAACCACCTTAGGCATAAAGGAAGGATTAGTACGTAAAGATACCCTATCCTTATGAAAAATCAAAAAAGGCTCTACCGCCATAAGGGCCTGCAACTCAGAAACCCTTCTTGCAGAAGTAATGGCCAACAAAAAGCAGTCTTCCATGACAAGTATTTCAATTCAGCAGTAGCCGAGGCTCAAAAGGTTGTAGAGTAAGTTTCTCCAACACAAAATTGAGATCCCAAGCAGGAGTAGGAGCTCTACGTGGGGGTCTTATATTCTTTGCCCTCTAAGAAATTGCTTGAACAAAGGATGCGAAAACAATGGTGGGTCACAATCATAGTGAGCTGAAATTGCTGCAGCATGAATCTTAATGGAAGAGAAAGACAAACCTTTGTCCAATAACTCAGTAAGATATTGAAGAGCCACACTCAAATTAGGCTCAGAAATCTCCAAATTGTTTGCTGCACTCCAAAATAAAAATCTCTTCCATTTTTCTGTACACTTTCCTTGTACTAGGTCTTCTGGCTTCCATAATCACATTTAAAACTTGTTGAGGAAGTTGAGACCTGCTGTCTTTCAAAACAGAATATGCCAGGCTGTTAGATGAAGAGAGTGAAGCTTGACATTGAGCAGGTGACCGTCCCTCTGAGACAACAGGTGTGGAATCAAGGGTAAAGGCCATGGAGGCTTCCTTACCAGACTCCTCAGTAATGGGTACCAGTGCTGCCGAGGCCAATCTGGAGCTATTAAAATCATCCTTGGCTTGTCTTGTCTGACCTTTAGAAGCACCTTTGGGAGAAGAGGCAGAGGTGGAAAAGCATACACATGAAGATTTTTCCAACTGAAAGAAAGAGCATCCACTATCCAAGCTGTGTGATGAAACCTCTTTGTGCAAAACTTTGGCAGCTGGTGGTTTAGTGGAGAAGCGAACAGATCTATGTCTGGAGTTCCCCATGACACTGTCAATTTTGAAATACACGAAGATCCAGTTTCCACTGGGGATCCATGATTTGTCTGCTTAACACATCTGCTAAGGAGTTCTGTGCTCCGGCAGAAACCTTGCCTGAAGAGTTAGTTGCAAGCTGAGCGCAGTCTCCCATAAAATCATTGCTTGCCTGCACAATGGGTAAGAATGTGTTCCCGCTTGTTTGTTGATGTACCACATGACAGTTGTGTTGTCTGTTAGAATCAACACCTGTCCTGGAAGAAGTAACTCCTTGAAAGCCATTAATGCAAACTGGACTGCTAACATCTCTTTCATGTTGATATGTAGATGCTGTAGTCTGGCAGGCCACTTGTCTTGTATCCACTTTCCATTTAGATGAGCTCCCCAAGCAATGTCTGAGGCATCTGTCGTTAGAATCTGACTCGCCTCTGGCCGGGTCACAGAGAGTCCCTTGTTTAGGTGACATTCCTGAGCCCACCACAAAATTCCTTTTGAATGCAAGGTATTATTTGAATGACAGTGTCCAAATCCTGGCAGTGCTGTGTCCATACATTTTGAGATACCATTGCAGCTTCCTCATATGCAGTTTGGCATTGGGAAGCACCAGAATACAAGATGCCATGAACCCTAAGGCTTGAAGGACTGTCCTTGCAGTCAGCCCGGACTGAAGAGATAGTTGATGGAAGTAACTGGAAAGATTCTTTTGTTTGTCCGGGGTTAAAAAGGCCATCTGGGCTGCTGTATTCAGTCTCACACCCAGAAAGCACATGTCTTGAGAGGGTACTAGACTGGACTTTATTTCGTTCACAGAATACCCTAGGCATCTTAGCACTGCTATGACATATTCCAAATGCTGTAGAAGGTCTTCCTTTTCTTGAGCCAGAATCAGGCAGTCGTCCAAGTAAGGATAGATTTGAATTCCTTTTAGCCTGAAGTAAGCTATCACTGGAGCCAGAACCTTTGTGAATACTCTGGGCGCAGTAGATAAGCCAAAGGGCAATGCAGAGAACTGATAATGAGAATTTCCAGCTCGAAAACGCAGATACTTCCTGCAACTTAGTCTTATAGGCACATGAAGGTAAGCTTCCTTGAGATCTAAAGTTACCATCCAGTGATCTTTGCCCAGCAGAGGTAAAAGCTGTTGTAACGTCAACATTTTGAACTTGGGAATGTCCAGATAAGTGTTGAGGATAGATAAATCCAAAATTGGTCTCCACGTGTTTCCCTTCTTCGGTACTAGGAACAGGCGAGAATAAAATCCTAGGCCCCTTTCTGGCACAGGAACTGGCTGAATGGCCCCTATTTGGAGCAACAGAGAAATTTGCTTGTGAGCCTCTGTTCTTTGTAGAGGAGGAATGTCTGGCATGCCTTTGAAAGGAGGCAAGGTATGGAAATAAAACCTGTAACCGTGGTGAATGATATCCAGAACCCATCTGTCTTGGGTAATTAAATCCCAATTTTCTTTGAAAAGAGACAGCCTTCCTCCCAAAGGTACTGCCAGGCGAGAATGTACTGGCAGCTGAAAAGGCAGGTCATTGGGTCTGCTTACGAAAGGACTGACCCCTGCCCTCACCAGAAGTCTGAGCAGGGGAACTCCCTGTCCTAGGCCTAAAAGAACCTTGAGCTCTGCCCCTACCACGTCTAGACCTACCCCTAGACTGGGAATCATAAGCAGGATAAGTCCATCCCTTAGTAGGCCAATTTCTACTAAACTTGGAGGCTGCACCTGCAAAAATCCTTAACAGTTTGCATAGACTTAGCCTTGTCCTCCATTTTCTTTAAAACTGCTTCCACAGGCGAACCAAACAACACATCAGACTGTAAAGGAGCATCCAAAATCCTTGTTTTAACATGCTCAGCTAAATTCTGATCTCTCAACCAGGCGTGCCTCTGAAGAACAGAACCAGTGGCAGCCACCCTCGAGGAGGCCTGCACAGCATCAAAACCACACTGCAAGGAATGTTTACCCACCTGTTCAGACACATGAACTAAATCCTGCAACTCTTTACACTCAATACCTTCTGCCAAAGCATCCACCTTAGATTTCAATTGTGAAAGGAGATAATTCTGATATTTTAACATGTGAAACTGACAATTCAACGCCTCATGGCTATAGTGGAAGAAGTATACACTTTCTTTCCCCATCTATCCAAAGCCCTTGCCTCTTTATCAGGAGGAACAGGATTTTTAACAACAGAGGCCTTCACACCTTTAGGCCCCTGAGAGACAGTTTCGGGTCTGCCCTAGGACTCTTAAAAGATACTTATGAGCTTCAGGCACCCTATAGTACCTATCCGGTTTAACTGGGGCAGGAGGCAAAGAATCAGGATTCAGGAAGCCTCTGCAAAACATATTCCACCACATTCAGAACAGGAGGTATAGCTAAAGGCCTATGCTGGGGTAAAAACAAGAATTCCCTAAGCCCCTTCCTGGAATCAGAGAAATCTTGACCTTCCCATTTAAAATGCTCCCTCATGGAATGCAGAGTCTCTGAAAATGAAAAATCCTCAGGAGGAGAAGCTGAAGGAGTAGAATCATCCACATCAGAATCAGAATAAGGAGGATACTCCTGCAAGTCTTCAGTCAAGACTCAGAAGCCTCGAACATTGCTCAAAACTCTCAAACTCAGGTTCCACCCTAGGCCTCTTATCAGGAGGGGCATAGAACCTCTAATCATAGTAATCAAATCCTCTGCCATTTTAAGCATATGTTTCTTAGGTAAAGACCCTGAAGCACTAGGAGAAACCCCCACTGAAGCTAAACTCGGCCTGCCTCTCAAGGAAGCCTTGGAAACAGAAGGGGAGGCTCTAACCACCTTAGGAAGAGAGGGAAGAACAGCCACCTGAGAAGCCCCTCAGCCTGGCCTACTTCCTGAGAGGAAACATCCTGTAACAGTAAAGTCTCTCCCTGGGCCTCCAAAGAAACTCCTGGCAGAACCTCCGGCTCCACTGAGTCTTCCAAAGAACCGACGTCTGGGACTGTCGTTTCGTCCACTTTAGGCTTTGCTGCTTTGTCCTTGCGCTTTTGGCGAAGCGGGCGTCGGAGCATCCGACGGCATTTTATAATTACAACGCTTCCCAAAAACTAACCTGGCACAGTCTAACCTTCTCTTAATAGTGCGTTTGTTAAATCTAGCACAAGAGCGCATCCAACAACGTCGTGCTCAGGCCCTAAACAAGGTATACACAAAGTATGGTAATCCCTATGAGGTATCTGTTTCCCACAAGAAATACAGTTATTCACTTTTTCTGACATCCGGTTAAATACTGAGGCAAGAAAAACCAAAATATTCCCAACGGGTACTTAGCCAACTTTGATTCGGTCTGAAACTCTGACTTCAGAAACTTTCAGAACGCCAACCTGCACCGCAAAATTGCTTCTGCATCGGACCATGCGGCAAAAAGACTGAGGATATGACGCCGGTCATGCGATTAGTACCCTGACGCACTGACGTCAGTCTAATGCGCCCTGACCGCCGTCAGCCATATACTTTGGTATTCGGGCCGACTGGACAGCGGACTACCCAATAGTTAGGACTGCAGCAATGTGGAATGAAGAACATCATATTTGCTTGCACTATTACAAGACTATGAGAATGACTCTAGCCTTGCGCTGCTTGTTTTTCTGCAAAAAAATCATTATAATGAGAAAAGTACAGTTTTGTACCTACCATAAATGTAGATGTTCGAAGATCCACATTGCTGCAGTCCTAACACTTGGGGTAGTCCGCTGTCCCAGTCGGCCCGAATACCAAAGTATAAGGCTGACGTCGGTCAGGGCGCATTAGTCTGACGTCAGGACGTCAGGGTACAAATGTGCATGACCGACGTCATATCCTCAGTCTTTTCTTGCCCCAGATGTCAGAAGACCCTAAAAAGATAAGGCCAAAACCAAAAAACACCAAACACTCCTGTACCAAATATATATACAATATATACAACTTACAAAAGTAAAACACCACCCACACAACCACCCCTAAACACAGAGGGGAAGGAGGGAGTAATTGGACTGCAGCAATGTGGATCTTGAACATCTACATTTTTGGTAGGTACAAAACTGTACTATGTTCTTCATCCCACATTGCTGCAGTCCTAACACTTGGGTAGAATCCCAAAGCAGAGGTAAGGGAGGCTGGCAAATCATAAAGAAGCTGGAGCTGTCAACATGCCCTGCAAAATAGCAGTGGCAAAACCAGCCCTAGATTTAGAGTAGAGAGGAAGGTGGTAATGCTTAGAGAAAGTATGCACTGAACTCCAAGTAGCTGCCTCCAAAATATCCTTAGTTGCCACCCCCCTTAGAAATGCTGTTGAAGTGGCAGTAGCCCTAGTGGAATGAGGCCTAATCCCAGCTGGAATCTCCTTGCCATGATGGGAATAACAAAATGCAATGCAAAACCCAATCCACTTAGAAATAGTTTGTTTTGACACAGGCTTGCCCTGAGAACTCAAAGCAAAAGAAACAAACAACTGCTGAGACTGCCTAAAATCCTTAGTCCTGCTTAAATAATAACGCAACTGCCTGTGTACATCTAAAGTGTGCAAAATCTTTTCCCTTATTTTGGGGATCTGCATAAAAGTGGGCAAATGAATAGTTTGGTTTAAAGCCACACTAGAGACCACCTTAGGCATAAAGGAAGGATTAGTACGTAATGATACCCTATCCTTATGGAAAATCAAAAGGCTCAACCGCCATAAGGGCCTGCAATTCAGAAACCCTTCTTGCAGAAGTAATGGCCAACAAAAAGCAGTCTTCCATGACAAGTATTTCAATTCAGCAGTAGCGAGGCTCAAAAGGTTGTAGAGTAAGTTTCTCCAACACAAAATTGAGGTCCCAAGCAGGAGTAGGAGCTCTACGTGGGGGTCTTATATTCTTTGCCCTCTAAGAAATTGCTTAAACAAAGGATGAGAAAACAATGGTGGGTCACAATCATAGTGAGCTGAAATTGCTGCAGCATGAATCTTAATGGAAGAGAAAGACAAACCTTTGTCCAATAACTCAGTAAGATATTGAAGAGCCACACTCAAATTAGGCTCAGAAACCTCCAAATCCTTTGCTGCACTCCAAAATAAAAATCTCTTCCATTTGTCTGCATACACTTTCCTTGTACTAGGTCTCCTGGCTTCCATAATCACATTCAAAACTTGTTGAGGAAGTTGAGACCTGCTGTGGTTCAAAACAGAATATGCCAGGCTGTTAGATGAAGAGAGTGAAGCTTGACATTGAGTAGATGACCGTCCCTCTGAGACAATAGGTGTGGAATCAAAGGCAAAGGCCATGGAGGCTTCCTTACCAGACTCCTCAGTAATGGGTACCAGTGTTGTCGAGGCCAATCTGGAGCTATTAAAATCATCCTTGGCTTGTCTTGTCTGACCTTTAGAGTACCTTTGGGAGGAGAGGCAGAGGCGGAAAGGCGTACACATGAAGATTTTTCCAACTGAAAGAAAGAGCATCCACTTTCCAAGCTGTGTGATGAAACCTTTCGTGCAAAACTTTGGCAGCTGGTGGTTTAGTGGAGAAGCGAACAGATCTATGTCTGGAGTTCCCCATGACACTGTCAATTTTCGAAATACATGAAGATCCAGTTTCCACCGTGGGGATCCATGATTTGCCTGCTTAACACATCTGCTAAGGAGTTCTGTGCTCCGGCAGAAACCTTGCCTGAAGATTTAGTTGCAAGCTGAGCGCAGTCTCCCATAAAATCATTGCTTGCCTGCATAGAGGATAAGAATGTGTTCCCCCTTGTTTGTTGATGTACCACATGACAGTTGTGTTGTCTGTTAGAATCAACACCTGCCCTGGAAGAAGTAACTCCTTGAAAGCCAGTAATGCAAACTGGACTGCCAACATCTCCTTCATGTTGATATGTAGATGCTGTAGTCTGGCAGGCCACTTGTCTTGTATCCACTTTCCATTCAGATGAGCTCCCCAAGCTATGTCTGAGGCATCTGTCGTTAGAATCTGACTCGCCTCTGGCCGGGTCACAGAGAGTCCCTTGTTTAGGTGACATTCCTGAGCCCACCACAAAATTCCTTTGAATGCAAGGTATTATTTGAATGACAGTGTCCAAATCCTGGCAGTGCTGTGTCCATACATTTTTGAGATACCATTGCAGCTTCCTCATATGCAGTTTGGCATTGGGAAGCACCAGAATACAAGATGCCATGAACCCTAAGGCTTGAAGGACTGTCCTTGCAGTCAGCCCGGACTGAAGAGATAGTTGATGGAAGTAAAGTGAAAGATTCTTTTGTTTGTCCGGGGTTAAAAGGCCATCTGTTGCTGTATTCAGTCTCACACCCAGAAAGCACATGTCTTGAGAGGGTACTAGACTGGACTTTATTTCGTTCACAGAATACCCCAAGCATCTTAGCACTGCTATCACATATTCCAAATGCTGAAAAAGGTCTTCCTTTTCTTGAGCCAGAATCAGGCAGTCGCCCAAGTAAGGATAGATTTAAATTCCTTTTAGCCTGAAGAAAGCTATCACTGGAGCCAGAACTTTTGTGAATACTCTGGGCAGTAGATAAGCCAAAGGGCAATGCAGAGAACTGATAATGGGAATTCCCAGCTCGAAAACGCAGATACTTCCTGCAACTTAGTCTGATAGGCACATGAAGGTAAGCCTCCTTGAGATCTAAAGTTACCATCCAATGATCTTTTCCCAGCAGAGGTAAAAGCTGTTGCAACGTCAACATCTTGAACTTGGGAATGTCCAGATAAGTGTTGAGGATAGACAAATCCAAAATTGGTCTCCACGTGTTCCCCTTTTTTGGTACTAGGAACAGGCGAGAATAAAATCCTAGGCCCCTTTCTGGCACAAGAACCGGCTGAATGGCCCCTATTTGGAGTAACAGAGAAATTTGCTTGTGAGCCTCTTTTCTTTGTAGAGGAGGAATGTCTGGCATGCCGTTGAAAGGAGGCAAGGTATGGAAATAAAACCTGTAACCGTGGTGAATGATATCCAATATCCATCTGTCTTGGGTAATTAAACTCCAATTTTCTTTGAAAAGTGCCAGCCTTCCTCCCAAAGGTGCTGCCAGACGAGAAGGCTCTGGCAGCTGAAAAGGCAGGTCATTGGGTCTGTTTACGAAAGGACTGACCCCTGCCCTCACCAGAAGACTGAGCAGGCGAACTCCCTGTTCTAGGCCTAAAAGAACCTTGAGCTCTGCCCCTGCCACGTCTAGACCTACCCCTAGACTGGGAATCATAAGAAGGATATGTCCACCCTTAGTAGGCCAATTTCTACTAAACTGGAGGCTGAACCTGCAAAAATCTGTAACAGTCTGCATAGACTTAGCCTTGTCCTCCATTTTCTTTAAAACTGCTTCCACAGGCGAAACCAAACAACACATCAGATTGTAACGGAGCATCTAAAATCCTTGTCTTAACATGCTCAGCCAAATTCTGATCCTCAACCAGGCGTGCCTGAAGAACAGAACCAGTGGCAGCCACCCTCGAAGAGGCCTGTACAGCATCAAAACCACATTGCAAAGAATGCTTACCCACCTGTTCAGAAACATGAACCAAATCCTGCAACTCTTTACACTCAATACCTTCCGCCAGAGCATCCACCTTAGACTTCAATTGTGAAAGGAGATAATTTTGGTATTTTAACATGTGGAACCGGCAATTCAAAGCCCTCATGGCTAAAGTGGAAGAAGTATACACCTTCTTTCCCCATCTATCCAAAGCCCTTGCCTCTTTATCAGGAGGAACAGGATTTTGACAACAGAAGCCTTAACACCTTTAGGCCCCTGAGAACGGTTTCTGGGTCTGCCCTAGGACTCTTAAAAGATACTTATGAGCTTCAGGCACCCTATAATACCTATCCGGTTTAACTGGAGCAGGAGGCAAAGAATCAGGGTTCATGGAAGCCTCTGCAAAAACATCTTCCACCACATCCAGAACAGGAGGTATAGCCAAAGGCCTGTGCTGGTAAAAACAAAAATTCCCTTAGCCTTTTCCTGGAATCAGAAAAATCCTGACCTTCCCATTTAAAATGCTCCCTCATGGAATGAAGAGTCTCTGAAAAAGAAAAATCCTCAGGAGGAGAAGCCGAAGGAGTAGAATCATCTACATCAGAATCAGAATAAGGAGGATACTCCTGCAAGTCTTCAGCCGAAGACTCAGAAGCCTCCGAACACTGCTCAAAACTCTCAAGCTCAGGTTCCACCCTAGGCCTCTTATCAGGAGGGGGCATAGAACCTCTAATCATAGTAATCAAATCTTCTGCCATTTTAAGCATATGTTTCTTAGGCAGAGACCCTGTAGAACTAGGAGAAACCCCCACTGAAGTTAAACCTGGCCTGCCTCTCGAAGAAGCCTTGGAAACAGAAGGGGAGGGCCTAACCACCTTAGGAAGGGAGGGGAGAACAGCTACCTGAGAAGCCCCCTCAGCCTGGCCTACCTCCTGAGAGGAAACATCCTGTAACAGTAAAGTCTCTCCCTGAGACTCCAAAGAGACTTCTGGCAGAACCTCCGACTCCACCGAGCCCTCTAAAGAACCGACGTCCGGGACAGACGGCTCTTCCAACCTAGGCTTTGCTGCTTTGTCCTTGCGCTTTTTTGATGAAGCGGGCGTCGGAGCATCCGACGGCATTTTATAATTACAACGCTTCCCAAAAACTAACCTGGCACAGTCTAACCTTCTCTTAATAGTGCTTGTTAAATCTAGCACAAGAGCGACATCCAACAACGTCGTGCTCAGGCCCTAAGCAAGGTATACACAAGGTATGGTAATCCCTATGAGGTATCTGCTTCCCACAAGAAATACAATTATTCACTTTTTCTGACATCCGGTTAAATACTGAGGCAAGAAAAAAACAAAATATTCCCCAACGGGGTACTTAGCCAACTTTGATTCGGTCTGAAACTCCGACTTCAGAAAATTTCAGAACGCCAACCTGCACTCGCAAAACTGCTTCTGCATCGGACCATGCGGCAAAAAAGACTGAGGATATGACGTCGGTCATGCGCATTTGTACCCTGACGTCCTGATGTCAGACTAATGCGCCCTGACCGACGTCAGCCTTATACTTTGGTATTCGGGCCGACTGGGACAGCGGACTACCCCAAGTGTTAGGACTGCAGCAATGTGGGATGAAGAACATCGGGGGAAAGGAATAAAGAAGACCCAGAAATCGACTTCCAAGATGGCTGCACATTGAGTAACAGCTTAATTTTAGCTCTCCCAGTGCAAAAACAAACTTAGCAGAAGAAGCAGTGGATTTATATTTTTGAGTAAACTTCAGTAACTGGCTAGTAAGTGCATTGCCTGGATACCAGGAAAAAAGAAATATAGAGGACCTGAAAGAAAATAAGCTACAAAAGGTGAGGCAAAAACACTGACTGGGAAGAACACTGCAGCTGTTCAGCAAAAAGAACTGCAAGCTCCAGACATGGCTTCCAGTAACCTACAGGAAAGTATAAGACAACTGCACACAAATCTGATTAAAGTGAATGAAACACTGATGAATTATATCAACTACAATAACAATGGCTGGAAAATTGGAAGAAGCTTTAAACATGCATTCGGTTTAGGTGATAAAAAGTACAGTTGTGTACACTTACCATAAATGTAGATGTTTGAGTGTATTCACTGTTGCAGTCATTACATTTGGGTTATCTGCTTGAAGGTAGCCCTCAGCTGGCCTGATTATCAAAGCCTTGGGTCCTTCCTCAGTTGCTGTCTCATCTTCCATGACGTCAGGTAGTCAGGGGTATAAAGCATGCAGCCGATGCCATTACATCAGTTTTTCTTGCCCAAGATTTCAGGTGCCCCCATAATGGGAAGCAATTAAATACAAGGTTACACCTCCAACAAAAAGCAAATACACCAGAAAGCTTTAAGTATAATAAACAAATGGAGAGGTATAGACAATAGCAGTCAGGGGGCTGGGAGGGAGGGTAACCAGGACTGCAACAGTGAATACACTTGAACATCTGCATTTATGGTAAGTGTACACAACTGTACTATGTTCTTCGTGTTTCACTGTTGCAGTCAATACATTTGGGTACATTCCCAAAGCTAAGGAAGGGAGGAGGCAATTAGAAAGCATTAGGACCAGCAAAAAACTGGCAAGTGGTAATGCTTGGTGAAGGTATGTACAGAACTCCAGGTAGCAGCTTCTCGGGTGTCCCTGGTAGGGACACCTCTGAGAAAGGCTGTAGAGGTAGATGCAGCCCTGGTGGAATGTGGTCTTATCCCCTTTGGGGTAGGTTTTCCATGGTGCTTATAGCAGAAAAGAATGCAATGGCCTATCCACTTAGAAATGGTTTGCTTTGAAATGGCCTTCCCCTCTGCCCCTGCAGCAAATGCAACCAATAGTTGTTCAGATTTCCTGAGAGGCTTAGTCCTGTTCAAATAAAATCTAAGTTGTCTGTGCACATCCAAGGAGTGCGGTATTTGTTCTCCTTTGTTCTGTGGGTTAGAAAATAAGGTTGGCAAATGAATGGACTGATTAAGGGCCACACTGGATACCACCTTGGGCATAAAGGAAGGACTGGTCGTGAGGGACACCCTGTCTGCATGGAAGATGAAGGGCTCCACTGCCATGAGGGCCTGTAATTCAGACACACTTCTTGCTGAAGTGATGGCTAGAAGGAAGGCTGTTTTCCAAGAAAGGAAATTTCAACTCTGCTGTTGCAGCTGGCTCAAAGGGAGGTAGAGTGAGCTTTTCCAATACAAAGTTAAGGTCCCATGCAGGAGTAGGCCCCTCTGAGGAATTGCTTCAGCAGAGGGTGAGAGAAGAAGGGTGGTTCCGTATTATAATGTGCTGAAATGGCAGAGGCATGAATTTTAATAGAAGAGAAGGAAAGGCCCTTGTGAAGTATCTCTATTAAGTACTGAAGAATATGTGGTAAGCTGGGCACTGGTGTGCCCATCCCCTGAGCTTGGCTCCAGGAACACAATCTTTTCCACTTTTCAGCATATGATTTTCTAGTATTAGGCCTCCTTGTCTCCAGAATGACATCCGGCACTTGCTTACTGAGGGATGGTAATGGAGAGTCCAGGTAATTAGCCAGGCTGCAAAGTTCAGGGTTTGAAGCTGGGGGTGCAGAATCTGGCCCTTCTGCTGGGACAGCAGGGAAGGGGTCTGAGGCAGGTGCCATGGTTCCAGCAGTGACACACTGCACAAGATGGGGTACACCAGTGTTGGCATGACCAGTCTATTGTCCTGTTTGATCTTTAGTAGAACTTTGGAGAGGAGAGGCAGAGGGGGAAAGGCATAAGATGAGAGGTTTTCCCAGGTGAAGGACAGGGCATCCACTTTCCAAGCTTGTCTGTGGGGAGTCCTTGTGCAGAATTTGTCCAATTGGTAGTTCTGAGGGGAGGCAAACAGGTCCATCTCTGGGCTCCCCCATTTGTTTCTCAACATGTTGAATATCTTTGGTTCTAGTTTCCACTCGTGTGGGTCCATGAGATTTCTGCTTAGGTCGTCTTCCAGAAAATGTAGCTTGCCTGGCAGGAACTGAGCTTGTTGGTGCACTTAGCAGCTCAGGGCTGTGTTCCACAAAGCCATGGCTAGTCTGCAAAGAGGGTAAGAGTGGGTTCCCCCCTGTTTGTTTATGTACCACATAACAGTGGTGTTGTCTGTCTTTACCAATAACTGTCCTGGAAGGATGTGGTTCTTGAAGGCTGTCAGAGCATTCTGTACAGTTAACATTTCTTTTTGATTGATATGTAGGCGCATTTGACTCAGGTTCCATTTGCCCTGAATGCACTGCAAGCCAAGTGAGCCCCCCATGCATAGTCTGATGTGTCTGTTAGGGTTTGGGTGGCAGGGGGTAGAGTGAATGTCAGTCCCTTGTTGTGGTAGCAGGCCTCTGCCCACCAAAGGGACACTGTCCTTACACAAGGGATGATAGGAATCATTGATTCCAGGTCCTGAGAATGTTGACACCATAGGCTTTTTAGATACCACTGTAGTTTCCTCATATGCAGTCATGCATATGGAATTAGTAGGATGCAAGAGGCCATGAACATCAGAGCTTGCAATATTTTCCTTGCAGTTAGCTGGGTCTTTGTGGCCAGTAATTTGAAGTAGGCTGTCAGATAAACTTGTTTCTCTGGCGTGAGGTAGGCCATCTGGGAAACTGTGTTCAAGCTTGCTCCCAGGAATACAATTTGTTGGCAGGGTACTAGATGAGATTTCTTTTCATTTATGGTGTACCCCAGTGAGGTCAGCAGTTTCTTTACAAATGCCAGACGACTTAATAGTATGTCCTGGCTTTCTGCCTGAATTAGACAATCATCCAGGTATGGGTATATCTGAATATTTCTTTGCCTGCAGAATGCAATGACTGGAGCTAGGCATTTTGTGAATACCCTGGGTGCAGTAGATAAGCCAAAGGGCAGTGCAGAGAACTGATAGTGCATGTAGCCTGCTCTGAAGCTTAGGTATTTTCTGCAAGAATCCCTTTATTGGGATGTGCAGGTAAGCTTCCTTTAAATCCAATGTTGCCAACCAGGCACTTTTTCCTAGCATGGGAAGCAGCTGATGAAGAGTTAGCATTCTGAATTTTGGCATTACCAAAAAGGTGTTTAGGATAGATAGATCCAGTAGATCCAGGATAGGACACCAGGATAGGACACCAGGAGTTGTCTTTTCTGGGTACTAGGAAAAGTCTGGAGTAAAAACCTTGTCCCCATTCTTCTGCTGGGACACGTTGAATAGCCCGGATACTCAGAAGAGAGAGAACCTGCTGTTAATCCTCTGCCCACTGATTTGGGGGTAGGTCCGGCCAACCTTTTGGGGTTGGTAAGGTGTGGAAGTGGAATCTGTAATCCTCGGGAAACTATATTTAAGACCCATTTGTCTTGGATGAGTTCCCAGTTTTTTGCATGCAGGACGATCTTTCCCCCTAAAGGTGCAGTCAGTTGAGCAGGGCTTGGAAGGTTTAAGGTTAAGTCACTGTAACAGTTTACCATTGGGGGGGGGTGTCTTACTACTTCCAGCATTGGAAGTGGGAGCCCCCCCACTGCTTAGGGCTGTGAGTTACCTTGAGACTGTAGCCTAGGCGGCCTGCTGTTCCTGGATTTGGACTGAGTAGGCCTGGAAGAGACAGGAAAGGACCAATTCTTAGAAGGCCAATGCCTACTAAATCTGGGAGGCTGTACTTGCAGGAAATATTTAACAGTTTGCATAGATTTAGCTTTTTCCTCCATCTTTTTAAGAACTTCTGCTCTGTTTCCAAACAGGTGGTCTTGGTTTAAGGGAGCATCCAGTAATTTGGCTTTAACATGATCTGGCAAAGTTTGCTCCTTAAGCCAAGCATGCCTTCTAAGAACAGATCCAGTAACAGCAGCCCTACAAGATGCCTCTAAGGAGTCAAAACCACATTGCAAAATATGTTTACCAACTTGTTCAGCAGAATGCATTAAATTCTGTAATTCATTTTCAGCACAGTAAGGAATCAACATCAATTTCTGTTTAAGTAATCCAATAATATGCTGCTGGTACTTTAACATATGCAACTGGCAGTTTAAGGCCCTAATGGCCAAAGTAGCAGAAGTGTATACCTTCTTACCCCATCTGTCCAGGGCCCTGGAATCTCTATCAGAGGGGGTAGGGTTTTTGGCAATAGTAGCCTTAATGCCTTTGGGTCCCTGTGAAATGGTGTCTGGGTCTGCAGTAGGATTCTTAAAGAGGAACTTGTGAGAGTCAGGTACTCTGTAATACCAGTCAGGTTTCCTGGGAGCCGGAGGTAAGGTGTCTGGGGCCAGGCTAGATTCCAAGAAGGCATCATCTACAATGTCCAGTACAGGAAGGATAGCTAAAGGCCTGTGTTGAGGGAGTAAGAATTCCCCAAGCCTCTTTTTGGAGTCAGAGTAATCCTCGCTTTCCCAGCAGAAATGCAAGCTAAGAGTGTGCAAAGTTTCACCAAAAGAGAAATATTTTGGAGGGGAAGCAGAGGGAATGGAGTCCTCTGTATCAGAATCCTCACAGGTAGATAAGGGCAAATCCTGGTCATCAGAAGAAACAGAAATTTCATAATCCTGATCAGAAGAATCAGAAGGAAAATCAGTTCTAGGTCTCTTACAGGGAGAAGGGTGGCTTCCCCTAATTGGAGTAATAAGGTCTTCAGCCATTTTTTTTTTTTTTTTTTAGACATATGGGCCAGACCATGCGGTTTGGACGTTGGTTTTCTAGGCGTGGATTGAGTTTTAGGCCTTGAAGAAGAAGATGGCGTTGGTTTGATTTGCAAGTCAGTAGGCCTGAATACACCCTCAGAAGCCAGTGCCTGCACAGCGGCTCTGGACCCATCCAAGGTAGAGACATCCGCAGGTTCCATAGTCAAAGAAGCATCTCGGGGCATACCAGACTCCAAATGGGTCTCAGTAGAGGCATGCGAATCTGAAGTAGCGGGTATCAGGGGCTGTGAAAGCGCCTCACTGAGTACTGGCGAACTGGCGACTAGCTTAACGGAAGTGTCTTCGGCAGCTTTGGACCTATGCGGTCTTTGTCTTTATCTTTACGTTTTTCCTGAATGTTGGTAGTCGGACAGCTTACCAAAGCCATTTCTGGATAATTAAACAGAGTACCGAAACAGATGCAAAAATGAACAGACGACGAATAGTACGAGGATTGAATAAGGCACAAAACCGACAGTGAGGGATGTCGTGGTCTGGGCCTAAGCAAGGAATGCAGTATGAATGAGAATCCTTATGAGGTATTTGCTTTCCACAAGTAATACAATTGTTAACTTTTACTGACATCGGTTTAGAGCAAGAAAAAGGATCCCCAATGGGGTTACTTAGCTTTTTTGAAGACTTTGGTTCTGAAACTCGAAAAACGAAAATTTCAGGAGTCTGTTGACTGGCTCTTGTGAACTGCTTCTGTTTCGGGCATAGCAAGAAAGACTGATGTAATGGCGTTGGCTGCATGCTTTATACGCCTGACTATCTGACGTCATGTAAGAAGAGACAGCAACCGACACAGGACCCAAGACTTTGATAATCAGGCCAGCCGAGGGCTACCTGCAAGCGAATAAATGTAATGACTGCAACAGTGAAACACGAAGAATATCAATGGGTTGCATGAATATTTCTGCAAGTCAACATGACAACTTTAACTTTCAAGCCACAGCTATAGTTGGATTAATCTAGTTAATTCTTAAGGTTCACAAAAAAAAACACCAATGCACACAAATCATCCTCAAGGTGCACCACAATACAGGGAGCTGTATTTTGCATCTCAAAATTCTACGTTTCTCAATGAGGAAATCTGCCATACATTTAGTGACGTGATTTTAAAGCAAAACAAAGCAATTCATGTTAAGTAATCATAGGATCATGGGAGATTACTAGGCTATCGACCTGGAAGTCATTTTATGCCTAGCCGTTTCAACCCAATGCTATACTGCAGAGGTACTAGTCAATACCCAAGATTGCATTTAGTGATGATTGCCCATGTCCAGGAGGGTTGTGGGCACTATCCCATGGATCCCACTATCCTCATCAGGTTCCTCTTGGACAGTGTCATAGAGGTGCTCTGTTTCACATGAATTGGTAGCACCTGTTCCAAAGATGTGGCAGTCGCTAGGAGATAAATATGTCCCTCCAACATCTCCTATTTAAGTCACAGGCCATATTTAAGTCCCTGGAATGGGTAGCCCTGGGCACATTTGGTTTATGGATATGCAGTAAAGTTCATTAGGTTTGGGTCTTGGATTGCTCTGTAGACCAGACAAAAGTCTCCACTAAGAAGTCTATATGATACGGAGTATAGTGACAGAGATTTTAGTCGGTCCATGTAAGGCACATGCTGGAGGCCCTTGATCTTCTTTGTTAGAAACCTCTGAGGTCTCTACAATTGGTGCATATGCTTAGTACGGTACATACCAATTGGGTGTTATACTCAATTATGGGCTGGATAAGTACCGAGAATAGGGGGGTTATAACTTCGTTTGCTCTTGAGGCAATGCCTTTACTAATCAAGTGAGCTAAGTGGAAAGCTCTCTTTTACAATGTTAGAAACGTGATGGTCGACGTTACGGTTGCGGTCAACCTGTGATCCAAGGTCCCTTACCACTTCATGGGTACTTAGGATATTGTTACTGATTTGACAGTATGAAGGCACACTGTTTGTGCCAAAGGGAATGATGATGCATTTCTTTGCATTCAGTTTGAGACTGTGACTAACACACCAGTTGTTGGTCTGTGCGAGACCATCCTGACATTATTTGGGGATTCAATGATTGCATTTAGTTTGCAGTCGTCTGCAAACTTGGTCAGCCACAACCCTTTAGTTTTGACCTGAGCTTCTGAGAAGTACATACCAAACAATAGGTGGCCCAAACCTGACCCCTGTGGCACCCTGCTGGTAACAGGTCTGCTGGTTGATGTGGAGTGTCCTACTATGACAGAGTGTGGCTGGCTTGCGAGTCAGTTGGCAGCCCATTTTACAATGAAGGGGTTTACAATCAGTTTGCTAAGCTTATCGGTAATGCCTGAATGTGCCTGCGCCTTGTAGTACTTTGACAGCATAGGACACAGAAGTATTTGAAAATGCAACACTTATTTAACTTGCTTATTTCTTTATCCAAGACTGCAAGGCACACATTAAGAACAAAACTGTCCCACTAACAGCAAGTTTCCATGTATAAATTTCATCACTTTTCAAGTGAAAAAAAGCCAAAACGTCTAGTCCAGCTATGATGAAATTTGTCATGCACTCCTAATGACCCTGTTAGGTACACAGATATACAGCTTCTGCAGAGAATTCCCACAATAGGCAGTTGGGAGGCACTATCTGGAAATCCTTCACCAAGCACGAGGACCCACCTCCAACAGAAGCACAATGACTCTTTGTACTCAAATGCCAGACTAGGACAAATCCCCCCCCCCCCCCCCCTGAAAAAAATATTACTAAGGTCTTAAGTAACCCATGCAATGACGGTGAAGTACAGTGTCAGTGCATCTTGAAAACTAATCAGTTTCTTCACTTATTATTCTAGAGCTGGCTATATCTGTCACTTCAAATTCTGGCAATGGAGCCCCTTCTCATAAGTCAAAGGTACTAAACTTCATGACTGATTTAATGGGAGTGCTAATATATGTACACTCTATCTCTGACCAAGTTCCTTTAACACTGTGTTCTATAAACACACCTTGCTTTTATAGCATCGTACAGCATTGTCATTCTCAGTACCTTCCACTGTGTGATATGTAGCACCAAAAAATGCTGACAGCATCTGTTTTTCCTTTTCCAGACTGTTCCTATTTGCTGGGAGTCCAGATCATGTAATTGGGCACGTTGTTCAAGTAACAATTCTTCACTATTCTGTTCAAAGACAATGCTAACTTCATTAGTACAGTCCTTATACCTTACTATGTTTATACATTACTTTCCTTCGTGTTTCTCGTTCACTAAAATAATTTTCAGCTCTATCACGTTTCACATCGGTTTTATTTTCAGCACTTACCCTTGAATTTTTATTATGAAATATCTGACAAGCGTCCCGTTCCAAATTCATATTATGAAACTTTTGCCAAATGTCCCTCCCTAAATGCCTGTCTTCTGTATCTGGCTGTACTGCTGTCTTTGTACTTCAGGCATTTTGCAGGGATCTGAATGCACATTACTTCTGCAGGCATTCCTGTATTATAGTCAGTAATATTTGTCCTCTCATGCAAATCTGAAAGGACTTCCTTAGTTCTGGTTAGAAATTGTAGTGCACCTGGTTTCTGTGTCTTGGATAGACTTGGTTATCTAAACAGCAGGAATGAGTTCCTTTCCTGATGGTATTGTCGATACCTCAGCGCTACAGCTCACTACTGAAGATTCAGCTTCCTTCCACTCTTTCAGCACATACTGGTGTTCTTTTACCATTCTACTTAACCTTACAATCAACCTTATTTATCCTTACCAAGATTTCAAATCAACATCTTCACATAGCTAAAACTTTCTGTGTTGATGGCACGAGCACCTAAACTAGCACCTTTTAGTATTCCCATAATATAATCTATCTGAATTTCCTGAGTTTTTACCACATTCTGTATTACCATGGGCATCATCATTTCTTAAGCTTTTCTTACAAGTTAGTACAGCGTTCTATGCCATTTTTGAATAGTGTTTTCTCTTTTTTCCAGATCTCTCCAGCAATATCAAATATACCTCTTGGATGCCTACCATACAAGAGTTCAATGGAGTGTAAACTCCACTGATGTTTGTAGCATCTCTCTTACTGCAAACAGCAAATAGGGTAGCAACTGATAAAAAGTTCTAACCATCTGCTTCAGTTATTTCTACTAAGCATGCACCTGTGGTAGATGAACAGACTTTTAACTGGTTAACCTGAACAAGCTGGCAAAATGGCTGCATAACCCTTGACAAAGGCTGTACCTTGGTCAGAAGTATAGCTGTAGGGATATGACTCTGTTGAATAATAGCACCCATTCACTGGCAACAGATTTAGCATTGGACTTAAGGAATGGTACAGCTGATGAAAATAGTGACACAGTCTACTCTGACCAAGATATATTGATTCTTAATAAAAATCTTACAAGTGGGCCAGCAATGCTCATAGCTATGCATTAAAATGGCACATCTGTAACGGATACTGGCATCAAAGGATTCATGAACACAAACTGTTGGATGTATTTTCCAATATTTTGGACAAGGTGAACACATTTTTTTCTACTTCATTTACACTTTCTGGCCAATATAATCTGTCTGATATTCAGCCCCTAGTCTTATTCATTCCCAAGTGACATCCAAGTATGTTTATGCACAAGCTTCATAACTGACATCCTATAAGGCTTTGGTACTAGTAACTGGTGTAAAATTTCTTCTTTACTCAATCATACTGTACAAAAGATAATTATTTAGCTCAAAGTAAGTGGACGACACAAGTTCTACATGTTCTTTATCATCTTCCACTATCACATCTATATCACTTTCCCTGAAGGCATCATCTTCCTATTGAGCTTTTCCAAAGTTATGCTCAAAATCTGGACCATTCTCCTCATCTGTTGTTTTGAAGTGGAAGGTGCAGTTTTCTTTGCAACATACACGGGCACAGTTTCTTTCAGATGCAAGTTTTACTCTGCAAATGTTAACTCTACACAAAAATGACTTCAGTTAACTTTGTTCCTCACTCACCCATACCTGTTGGCTGCCTAGAGTTCTCTTTACTACAGTTTATGTCCTCTTCAATACTACCACTAACAGCTTTGACTAATTTAATGCATACAGTGTTCTGATGTGGTCTTAATTCATGATTTTAACAGCATATGAGGTTATTTGTAGCACTTAGCCATACCTACATGGTGGTTGCCTTACCAGGAACTCCTTTTTCTTTTTTTTTGAGCTGATATTTTTAAGTGTCTGTCAGATGTATGAGTTCAGTCACAGTCCTCCACCCCATTTTCTTTCAAAGGTAACACTTCAACTGAATGGTTGGTTTCTTTGTTAAAGCTATCTTTCTGCTGCTAATCATTTCAATCTTTCCCTTCCACCCACAGCTTTCACAGGGCTTTAAATTACGAGAAATCTCAATATAACACCATTGGTCAAATTCCTGTAGTACTGCTACAGGGTGCATGACTTTTCTAAAGATGGTACAAAACTTTACAGCTGGAATATTATTTTTTATCTTTGTAAACACACATTACTGCTATCTTATGCTTATTATTAAGTTTATGCCTGCACATAAAAGTACTTTCCACTAAAGTGACCATCTTGCCTGAATCCAGGAAATGGTGTAGTTAATGGATTTCCAAAAATATTATGCATTTCAATAATTCAGTCACTGTACAGCAGTAAAATGCAGGGTTTAGAAGTTTAACATCTGCTTCCCCTCAATCCTATAGGTCATAAAGAATTGTACTTTCCTATGAGTGAGATCAAAATAAACTACCAAATAAAATATCTAGGAATAATATTTACTTCAGATTTCAAAGATACGGTGGTGGTGCTGCGGTAGCATTGTCGCCTCACAGTTAGACGTTGCCCGTTCGATTCTCAGAGCGTCTTCTGTGTGGCGACATGCGTGAATGGGCGTTCCTTCATTGAAGGTTGTGCATTAGGCCCGGCAAGCCAGCACATAAAAATCTACTGCCAATCATTAGCGGACCGGAGTTCCGCTGTGGCGACCCCTAACGGGAAAAGCCGAAAGAGACAAACAAAACCTACTAACTACATGGACTAGTATTCAAAACAATATGGATAGATGGAAGAACATTACTATGTCTCTACTGTCAAAAGCTAGTGTTGTCAAAATGAATTTTCTACCAAGAATACTCTTTCAATTAAATGCTACCTTTTCAAATATTCCCCAAAACGTCTTCCTTGCCATGGAAAAAGCTATATTGAAATTCTTATGGTATCCCAAATCTACCAGAATTAAATATGCAAAACTTGTACTTGCCAAAGATAAGGGGGGATTGGGGTTACCTGATTTTAAGCTTTACTATAGTATAATTACTGTATACAGACTAATACAAATAATAAACTATGACTCATACATAAATACTTGGACACCCCAGTGGACCAAAATCTGGTATGAACAGTTGAAATCCCTTGGCTGTAATATCATATCCTTACCATACTTGAATTTAAACCAGGCTAGCATATACACGAAGAATTTACACCCACTAATTAAAATAATGATTCTTACAACAGAGAAACTATTTAAATCATTGCAATTAGCCGACGCTTTTGCCCTTATACAACCGTTACACCTGAATCCTAATCTACTAATAAATAATAAACCAGTAAATCTGACATACTACCCCCTGACAAAAGACTACACAATATAGGATATATACCAATGGAAAGACTCTAACACGGGGCAAATGAGACTTGAACTCAAACTTCCTATGAAATATATTATTATCCTTAACCAACTTCATCATCTTATAAATGCTAAATTCTCACAAATACACACTGACTTACAAAACACAGATTTAGTTAAATTAATACTATCTTGCGATTAAAGGGAAAACAATTTCTAGGACTTATAAAATTGTAATGAGTGCAAAACATCAGAATTCTTTATTATTTTCAAACTATTGGCTAATGAAAAATCAATCACTGACTGAAGAAAGTAAGAAACTAGCCATTGAAAATACAATCAAATTCATTCCTTTCAAGAAGCTGTTATATACACAAACTATGGTAAATAACAATCTATATTATACTTTATCTAAATTAAATAAATTCAATCCTAACTTTAAGCCTATATGCCCCCATTATCCGGATCAAGCAGCTGATATTTTACATGTCATGTAGAACTATACTAAGATACACAACTTATGGTGTTCCTTGAGAGTAAGATTAGAGAAGATGGGATATGAAAAATCAACCCTTACATGGGAGACAGCTATATTGCACATTAATATCAATCAACTCCCAAAAATATTAAAACATGTCTTTATTATGATGTGTGCCCTTATTAAATTCTTTATTACAAAGAAATGGAATGTCATGTCACCAATTACATGGGAAAATTTTAGCAATCTTGTTATCAAATATATCTCATCTCACAAATTAATTTATTCAAAAACAAAAAACAAACGCTATTACCAAAAATATTGGGGTTACTTACTAGATATAATTTTTGATAAATAAAATTCGCCTACAAATTGTCATGAAAAGCTAACCTTTAAATAAGAAATGAATGTAGTATAACCAGTCTTTCTTGCATTTTCTCCCTTCTCTTAGTATATATGTGTAACTAGATATTTTCTCTAAACATACAAATAAATGGTTAAATTTCCATATAGACTATCCCCTTTTTCACTATCCCTTATGAGACCAAATGAACATAAGAATTCTCATACTTTACTTGACGATGTAGTGACTTCTTGTGTATATATTGTGTGTGTGTGTTGTGTATATATATATATATATATATATAACATTTTCTCTGAACGAGATTGTCTGTTTTCTTTAGATAGGTATTTGTATTGCTTATTTGTGTTTTTGAGTTACTGTATTGTTATTATTTGAAAAAAGAAAATTGAAATAAAGAGATTTTGGAAAAAAAAGTAACATCTGCTTTATCAGATATCATGGGTATTTCATTTTGGCATGCACTTTGGACATTCATTCCTAAGTGTAACACTGCCATCTGCTATAGAGCTTTGCTTCCCTCACCTGTAACAGGTTAGCTCAGTAACAGTCTTAATGTGTTTCAAAGGCAATACTGACTTCTAACTAAAAATTTAGATCCAAACATTTTATAAATAAGAGTATCATTTACTACAACAAATTAAATTGCACTAAAAATGTATCTGAATGTTTGATATCGTTTTGACATATACCCCCCCCATTTTATATTAACAGGCAATCCATATTTAAAGCAACTGCAAACAATTTATTTCTGTATTACTATTAATATTGGGCTCTAATCATTGTTTAGCATATGTTTAAAATCATGCATTGGAGTTCATACAGTTTTACTGCCAATTAAAACGTCAACTCTGAAATTTAATAGGTTGTGTATGAGTACAGACAAAAGTTTTTTTTTTTTTTCAGTTTGTCATAATCAGAGTAATCTGTACCCTCCATTTCCAGGTATACTTTTAAAGCATCTCCAATCAACTGCAAAAAGAGGATTTGTGCTCTCTCAGTTCACTCCAATTCTCCTGTAAAGCACAGTGTTCAAAAGTAACAAAGTAATGACTGTTATCATCCTCCTTGTGCATACAATAGATTCCCCTCTTATCTGGTCTCCCTGGGACAGGACCTTAGGCTGGATAAACAAATGGTTGGTTAATCAGAAAAAGCATACAAAATACTACTTATAGGTTATAATCAGCTAGAATAACAGGATTTGTATTATTATGCATTTTTCTAATGAATATGAAGTCAAACTCAAATGTCTGTAATTACTCAGCCCAGAGGAAGTAGAAGTGTTGTTCTTCTCTGTTGTCTTTTGCTAGGATTACAGCAGAAATTTGATGGCTGGTTAAGAGGAGGCCAGATAAGAAGAAATCAACTGTACTCTTAAGGATGGTGTAGTTTGGGGATGCAGTAATGCACTGGCAGTACATTTCACTGTAGCCGTACCTCTTGGCACCAGGGTTTCAATTAAATTTTTCCATGGCTTACTTTGTTTCTGCAAATATTTCAGCATAAAAACAGACACAGCTCTACATTTGGTAACTGCAACTGACTCGCACAGTTCATTTACTGCAGTTCATTCACTAGCTCTAGAATATAGCACAGATGCACAAACAATTACTTATGGCAGCACTACGAAAGCTCTACTTTTCCATGTCTCTTAGCTTTAGTTATAGGGCAGTAAAAACAGTCACCTGTAAATGCAAAAGAAAGTAGCGAGTTCTCTGCATGAAAGGTCACTGACAAAAACCGCAAAGCACTCTCTTGCAGACTGAGCCAGCAATAAAGCTAGTTGGCATAGATTACCCCTGCTTCTGACTGCTATCAGCACTGGATATGGTACTGAGACTACAGTGAACTTTCCAATTCCTGACAGTACATCTTTTAGTAATCTCACCTATTGTTTTATCCAAGATTAAAAGCACATGCAAAAAAAAAAATATCATTTCACCAACAGAAAATATCCATGTACAAATTTCTCCACCATTCAACTAAACAGTCCACACAAAAATCCGACTTCTGGTTCAGCTAAGATGACTGTCGCAGGCTCCAGATGAACTGCGTGTCACCACAGCATCTCATTTCAGGCCCAAGATTACACAGCTTCTCTAGAATATTCCACTCTAGGTAGTTGGAAACACCTTTCCTTCTTGGAAATCCCTCTCCAAGTATGATGACCTACTCCCAACTGAGGAACGACAGTCCCCAGAGGACAATGAGCCTCCCCTTGTGAGACTATAGTGACTCTGTTATGGCTTAGAAAAGCCTCCCCCTTTTATACATTCAATCAATAAATAAATAATTGGTCTCATAATGACCATTAATCCACCAAGCAGGAATGAATTTCCTCTCTAATACGTGGCACTACCTGACAACACAAAGATACAGCATTACTTACATACAAGTAATATCACACAGTGGCAATAACTGTACTTTAAAACCCCATATATTTAAAAAGGAAAAAAAAAGTACATTGTTAAACAATAATTACATCACGTGCAGTATTCAATACCCAAACATTCTACATCAGTATTTCTTGTAAGATACTACATTTAAAGACAGGGAAATGGGCACAACATATGGTGCTCATCTACTGTGCAAGGCATCAGGGCTTAGTAATGTGCTTCATCTGCTGCAGTGGAAAAACAAATACTGCAGAATACAACTTTTCTTAGGAGCATGGCATCTGACTTTGCATTTTCAAACATTAGGAGGTTAAATGTTGAAAACAATTGACTTTTATAAAGCACCAGATGCAGAAGGTAGAATGGTGGTCACAAGTATGTCTGGCACATCTTCATTTTGTTAACAGCATGCTGCATCCTGGAGATGAAAAAAACATTCTTGCAGGTAACAGAGGATGTACTACAATGCTTTTTCACCAGAACTCCCATTTCTAGCTTAAGGACACATTAGACATGGACATTTCATTGAAAGTTGGGGCTATAGAGCCTTGCTTACCCCTTCATCCGACACAATCAGCTTTATCACAATGAAAGTCCCAAAGTTAATTGTTTATGGAAGGGGTTGCAAGCATAACATGGCACCCAGTTAAAAAGATGGCAAGCCGCTAGAAAATCAAGGACATGCAAGACAAATCACCCTGGGGGGGGGGGGGGGGGGGTCACATTTAACATAAAACTGGGAGTGATGTTGCTATCAAACTATGATGGTTGGCACTGCACAACAGCCAGCAATGTGTGGTAGGTCTCTAGAATTCACACTAGTTTACAGAAGGTATGCCTAGTATCTAAACGTCAGGTCTGCGTCACCAGCGTGAGTCCAGAAGAGCCTGAAAAGAAGCCTAAGTTGCTAATTGAATTATATAGGAGGCAAGAAGACTGATCAGATTTTTGTATATCTCACTGTGAGGATATAGAGGGGATCAGCTTGTAGCACTTTAAAATGGTTCAGAAGAATTATTGGGCAGTGTGACTGAGGACTTAAGCAAGGGGTAAAACCAATAAAAAAAATGCAGATAATGTTTTAAGTATAGCAAGTCCATGAAAAAGGTACAGACAGAAATTTAAAGATTTCCCTTGCATGTTTGAAGGGATCTACTTTGTTTCATTGAATCTCATTTCACTGAACTGCAGTTAGTATATATAGGTTCATAGGTAGGTACTAGGCTATCGGCCCAAGGGCTTACGAAAGCCTAGCCAACAATATATGGCACTGTGTAGAGTACTGTAAGGCAAGTAAAAAGTATATGCCCTTTTCCCCACTGTAGTGCTATCCTGGAGTTAGTATATATAGTTGGGAGGGGGTGTGTGGGGGTGTAGCCCCCCCCCCACTTAGTTTGAGTACATATTGTCTTCTGGACAGAGTTGGTTTTTGGTGTTGCAACTATGCATGTCTATTCTTTAAAATGTATCGTTTTGAAGTTTTTTGCAAAATACAACATAAAACAAACCAGGTGGGGGGGGGGCTGTGCCCCACACCCCCTATCTACATATACTAACTCCAGGATTGCAATACAATGGGGAAAAGGGCATATACCTTTTACTTGCCTTACAGTACTCTACACAGTGCCATATATACTAACTGCAGTTCAGTGAAATGAGATTCAGTGAAATGAGTTTTCGGTAATTTTTGTTTTCAGCGATGTTATCGGGGTGAAATGAAATTCAACGAAACAAAGCAAACCCGTTTGAAGGCATGAGATACTTATGGCACCGATCAAATTAAGTTATAACATTGTACTTGCTTGGTAGGGCCAAGTCTGAAAACTTTCCACCTGGATCAGTGTTCCACTCTGGTCAGCAAACATTAAATAAAATTAAAAAAAAATAAAGTACATAAGGAATCAATTGCACTTACTATTACACAAACATAACAATTGCAGTTCATATATAAAATAGCAATTTAATGTGGTAATGCATAATTTAGTTTTATTTACTGAATTAGCATAGTTACAATATAGTTTTCTTTCTAAATTGGTCACAGCAGTGCCTTTACATTATCATATGTTCATAGGTGCGTACTAGGCTAATGGCCCTGGGGCCTTTACAAGCCTAGCCATACGATTACCCTGGCATAGTGCCACCCAACATTAGTTCACAGTGCCTCTGTCAAGTAGAGCCATTAGAGTTATCCCCGGGGTGAATTTTCCGTTTCCCATCCACTCATCAAGATTTCTCTTTAAGAGGGTCAGTGAGGTGCTCTGCTTGACATGTATGGGAAGTCTGTCCCATAGTATGGGCAGTCTCTGGGTTATAAACCTGTCCTTCCAGCATGTTCTGTTAATTGTGGTAATGAGGTTGAGGTCTCTGGAGCGTGTGGTGTGGAGGGATTGGGGTTTCTTTAGATGTAGCATTTCTAAAAGAGCTGGGTCAGACATGGCTTTGTAAGTCAACCAGAAATCTCCTCTAAGTAGGTGATATGAAACAGAGAATGGTTAACAGTGTTTTGAGTCTGTCCATATAGGACAAGTGTTTAAGGCCTAGGATCCTCTTTGTGAGGTACTTTTGTGACCTCTCCAGTTGTTGCAGGTGTCTAGTGAGGTCCACGCGAAATGGGGCATTCTACTCGATGATTAGCCTAATGAGGGAAGAGTAGAGGGAGACAATGACCTCTTTCTTCCTGGATGCAAAACCCTTAGTAATGAGATGTGCCACATAGAAGGACTTTCTGACCACAGTGGCAATCTGGTGATCAAAAGAGAGGTTGCTGTTAACCTGTGTTCCTAGATCTCTTTTAACACCTTCTGTGTTCAGTGGACTACATCAATGTGGTAATTCATGGGAACCAGGTTTTTCCCAAAGGGGATGATGACATTTTTTGGCATTGAGCTTAAGGTCATGGTTCTGACACCAGACGGTGGACTCAGTGAGACCTTTCTGTAGGATGTCAACATCACTTGGGGGAGTTAATAGCAGCTCCCAACTTGCAATTGTCTGCAAACTTATATTAAGGTTCCATTTGCTTTGGTCCATCCCCCTTACTCCAAAATCCCTGAGGTTTTTGTGGGGGTTGTGGTCCATTTGGAAAGCTCTAAGATGGACTTCAGTCTTCTGTTGGATGAGTGGATTCAACATGGTGAGAAGTTTCTTGCTGTATCCCCCGGCTAAGAAGTCTCTTTCAAGGTTGTGAATGTTTTTTGTGAAGTCTTCTATTTCTTTAGGCACTCTCACAATCCTCAGACCTTATGATTTCACCATGTTTCTCAAGTGTGTGCGGGAGTAAACCTCTAAAGTGGAAGAGGAGGTTAATCCTGGTGGATTTGCAGTATAGGTCACTGGTGAGTGATTTTCTGCTTGGGTCTTTGCTAATGGTGAGATCGAGGAATTCAACTCTGTCTGGGCTGTATTTGGTGGTAAACTGAAGAAAGGTGGTCGAACTACTGATGTGGTCATAGAATTCCTGGTGTAAATTAGATCTGGCATTCCAAATTATGAGGATACAGTCTATAAAACGGAAGTAGACCCCCCTGTGTTGGAAAAAGGGGGAATTGTAGACATGTTCTGTTTCCCACTTACCCATGTCAGTTTTGGCCAGACTGGGGGACATGGCGGCTCCCATTGCTATCCCCATAGTCTGTCTGTGGATATTCTCTTCAAATTGGAAGTAATTGTTTCTGAGGAGTAATGAGAGCAGCCTACTATTTTTTCTGTCCAGAACTGATTCTTATCCTATTAACGTCTGGTGAGTCTCTGACTTCTGGTTTAAGACTTATTTTATACTGGCTTGGAAACTGCCCTATTTGGCTTTTTATCCTATTAGCTTTTGGTTGTCAAGTTCTCACCTTCTAGGCTAGGCAAATTCCTCCACCACTATTATTTACATTCACATATAGATTTCTTAGGTAGTGACTTCTCTCCTAAAGGATCATGGTTTTTGCTTTACTATTTTCGTTTATATATATATATTTTTCTTAGTGTTTAACTAAGTATATATATATATATATATATATATATACATATATATATATATATATATAAATGTGTGCATGTGTGTGCATGTTTTCATTATTCACCTTTCCCTTTTTTGATATAGTTATATTAATTGGTTAATTGATGCTTAAGTGATTACTTACCAGTTGGCCAAGTTCAGATTTGGCAGTGATTCTTCTTCCCTGGTACTTTGACCTGACACAGCTTTACTCGATCTGGCCTCAACTATCAGACATAGTTCTCCCCACATACAGGCTGGGCGAGGTAATAGACTTTTGGGAGACCACTGGACTTCAATTCGAGAAGTTAATTAAACCCCAGTTGCCTCCTTTGCATCTGAGCCCATTTAATACTATGAAACAAAATGTGAAAGACAGAGATTCCAATATCCACACTGGTGGGTACTTGGTTACTCACCATGTTTTTTAAAAGTATGTTTTAAAAATATGCTTTAATTGTATTTCTAAAAAACGCAACAGAGTGTTTAAACTTCAGGACCTACAAACTGCAATATCCACGAGTTCACAATTTCTTGTCTTGTGTCGTTCCCCGAGCAGCTAAGCTAACTCATGGCATTTGGTTACATTTCTTCATAACCCATGCGCGATTCACAATATTTTGTCCCTTAACATTTAAAGTTAGCTTCTTTGGACGTGTTTCTTCTGACAAGAAATAAACTATTCCCACTACTGACTCCCTCTTTTTATTCAACCCAGTTCCTCTCAGTTAGCCCTTTCTAGCACTTTTTCACCACTCAAAGCTCCGGGTTTAAAGGGAATTAAGAGCAAACTTTCTATACTATTTTATTTTTTTTTTTACATATTATATATACTTTTTCATACACATAAAGCCCAAAGTACAGGTTAACCTCATGGTCACCACTGCTCATGTTACATGGTGAAGTACACCATGGACAGCCGCCTAGGTCTCACTTGTCCCTCCCCATCCCCCCTACTGCAAATTTTCCTCTTGGGACTCTTGGTACATCTTTGTTTTGTATCGTTTTCAATTTATTTTACTTTAAATTCACAGCCTAAATGTTCTCAACAACACCCTTTGCAAGACAGTAAAATTAGTTCTGACAAGGGATATACGACTTCCTCTTCAAGCTCCCTCTCTATTGTTCAACCCAGGTGCACTCAGAGCCCTTTTTAGTACATTCGTAAAGTGATAAAAAAAAAAGAGGTCCTCTTCTAGCTCCTTCTGTCATTCAACACTCCTCCATAAGGCCTTTTTAGTACATTTTTAAAGACAGAAATGTTTTCCTCTTCTAGCTTCCTCCATTGTTCATTTCAGGTACATTCAAAGCCCTTTTTTTGGGGATTTTTGTATATTTGTTACATCAGGATAATTGTTGATTAAATTATTTTTACTGTTTTCACAAAATGGTTTGGCAGATCTGAAGAAGATCATTCAAAACCACCGCAGTACTTACTTGACAAATTGGACGATCTTAATTTTTATGACTGAGTTCTTGAAACTTGCGAACAGCCTAAAACAAGGCCGGCTCATTATTAAACAAATGATCTCAATATATAAAATTGTTTTACATATCACAGTCATGTTTTCACACTTGTTACCCTAAGGTTTTAGATCTGGAAACGAAAACTCACTAATAGATTTGTCTGTACAGCTATCTATGAAAGCTCAAGAATCTTGCGTTTCCAATCCTACCCACAAACACACAAAGGCAGTACCACCACTTCATTGGGGGGGGGGGTTCAATAAACTTAACCCCCTCCCCTACACACCCCTTAAATGAAATGGACAGAACTGACCTGAGACACTCCTGCTGTAACTGTAATAAACACCCAGCTGTAACCACATGATACTCAGTCTTCTAAGCAGCGCTCATCTGCAAATAAAGGAACCCTTTTAAAATAAATGAGTATTTTTATTACAAGAACATAGCATTTGGATTTATCACAAGAACTCAGGACAACTCTTCCACCCAGCAGAACTAACTAGGACTGAAGAAGCATCCTGAGACCATGAGAGGGAGAAGACTAAACACAAAGTACAGTTTTGTACCTACCATAAATGTAGATGTCCGATAGGTATGCATCTGCAGTCATCACATATGGGTTGTCCTGCCTCAGGCAGCCCTTCGGTCAGCCGGATTCCAAAGTCTGGGTCCGGCGTCGGCTGATGTCGCCCTTTCCCCGACGTCAGAGCGCCTGGGGTATAAAAGAGTCAGCCGACGCCATCTTCCTCAGTTTTTCTTGCCCCAGATGCCAGCTGCCCTCTAAGGAAGGCTAAATTTGGAGAAATGCAAAATATTCCAAACATGCACAGTAATAAAAAACAAATACACCATAACAGATAACCCCAGCTAGCTATAAGAGGGAGTATTACCCAAGAAATACCACAGAGGGGAAGGAGGGAGGGAAAACCTGACTGCAGATGCATACCTATCGGACATCTACATTTATGGTAGGTACAAAACTGTACTATGTCCTTCAAGGATGCATCTGCAATTATCACATATGGGTAGAATACCATAGCCAATCTGGGGGTGGAGGATCTATGTATAGGATGGTGTAGCTAAAATGCCCTGCAGGACTGCCGTAGCAAAGCCTGCTCTGGATCTGGAATATAAAGGTAAATTGTAATGCTTGGAAAATGTATGCACGGAGCTCCATGTAGCAGCTTCTAAAATGTCCTTGGTAGCCACCCCTCTTAAGAAGGCAGTGGAGGTGGCTGTGGCTCTCGTGGAATGAGGTCTAATGTTAGCTGGCACAGTTTTTCCATGAAAGGAGTAAAAAAACAAATGCAATTCCCCATCCATTTTGAGATTGTCTGTTTGGAAATTGCTTTTCCTTGTGCACCAGCAGCATATGCTACCAACAGCTGGTCAGTTTTTCTGTAACTTTTAGTTCTGTCCAAGTAGTAGCGCAACTGTCTGTGTATGTCCAGGGTGTGAAGAAGTTTCTCCCCTTTGTTTTGTGGATTCGGAAAGAAGGTAGGCAAATGAATAGCTTGGTTTAATGAGACCCTGGATACCACCTTTGGCATAAATGTAGGATTGGTTCTCAATGAGACTCTGTCCTGATGAAAAATAATAAATGGCTGTACTGCCATGAGGACCTGTAACTCAGATACTCTTCTTGCTGAGGTTATGGCCAGAAGCAAGGCAGTCTTCCAAGACAAGAACTGTAGTTCTGCAGATGCTGCTGGTTCAAAGGGAGGCAGTGTTAGTTTTTCCAACACGGGTTAAGGTCCCAAGTAGGCAGTGGTGGTGTCCTTGGAGGCTTGATGTTTTTAATCCCTCTTAGAAACTGCCTTAGGAGAGGATGTGAGAAGACAGGTGGATCAGTATTGTACTCTGCTGAAATTGCTGAAGCATGAATTTTAATGGAAGAGTAAGACAGACCATTGTGGAACATTTCTGCCAAGTATTCCAGGATACGTGCCATGTTCATCACTGTCACATCTAGGCCCTTTGTGGTGTTCCAAATGAGAAATCTTTTCCATTTTGCTGAATATGCCTTTCTTGTGGAAGGTCGTAGCTTCCATGATAATATCCTTCACTCTCTGGGATAGCCTATCCTGAGGAGGAGTCAAGGTATTTTCCAGGCTGTTAGTTGCAAGGTTTTCAGGTTGGAATGCAGAGTTTTGTAATTGTGCTGTGTCAGGAGCAGTGGCCATTGAGGAAGAGGCCATGGTTTCATGCGTGACATGCTCTTTAGCAGCGGGTACCAGTGCTGTCTTGGCCAGTCTGGAGCTATCCGAATCACTTTTGGCTGCTCTGTCCTGATCTTCAGTAAGACCTTGGTCATTAATGGGAGAGGTGGAAATGCATACACTGTTAGAGTTCTCCAGCTGAAAGAGAGGGCGTCCACTTTCCATGCTTGTGGGTGGTTATGTCCTTGAGCAGAATTTCTTCAGCTGATGATTGTGGGGGGAGGCAAAAAGATCTATGTCCGACCTTCCCCATGATTGTGTTATCTGTAGAAAGATGTCTGGGTGCAGCATCCATTCGTGTGCATCCATGATATTTCTGCTTAAGTTGTCTGCCAGTATATTGTCTTTCCCTGGCACAAATTGAGATTGCAGCTCTATGTTGAGTTTCAAGGAAAGTTCCCATAGATTCATTGCCAGTCTGCAAAGAGGATATGAATGGGTGCCTCCTTGCTTGTTTATGTACCACATAACTGTGGTGTTGTCTGTCTTTATTAGTAGGTGGCCTTGATGCAGAAAAGGTTTGAAGGCTTCGACTGCATGTATCACTGCCAGCAGTTCCTTGTGGTTTATGTGCATGCGTAGCTCTTTTTGTGACCATAGACCTTGAATGCATCTGCCCTCCATGTGCGCTCCCCATCCGTGGTCCGAAACGTCCGTTGTAATGGTTTGGCTGGCTATTGGTTTGCTGAAGGGCAGACCCCTGTTTGACTGGCTTGCTTGAGCCCACCACAAAAAATCCTTTTGAAGGCATGGAATGAGTGGTATCAATGTTTCCAAGCTGTAACTGTGCCGAGACCATAAACTCCTTAGGTACCATTGTAGTTTCCTCATATGTAGCCTTGCTTGTGGAATCAGAAGGATGCAAGAAGCCATGTAACCCAGGGCCTGCAGGATTTTCCTTGCAGACAGCTGAGTTTGTCTTGTCAGACTTTTGAAGTAATCTGGTAGTTGACTTTGTTTTTCTTCTGTGAGGAAAGCCATTTGGGTGGTTGTATCTAGATTCGCACCCAGAAAGGTTATTCTTTGGGATGGAACAAGTCTTGATTTGTGAATGTTGACTGTATATCCCAGGGCCTGAAGTAGGTGAATGGCGTAATTCAAATGTTTTACCAAAGTTTGTTGGCTGTCCGCTTGTATAAGGCAGTCGTCCAGATATGGGTATATTTGAATCCCCTGAAGTCTGCAGTGTGCAATTACTGATGCCAGGCATTTCGTGAATACTCTTGGTAGAGTAGATAAGCCAAAGGGCAATGCTGAGAATTGATAATGCTCTGAACCTGCAAGAAATCTGAGGTGTCTTCTGCAACTTTGTCTGATAGGGACATGCAGGTATGCCTCCTTGAGGTCTAGAGTTACCAGCCAAGACCCCTTGCCCAGCATGGGAAGGAGCTGCTATAGAGTCAGCATTTTGAACTTTGGTACAATGAGATAAGTATTCAGTGCGGACAAGTCGAGAATAGGCCTCCATTGTTTTTCTTTTCTTGGAACAAGGAATAGTCTGGAATAAAATCCTTGGCCTTGTTCTGAGAGAGGAACCTTTTCTATAGTTTTCATTTGCATTAAGCTGGAGATTTGTTTCAAAGCCTGTGCCCTTTGATCCAGTGGCAGGTCTGGCATGCCTTTTCTTTTTGGAAATGTGTGAAAATGGAACCTGTATCCTTTGTCTATTATTTGTAGTGTCCATTTGTCCCTTGTAATACTGTGCCAATTTTCTGAGAATAAAGAAAGCTTTCCGCCCAAGGGTGCTTCCAATTGAGCCCTGGTTGGCGGTGTCAAAGTAAAGTCATTGAGCCTGTCCTTCTGCAGCAGTTGTAGGTCCTGCATTACCTCTCTGGTTGGGAGGCTGCCATTGACGTCCTCTGTAGGAGCCTCTAGCTTGCACTCTACATCTGGCACACCTGTTCTTGCCTCTCTGAAACCTCTCTGTGTCTGGAAAGGACCAATTTTTGGAAGGCCAATTCCTGCTGAATCTTGGTGGTTGGACTTGGAGAAAATTTTTGACAGTTTGTACAGATTTTGCCTTTTCTTCAACTTTCTTTAGGACCTCCTGAGCCGTGGAGCCAAATAACTTTTGCTTTTCCAGTGGAGCATCCAGAAGCTTTGCTTTGACATGGTCTGGCAGAGATTGTTCCTTCAGCCAAGCATGCCTACGTATGATCATGCCAGTCATAGCTGACCTACATGAAGCTTCCAATGCATCATAACCACATTGCAAGAAATGGTTGCTAACCTGTTGGGAGTTATGTACCAGATCCTGAAGTGATTTGCGATCTAGGGGTTCAGGTGAAGACAGTTTTTTATGCAATTCATCTAACAAATACTCTTGGTACTGTATCATATGAAATTGTCAATTCAATGCCCTCATAGAAAGAGTAGCAGAAGTATACACTTTTTTACCCCATCTCTCTAAAGCTCTAGACTCCCTTTCAGAGGGGAGAGGATTTTTAGTAGTGGCAGCTACAACCCCTTTAGGGCCCTGGGAAATAGTTTCTGGATCAGCAGAGTGGGCCTTGTAAAGGTGAAGATGTGAGTCCGGGACCCTGTAGTACCCATCGGGTTTGACAGGAGCCGGAGGTAGAGAATCAGGGATTGTGCTAGACTCAGAGTACACATCATCAATGACATTTAAAACAGGAGGAATAGCCAAAGGTCTATGCTGAGGTAAATGCAAGAAGGTCCTTAATCTCTTCCTGGAATCAGAGAATTCCTGGCCCTGCCATTGGAAATGCTCTCTCATAGTGTGGAGTGTCTCCCCAAAGGAAAACTCGTCAGGAGGGAGGCCAAGGAATAGATTCCTCTGCATCAGAATCCTCAGAGGCCTAAAAAGCCTCCTCCTGGTGGTCCGAGAGTAGAACCATCTGAGGCCTCATCTGAGGAGTGGGGATCAGAGGGCTCAACCCTGGGCCTTTTGTCTGGAGGAGGTTGAGAGCCCCTGTCCGGATGAGGTTGAGAGCTCCTAATTAAGGAGATAAGGTCCTCTGCTAAGCTTAGAATCTGTGAACCTGTAGTGGGTCCCTGAGGGATAACCTTGGGAGGCAAAGCTTTGGAGAGTTTAGCAGCTTTAGCCCTAGAGAATGCCTTAATGGACATGGATGCAGAAGGCCTGGCTGCACCACGTGCTGGTGTAGTTTTGTCTAAAGGTATGGTGTCGGAAGGTTCCAGGACACCAGTTTCTGTTGGAAATTCAATAACCGATTCAGCCGGGGCCTCCGGGACCGAGGTAGTCGGCTGAGCGGTTTCGGTGGTAGGAAGTACCAAGGACTCTGTTTCAGCCGAGACAGAGACACTCGCGGTAGGCCTGGCTGTGGTTTCAGCCGAAACTGTGGCCCGCGTGTGTCAGTCCTTGTCCTTCTGTTTCTTAATCAAATGTGAAGTTGGAGTCTCTGACGGCATATTGTACGAAAAACTAGCCCCAGAAAATTCCTCTGCAAACTCCGCCCGACGTCTAAGAGTGCGTCGGTTGAAGGAAGCACAGGCTGAACAGGCCGAGACATCGTGGTCTGGGCCTAGGCAGGGGAGGCAGTAAGAGTGGAAATCCTTATGAGGTATTTGTTTCCCACAAGTTAAACAATTAGTAACTTTATCTGACATCGGCTGAGGCAAGAAAGAGTCCCCAACGGGGTACTTAGCTTTTTGAAGTCTTCGGTAGCTGAATTACAGGAGCTGGCCGACCGGCACTTGCGAACTGCTTCTGCTTTGGGCACCACGCGGCAAGAAAGACTGAGGAAGATGGCGTCGGCTGACTCTTTTATACCCCAGGCGCTCTGACGTCGGGGAAAGTGTGACATCAGCCGACGCCGGACCCAGACTTTGGAATCCGGCCGACCAAAGGGCTGCCTGAGGCAGGACAACCCATATGTGATGACTGCAGATGCATCCTTGAAGGACATCACTAATTTTTCTACTCCAGAAGCAGCAAGTTGATCGATTTTTATTGTAAATACTCAGATCATGGTTTTCTTACTTGCTTACAGGAATGACAAATACATGCTGGATGATATTGGTCCATGCAAAAAAACATTTTAAGCAAAGGTTGTAATGCTATATTGTCCAAGTATTACACTAATTACTTAATGGTGAATTCTGCTGGAAATGAACAAACTAACTGGCAGTTGAAATGGGTTTCTGGGTTGTAACCGGCCTATAATCCACTGTGCCCAACATATATAACAATCCTTTCTATGCAGTTCCATGGATTTTTGCATGTTGTAGTACCTTGCAGTGGAAAGTCTGAAGTGAAAGAAAGAAGGAGGATGCTTGCTCCATTTCTGAGAGGGAGACGGTGAGAAAGCACAACTTTATACTCTTAAAAAAAACAGTGCTCTTATAAAAATCTTTAGAGGATAAAGTGACTGTGGAAGGAATATCGGGTAACTGCAGATAGTTAAGATAGCATGATTTTGTTTTCTCTGGAGTGATAATTATAATCAGTCTAACAAAGGCAATGCCTCCTTCAAAATGTCACAACAATGGGTTACACGCAACACAAGTCTAGGAGAAAGCCAAGAAAATACTAGGTGCATTCCATTCTAACTACTAGAGATATTTTTTGCCTACCTAGTGAAAATTGCTCACAAAGTATGTAATTTTGGGTAAAAAATGTAATTATGATATCTACTAGTTGCTGTTCAAGAGGTAAAACTAGTACTAACCAATCATGCAGGAAAGACAACCTAAGCTGCTATTTACTCAAAATGTAATGGCCGTATAGTTTCATAGGTACAAGGTACTTAGTAGGCTCTTGATCGGTGATAGTTTTAAGAAGCTTAACCTCACATTCCTATAGCAGTATTGGCCCTTACAGTTTGCATACAAATAACAAAGGGATGGGCAGAACATGTATATGTTGGGACATTTACTTCTTGCTCTGATCCATGATGGGCATGGCCATTAAACCAGGGTGAAATTTGCAATTTCTCATTCACTCATCCAAATTATGTTTGAATACAGTAAAAGTATTTACTTTATGTGAAGTGCAACATTGTTCCATAAAAGATGTATTCTCTGCGATACTTAGCTATTCTTCAACATGTTGCAAAAGACATTGAGATCCTTTGAATGGGTGTGAAGTCTACCATTGGACTTGCAGCAGTTAGTTGCTTACATAAAAAGAAGTTATGTACTCACCATAACATTCCACCTGAGTAGTTATACTTCATTTTTCTTCAGCCTGTGGGTATTCAGATCCATATCGGATCCGAGCTGGCAATTTTACAAGCATCTGCTCCGAGCTCCTCCCCCTTACCCATAATACACCACCATCTACTGCCTTCCCTCAGATCGTGTTTGCTGCAAACCAAACTAACCAGCAACTCAAACTAGAAAGAATGCGTTCTGTGCCTTTTGTAGAGTGAAAAAAGATGGGTAAGACTAGATGTGAATCGCAGTATCTGGTGTTATCTTTGCTGCTGACAAATGCATTACATGTTGATATTTCAGTAGTATGTCTGGTTGTGGCGATGGATCTTTTAACTTCAGACCGCGACAGTAACAGCACTGATGAGACATGTAGGATACCATGTAACTGACCAGTAACGAGGTAGAGGCTTTCTTTTCACCAGATCTAGCAATTGCCTTATCGTGGACATGTTTGAAGGGTCTGCCAGTTGTTTTGCCCTCATTTGTCGGTGACTGTGCCTCTCAACCTTGTGTGAGACAATGATGCTGATGATCTGTGCTGGTTGCCTAATGGGGCTGGGTTGCTTATTCGTTGATGTGGATTGCTTAAGCAGAAATGAGTGGGTGTTTTTTTTCTCCCTGTTGTGGGGCTTTCACTGGTTTATTTTTCTGGGTAGCCACAAGCACACCTGAGAATGCCTCATATTCAGATGGTTACGCTGTTGCCGGTGCAGGAACCAGCACTGTCTTTCCAGTTTTTAATGGTTGTTGAGTTTTGGGAACATGTGTCGTGTTTAATGGATCGAGAGCTGTATAGCTGTGTGGCATCGAAATGGATTTGGACTGTATACGTTGAGAGGTGTAATTTACAAAATTGTAAATCAGTTCTCACTCCATGCCTGCGGACCATTTGTGTGGGGGACTAAATTGTTGTGTTGGCTCAGCTGTAGCGGAGTAAGAATGACACACAACTTTCTGTCACCGAGTTTCGGTGATCTTTCACCATAGATTAACCATCCTATTTGAACTGAAGTGCATCAGTCCTGTTATTGGAACAGGATGGTGGGCAAGTCTAGGCTTGTTGTACACTTAGTGGGTGGCGGTTCAGAAAATTCCAGTGCATAGGCTTATTCTTATGGATTGGATTAAAGCGCAGCAGTGCTCCGAAAGGGGGGGGGGTTCAAAATGTAGCTTTTAACAACTTTTGTGATTTAGGGGACCGGTCATGATTTAAGTTTGCTGAATTTTTTAATTATACGGTGTTTGCACAAGCGATCGTGAAGCTGTTGTGTGGTGATCCAGAAGCTCGCAGAACTGTGCAGTGTAGTTGTTGCACTTGTATGTCTGTCTTTTGTCTTACTGTTTCTGGAAGGCATTCTCTGGTCGGTGACTGCATAGGTGTGCAATATATAGCTCTGTTATCACAGTGTAGTTACACTTGTACGTTTGCCTTTTGTCCCAGTGTTTCTGGAAGATGTTCTCCAATCAATGACCGTGTAGGTGTGAAATTATATTTACTGCCTTCCCCTGAACTAATCCATGCCGGACTTGTCTTGTTCATTGGTACGATTCTCCTCTTTGTCGTATTCAGAGTGGTGCACCACATAGCTTTCCTCTTCACCCACTACATCCACGCACTTTTCATGCTTCGTACAGCTGATGCTGTGTATCAAACGGCATTCCTGTGTGGAATGGAGCAGATTTTTCATATCTGGGGTGCATTTGCTGTTGTCTCTTTATTCCCCAAGAGTTTGAGCTGAACCTGCAGTTTGCAGTTCGCTTAGGTTGGAGGCTTGGTACGTATATCGCCTTTTGCTGAACAAGTCTTGTACGAGGTCACTGTTTATGTCATTATGTCATTACTCTTAGGATTACCGTTGAATTAGACACTAGGTTTTACTCATCTTTTTGGATACCCATGGTTATATGGCCAGGAACAAACATGATGTGTAGTAGAGGACCCCAACTGAGATGTGCTGTAAGGATATGTAGGTAATGGGTGCTGTGCTATTCTTGTTAAAATGTAATTTTGGATGAATGAATGTGAAACAGCAAATTAGCCTCCGTGACCCTCACTGATAGGGACAACAAGTAAGTGTTCCAGCATATCCCTGTTCAGCTCATCTCTGGGTTACTTATGGGCAAACACAGGGGTCAAAAAGCTAACATGGAAATGCAAGGCTAATATTTCTAGATTAGTAGTCTGATATGCATACATTGTTTTGTTTTGGATGAGTAGTAGTATAGTGGTATCCACTAAATCACAAGTGGGTAGTTACTGTGCAAGCCCCAAGCGGGGACACCCTTTAAGGCTCTTCGGTGTTAAATAGAGGACACCACATGGCCTCCTATCTGTGGCTTTGTCAGACATGCACAGCTGATAATCAGGAGAAAAAGAAGAAAGGTAGTATATTTATAACAGTGGGAGTGCACAGTAAATGTTGGGGGGGGGGGGGGTGCTGTCTACCTTAACATTCCACTACACTTTTGTAACAGTGGAAGGCAGCCGTCCCCTTTTCCAGGAGAGATTTGCAATTGTAAGTCTGGTAACCCCAGCTCAAGTTCATGCATATTTGTGTTTCTTGGTAAAATTAACATTATGGGGGGAGCACCGTCCGTTTGATTAGAATTCTTTGCTTGCTGTCAGAGGGTTGGTGCTTATTGTAGTATAACTGGCATGATGCTGGTTTTTAAGTGAGAATTTTCTGTCCAGTGGTTGAAGGTCATTAGCAAAGTGTGTATGTCAATTCCTTTGAGCCATTTTGACTGTACCTCATTGATGTATTTTCACTTTTGGTTATCTGTTGCACATGCCTACCAGTTGCAACTAGTTTTACACAGTGAAGCCATGGTCATAATGGTCCTTCTGTATTGGCTGTTGCCAATAAGCACGTCTTTTCTCCTTGAACTATTTAACTACGTTTGCCTACTCACGGTTGTATGGAATGCAGTAAGTGTCCAATGAGCCTCTTTTTTGTTCTCCTTTTAAACTTGCTTGGAGACTCGACTGTTGCCAAATAATATAGCCATGCGCAGGACTGAACAACGTGACTTGAAGCCTGAAGGATACTTATGAATGTGGGTAGAATGTTCTTGAGTTCAGTGCTTCCTTCACCACCAATAATGCCTGAAAGATGATTGGTTAAATAGCTGATGTAATTCCAAAGGGGTGTCCCATGTGTGTCAACATAGACTCGAGCCCGTTGTTTCAAGGCTACTACTGCATATTGCCTCCCATTGTCTTTTTTAGGCAGTCCGTGTCTATCAGCAAACTGCCTGATGCTTGGTCATCCCCGCATTTGGAAAAGGTCTCTAGTGTTGAAACATGGGCCATCCCCTCTCTTCCAAGGCTTCGCACTTTTTCTACCTTATGACATTTGCCAATGGTATACAGAGTCTCGCTGTTTATCAAGAAGCATGTTACGGGTGAGCAGATAGATAGTAAGGGCTTAAGCTGAACTGTTATCTACAGGACCCTCTTGGGTTAATGGTCAACTAATAGCTTCTCACTGAACATATTCTTTGTACCCAGATGGTAATACGGTATTCCTCTGTGTTATGAATTCTCCCCGGTTAGCAAATTGGGTGTCTTTCAGTAAACTGTGGCACCCATGCTTCAGTGTAATATACATTTCAGTTGGTCAGAAATGTGATAATTATTATGTGGGTAAAACCACTAGGAATTTTAGGACACGCATTTATATGCTATTAGTAAGAACAACATGAAAAATGCACTTTACAGATGCATGCTAGTTTGCCAGGGTTACACGATGTTTAAATTTGGCATATTAGAAGTTGCACCACACAACCCAAGAGGAGGTTGGTGGGAACTTCTAGTAGATTTGAAAGAATTTTATTCGATAATTAAATTAAATGCCTTGTAAGCACCAGGTTTAAATGATTATTTATCACTGGTGCCCATTTTAAGGAAAAGGGCATTAATTTTATAAATTTTCTAACTTATCAATTCCTTAATTCACTCATTCATGTTTATTGTTATTCAATTGTGGACATTTTGTAAAAAATATATATTTTAACTTAATGTAGTCAAACATCTAATTGATTAATTGAGTGTCTTGGTTTAAATAGGTTGATCCTATGGAAATGTGTATTTTGGTTCTGAGGATGTCCACTAAGTGTTGTACAGGGGAAGAAAGCACTTAACCTGGTTTGTTTGATTTTAAATGATGGTGTTTTACGAATAAAAGATTTTACAAAATCCTACAAGTGCACTTTCCTGCTGTGTGGAACTTATGGTGTGTTTCCTGGCTTAGGACATCTGTTTTTCGTTTTCTTGGTATCTGTTTGATTTCCTTCACCAACAGTCTTTTCGCATCCTTGGTAAGGGACTCAGGGGAGTCCAAGTGCCTCCCTTTTGCACGTGTGCTTACAATGCTCCTCCTCAGTGGGACTCTCTGAAGAGGGCTCGTGAGCAGCGGGGAGTTCCTCCAGGGGAACCACCTGGGGCTCCTCTATCATGGGCCGTCAGTGAGATAAGATGAAGGGAGTTGCAACTGAATCCGAGGGAGTCTGGGCGGAATCCAAGGGAATAGGCTGGGGTCTCTATCCTTGGGAGAAAACCCTCTCCACCACGTCAAACACAGAGGGAGAGTGTACCTCCTTACAGCCCAACAAGGAGGAAGCTCTCCTTGGGTCCATTGTGAGGATCAGGGCCGAGGCTAGGGTAGCCGGACCTCCGAAGGAACAGCCTGGATCAGACAAGGTCAGAGCCGAAGACACATCCATTCCCTTAGGTCCAACTCCCAGTTCTCGGCCCCGAGAGCTGCTCGGATCCGAGGAACTCAGGATAATCGCTGGAGTCGAAGGAGAAATCGGGTGGAAGAAAGGCAAAGAGGTCCCCCCTCCAGAGGGAGAGGGGCCTGGCAAGACTCCCAACTGGATTTGGATCCGAATGACTCTCCTCATCATCCTGTCCATGTCCATTTCTGAAAGACTAAGAGTCAAGTGAGAGGAAGCGACTGACTCGGATCTGGCTGGTCGCTGGGAGGATCTGGAAGAAGCCCTCGGCTCCAGGGAAAAACTGGGGGACTGGAGCTGAGGAAAAACAGGTCTCGAAACTTTAGAAGGCGGGCTAGGGAAGGCCTCCTGATCAGGAGACCTCTTACAAGGCCTATCCCCTTTCTTCTCCTTGTCTCTCCCTCTCTCTGAATACTTTTGTCTGTCCTTTTTGCCTTTGTCTCTCCCTTTCACAACATCCTCTTCAGCAGGTCTAGTGGGAGGGTGAGTCCCAGCCTGAGGGGGGGGGGGGGTTGGGTGGGAGTTGCAGTAGAAGAAGCCGAGGCCGTGACCGTTGACATATCTAAGGCAGATGCTGGAAGCAGGCCTTTCACCATGAGTTTGGCCTTTCTGTCTCTAAGGGCCCTAGGATTGAACCCTGCACAAATGCTGCATTGGACGGACCAATGTGAAAAGCCCAAGCAAACAACACAGAGTGTGGCCATCCGCTGGTGAAAGCTTATGGCCACACACTGTGCATTTTTTAAAGGTGGGTTTAGGTTGATCAGACATCACAGCAAAGCAAAAGAAACCACACCCAGTCACAAAAAAAGAAATTAGCCTGACCGCGCACACCCTAAGGAAGGGAAGGAACTACACAAAACTACCTCACTTTTTTCTTTTTTTTTTGAAAACCAACAAACTAGCGTAGGGGGAGGAAAAGGGAAACTAACTCAGTGAAAAACTCACTAGACCAACCCCAAAAAAGCACTTACAGTACCACTGAAAGCTCAGAGCTGTGGAGATCACGATGCTGATGCATGAAACAGCAAACGAGATCAGAGGGAAGGCAGTAGATAGTGGTGTATTATGGGTAAGGGGGAGGAGCTCAGAGCAGATGCTTGTAAAATTGCCGGCTCGGATCCGATATGGATCCAAATACCCACAGGTTGAAGATAAAATGAAGTTAACTACTTCAGATGTTGTGGTTTTCACCATGACCTTAAATAAGATAATGCAGGTATCATAAAATGAATAAATACAGTACAGTAAAAAGTACAATAATTCATGTTTAGTTAGTAATGTTAAAAGTTATTTAACAGAAAGTTGGGCTATATTGACATAGATGTCACTCTTGATAAATTCTATTAAATTACTTATGTTTCAGTAGTTCAAATTAGACATGCAGTTTTCAATTTTGGAAAAAAAATTTTAAATATAAACAAAGTAACTTAATTTATTTTGCTACTTACCAATAGGCTGGAAGCCTGTGGAAAGATTTAAGATGTCCAGTGTAAGCAAGATATGTGTTTGCAGTATGCTAAAGTACTTATGGGTAGGAGGGAGTTGTAAAACCTACAAAAGGATTGGACATTTGATGAGGGAAGTAGATTACTTCCTTAGATTCGTAGGTCTGCTTACTATTTCTGTTGGGTTACTGGCAGAAAAAAAAACATAGTAAAAGCCAAGCAGATAAGGTGTTGGGGCAATAGAATAAGGGATATGTGGCACTAAAGGGAAACAGAAAAGAAAACAAGAGATAAACAAGAGGCAGTGTCAGCAACAACAAGCTATACAGTAATATGGAAGAGCTGGCATACAAAAGGTTTTGTTGCTGTCAAAAGGAAGGGAAAGTACTGTTGTAGGGAATGCAATGATAGAAAAACATGAACAGCAAGAAATAAACTTCAAACACTTTTGTGACTAGCAGATAAAAAGAAAACTCTACAACACAAGTGTCGCAAAAAATGGAAGTGGACAAATAACATTTAATAAATTCCCCGGTGCTTTCATTTAACAACATTCTATTAACATATATGTAGAGTTTTTTTTTTTTTATTCTTTTTGCCCTATGCCTGCTGATCATGAAGCCACCACCATTTGGACTTAAGTCCATTTGCTCCCCAGTGGTAGGGGTCTTCCCAGATTCACTAGGGTGACAGCAATCTGTGGGGGAACCATCGCTTAGGCAGCCATAATCATTGCTTGTGTCCTTGCTGGCATACTGGCACTAACAGAACAATTAACTACTTATTTGCCTATCTGCTATCCTGAATGGAGGCAAGTGTGATCCACTACACAGCGTAAGCCAAAACTGCCTTTCCCTGTGCTGCTGCATGCCATCATGTTCTTCAATGAAGGCTACAACCAGTGGACAACTTGGTGAGCCACATGCAAGAGCCCAAGTCGCAGACCCACCCTTTCCACTGAAGGACTGCTATGACCCATGATCAACTCCACCACTTCCATTCGTCTTAAACTGTAATACAATTACAGTAGTGAGTATTGTGCTTTACTACTTTTACAGTTGTTGATATTCCAATTTGCTCCTTCAGTTTTATATTCTGCTCATCATTTACCTGCTTAAAGGTACATTTCCAGGCCTTTCTGTTTCTGTTCTTTGTGTCTGCACCATCTCCCACTAAAATATTAAGCTAAAGTTTCTGAAATTCTAACCTGCCTGGGGTCACTGACCTGTAGCTCAGAGAAGATGCATACCAATGCCTTTCTGTTCTTTTCTTTGTGTCTGCCCAACCCCCCCAATGAGACATTACGCTAAAGTTTCTTAAATAGCTCCAACAGTGGCTTTATTTGATGAGATCCCTCTCTAGCTAGCCTACTTCTTCCTTGATTTTTTCCTAACCCTTCCCCACATTTTTCATGTTCTGGTTTTATAAGGCTATATTTCTGGCATCCACCCTTATAGAAATCTGATTTCCAAAGTCAATCTCCCCTCTTTCATTGTTACTATCTGTTGTATAAGCTATTTAAGTACTCTTTCCACCCACTGTTTAACATAAATCCATGATACTGAATGCCCACCCAGCAAACTAGTATTGCTCTTGAGTACCTCCTGCTCATTTATCTAGAGCTCAGCAAAGCTTGATGTCCTAGCTTGTGCTCCAAGAGTGCTTTACTTGTATCCAGTGCAATCCAGGCAAAACTAAGTACTTTTGATTGCTAAATTATACTTAAGTTATTTTTGGTGGTCACGATTGTTTCCTGCTTTTATTTGTATATTGCAGTGTATTTTTGTTAAAAAAAATACTCTTCCTCTCACTGTTACTGCTGTAACACTGTCTTGAAACTGCCTACAGCAAGGGATTTCCAGCTACTTGTTTAATTGGTTTGTGGTAGCATTGCACTTGTGAGTCTCCTTTACTGCGTTTTTACAAAAGGAGGATTGGGTTTATTCACCTTATGGCAGGAGGGGTTTTTGCATGGTCTACCTGAGTTGGGAAACAAACAAAATGGCTCACAATGTAGACATTTTCTTGGCCAGTGGGCTCATTAGTTAGTTTTCTATTGTTTTTTTTGTGTGCTGCTATAAACTCACCGCACAGCAGCAGTTAGCAGTGCCCTGTACAGTAGCAAACACCTAGAAATCAAATTTCCCCATTAGAATAGTCCATAAAATTACCCTGTAAAGCAATACATGTTTGTTTGTCTTTTCGGCTTTTCCCGGTTAGGGGTCGCCACAGCGGAACTCTGGTCCGCTAACGATTGGCAGTAGATTTTTATGGTGCTGAGTTGCCAGCCCGATGCCCAACCTTCAGCAAAGGCACGTCCATTCACGCATGTCTTTCGGAGGCCACTTGACCGTGGGGAGGACATGCAGACTCCGCACAGAAGGCACTCCAGCCAAGAATCGAACAAGAGAACCTCTTGCTGTGAGGCAACAACGCTACCGCTGTACCACCGCGGCTTTAGAGCAAATGTCTTGCGTGAACATAAGCTTAGAGCAGCTAGTTTGAAGTCGAGTGGCAAAACCTATATATTTAATAGAATTCAGTATTGTGTAAACATTAAAGTCAGTGGAATTTAGTACTGTTTAGCATAAACTGTCCCAAAAAGCACCCTTATTTGTCTATAGATTATTCTCAGAAATGTTTTAAAAACCTCTTGATGGTGTATTTAAGACCTCCCCAATTAATCATGTGACATTTATGACAAATCAAAGTGCAAACATTTAAATGAGATCTGACACCACTCTACAGACTCTGCAGTCATATGTCTTTTTCTGACAAATCAAAGTACAAGCATTTAAATGAGGACATTTTGTGGATGAAGTGAAAATCTAAGTCATATGCACGCCTAAGCCTATCAAACTGAACCTGATTTGTGATCCGATATAATATAATTATTTAATAATCTGCCTCAATAAAGCACCCTTATTCGTCTTCTAACATCAATACACCACCCCCTTGTAGCTCACCAAAGGACTGGACACTGCATGGATATGCAATTTCCTAACTTCTCTGTAGCCATCTTGGTGGATATGAGCATCTTGAGACAGTGCAGCAACTGTCTCATGTTTATTGAAAAACACTTAATCTTTAAAGAAACAAAGTATGTGAAAAGTGTACTTGCACAATGACACTGGAGGCTAAACTCTTGCATACAATGCACATCAGGTTATTGAAACCATGCACATAACACCCACGTAGACTACCATATGCTGAGGCATGTGAAAGCAATTTTTCTAAACAGCAAAGATCACCTAGACCATTTATTGGCAAAGCTATGACTCAGCAAGCCTGAAGGCACTCAGGAAAAAACACCATCTTACACCACGCATAAAAAGTCACAATCAATACAGCCCCAAACACTAAGCACCTAAGGCAAGCAAACACACTTCTTGGACTCTTGTCAAATGGGATTTCATTGTAAGATACACCGCTTCTATTCTAACCAGGCTTAACAAGGAGAAGATAATGGTTACTTGGCTTGTCAGAAGTCAGGATTCTCCAAATCACACCTGCACTCAAGTCATTACTCCACAGTTACCAGTATGATTCCATCATAACCCATGTAGGTGTAAATGTCCTGAGAAGCACCTTTCTGGACTATATGAAGATAGACATTATGGAACTGTCAGACTGTGCATCTCACGCTGGTATGAGCCTATCAGTGAGGCAGCATATTGGATGATGCCACAATATGAGCAAAAGATGACTTGATTTTAACAAATGGCTGTCTTTCTGGTGTCATTCTAAGGGGATCCAATATTTGTCAGCTTGGCAGGATATGGTTAACAGCCAATATACTGGTTTGCCAATGATGGTCTGCACCTGTCCCCTCTAGGCTTTCAAATACTGGCTAAAACGTTATACCCCACTGTGCCATTTTCAGGCAATGCCAGATTGACAAACCTACTACCATAGCAAAATCAACTCAACTGAACCTCAAGGTATTGCTGCTCAGTGCCAGGAGCCTAAATACAAAACTGCACTCCCTCTAAGCTCTCCTCACACTCTAGAATATACACATCTGTGCAGTTACTGAGACATGGTTTAGAGAGGCAAACAGTACTCCAACAGTACAAGGAAGGTTTTCAGTGCCTTTCACATTTTTAGACAGTAGCTGCACAGATAAGGGTTAAAGGTGGAGGTGTCTCGATATACACAAATAACAAGCATAACTCCAGGATGGCATGCTGGAGTTCCTCCACATGTAGAACACCATGGAAGAAATCCCATGCCACATCCTAGCCATGTGTACATCACCCTCTATGACCCAAGAAGCTCACGGTGCATAGTTGGACCTAATGGAGACACTTTATATCCAACCCAATATCTTACTCATAGGAGGCTTTAATCACCCCTCTATAGACTGGGAATCCTACACGACCTCAAATCTACAGGCACAAAGATACCTGGGCATCATAAATGCAAACGCCCTTCATCAAACAGTGAAAATGCTTACTAGAGGGTCCAACATTCTCGACCTCATACTCACAAATATGGGAGAATGCTGTACCTTGTCCAATTTCTCATCCTCCCTGGTAAGGTTCGTCCATAAAGCTGTCTCCTTTGAAATCAAAATAAACTCAAATAACTCCAGTAAAACTATTAACAGTTAGGAATTATTCCAAGACAAACTACCTTTTATGTAATGGTGTGCCAAAATTCATTGCCTATCCAAACCCCCAAGAACACAGCAGCATATGCTGAATTGCTCTCAGAAACAATGTACAACCATGTCAATGGCTGCACAGAGGCAGCTGTGCCTACTAGAGGCCAGCCAGAAGTAGCCCTAGAAACACACTACCCTGGTGGCATCCAAATTAAACATGATATAGAACAAAAGAAAAACAATTATGACAAAAATCAAGAAGAGTAATTCCCATAAAGCTAAAACCTCTCTCGTCATATTAAATATGCAACTAAGAGGGCTAATTAGGTCAAAGCTAACTCTGAGGTTAAGATAGCCTCCCAGGTAAAAGATAACCACAAGGTCTTCTTCAGCTGTGTCAGAAACGTTAAGTGAAGAACAAAGCAATATGCTGAACTGGTGGTTGATAGTGTCACATTCACCAAGCCTGGGTATATAGTGAGTCTGTTGGCTAACAAATTCAGTTCCAACTTTACAACCTCTCTTGCCCCCAACCATCCTCTAGGAAATACCCTTAAACATAACTCCCCCTCCAGCTATAACTAAGAAGCATATACTGGCTATGCTTGCTAAAGTCAAGAACACAACCTCAATAGGCCCTGAAGACATCCCAGGATGCCTCCTGAACAGTTTAAAATATGACTTCGGACTCGTGAGACACTATTCAACAAGTCTTAAAATAGGGTTTGTGCCACAAGAATGGAGGACTGCAATGGTCATCCCCTTCATATGGGTGGACCTTCAACAGATCTTGGAAACTACAGACCCACTAGTCTTATTTGCAAAGCCATGGAAAGAATTCTGATGGAAAAGAATTATCATGGAAATTACAAACAATAACATAGGAGACTTCCAGACACTGAATCCATCCCAATTTGGCTTCATCAAAGGGAAGTCAGGCTTACTGAACCTGATGGGCTTCATTGAGAACGTCACCAATGCAAAGGATGAAGGTGAAAGTGGTGCATACTGCCTACCTAGATCTGGCTAAATCATTTGATATGATGCCCCACTTGGGACTTGTCAACAAACTTGTGGAACTAGGCATAAACCCCCTTATAACATGCTGGACAGCTAGCTAGCTCATGAATAGGACTGATAAAAAAGTACAGTTTTGTACCTACCATAAATGTAGACATTCGAGTGTTCACCCTGCTGCAGTCATCACACTTGGGTTATCCTGAGGTCAGGCGGTCCCGCAGTCGGCCGGATTTCCAAAGTCTTGGTCCGACATATGTTGCTGTCGCCTCATCCCTGACGTCAGTGCGCCAGGGGTACATATACTGCAACCGACGCGATTTTCTTCAGTTTTCTTTTCCCCAGATGTCAGGTGGCCCCAAAAAGGTGATCCAAATTAGTACAAAATGGTGAGAACACTGTACAAACACAAAATCCCTTCAGCTATAAGCAAATACATCAGTAAGGCATAGCAGAGATTTAGCCAGTAGATCAGAGGGGTTGGAGGGAGGGTAACCTGGACTGCAGCAGGGTGAACACTCGAACATCTACATTTATGGTAGGTACAAAACTGTACTATGTTCATCGTGTTACCCTGCTGCAGTCATCACATTTGGGTTGAGTCCCAAAGCTAAGGTAGGGTGGAGGTATCATAGAGGGTTAGTGGAGGCAATGTGGCCCTGCAGAACTGCAGTGGCGAAGCCCAACCTGGACTTAGAATAAAGAGGTAAGTGATGGTGTTTGGTGAAGGTGTGTACAGAACTCCAAGTTGCAGCTTCTAAAATTTCCTTGGTAGGAACCCCCCTGAAAAAGGCTGTAGATGTAGCTGTTGCCCTGGTAGAGTGGGATCTAATGGTAGGGGGAACTGGTTTCCCATGATGGGTACAGCAGAACCGTATGCAATGGCCTATCCATTTAGAAATGGTTTACATGGATATGGCCCTCCCTTGAGAAGCTGTAGCATAGGATACAAAGAGCTGGTCAGTTTTTCTGAAAGCATTAGTTTTATCCAAGTAGTAACGAAGCTGCCTGTGAATGTCCAAGGAATGCAGGAGTCTCTCACCTTTGTTCTGTGGATTGGGGAAGAAAGTGGGTAGGTGGATGGTTTGATTTAAAGCTACACTGGAAACCACCTAGGCATGAAGGAAGGATTAGTTCGTAGAGAAAGTCTGTCTTGATGAAAAATGAGGAAAGGTTCCACTGCCATAAGTGCCTGTAATTCTGAGACTCTCCTGGCAGAAGTTATTGCCAGGAGCAGGGCAGTCTTCCAAGATAGGAACTGAAGGTCTGCAGAGAAAGCTGGTTCAAAGGGAGGTAGCGTTAGTTTTTCCAGAACAAAGTTGAGGTCCCATGTTGGTGTAGGAGCTCTTCTAGGTGGTCTAATGTTTTTTGCCCCTCTGAGGAATTGCCTTAGAAGAGGATTTGAAAATAAAGGTGGATTTGTGTCGTAGTGAGCTGAAATAGCTGAAGCATGGATTTTAATTGAGGAGAAGGAAAGTCCTTTGTGCAACATCTCAGCTAAATACTGCAGAATGCGAGGCATATGAGGCCGAGTTGTGTCTTGGCCTTTAGCTTGGTTCCAAGCAGAAAACCTTTTCCATTTGTCCGAGTAAGCCTTCCTGGTGCTTGGCCTCCTGGCTTCCAGAATAACATCCCGTACTGCTTGTGAAAGAGGGGCTGGTTGGATGCTTAATTGATTTGCCATGCAGCCTTGCCATGCAGCCAGGTTTAAGGTTTTGAGCTGGCTGTGTAGAATCTGTTTGTTTTGCTGCGTGAGCAAATGAGGTATTTGAGGCAATATCCATGGTGGGCTGTGAGTCATATTCTTCAACAGCGGGTACCAGTGCTGGCATGGCCAGTCTGGAGCTATGAGAATCAGTCGAGGTTTCTCCTTTTTGACCTTCAAAAGAACCTTCGTGAGAAGAGGTAATGGAGGAAAGGCATATGCTGTCAGGTTTTTCCAACTGAAGGAGAGTGTGTCCACTTTCCAAGCTTGATGGTGGAATGTCCTTGTACAGAATTTTGTCAGTTGGTAGTTTTGAGGACTGGCAAACAGGTCTATATTTGGAAGGCCCCATTTTTGAGTTATTATTGTAAATATTTGTGGGTCTAGTTTCCACTCGTGGGGATCTTTGATGTTTCTGCTTAGGTCGTCTGCCAATGTCTTTTTCTGTCCTGGCAGGAATTGAGCTTGTAACTGGACTTGGTAGGCCAGTGCTGTGTTCCATAAGATTATTGCTTGCCTGCAAAGAGGGTAGGAATGTGTGCCCCCTTGTTTGTTTATGTACCACATTACTGTGGTGTTGTCTGTCTTTATTGCAAGTTGTCCTGGCTGTAGTAAATCCTTGAAGGCTGTCAGAGCTTTCTGTACAGCTAGCATCTCTTTTTGATTTATGTGCAGTTTTCTTTGTTCTGCAGTCCATATGCCTTGAATGCATTGCCCTGCCATGTGTGCTCCCCAGGCATAGTCTGAAGCATCTTTTGTGATAGTTTGCCTGGTTGGGGGCAAGGTGAAAGGCTGACCCTTGTTGAGGTGACATGCCTGTGCCCACCATAGAAATTCCTGTTGAAGGCAGGGAATGAGAGACATCACTGTGTCCAAGCTGTGGCTGTGTTGAGACCATACGCTTTTTAGGTACCACTGTAATTTCCTCATATGCAGTTTTGCAAATGGTATTATCAGAATGCAAGATGCCATGAAGCCCAAAGCCTGCAGAATTTTTCTTGCAGTTAATTGGGTCTTTGTTGCCATTGTCTTGAAATATTGAGTCAGTTGAAGTTGCTTGTCTGGTGTAAGATAAGCCTTCTGGGTCGAAGGCCCAAGCTGGCACCCAGGAATGTCATTTTTTGTGAGGGTACTAGTTTTGACTTCTTTTCGTTTACTGTGTACCCCAGACAATTTAGTATATGCTTCACAAAAGCCAGATGATGTAAGTGAATGTCTTTTCTTTCTGCTTGGATGAGGCAGTCGTCCAGGTATGGATATATTTGAATTCCTCTGTCTGCAGTATGCAATTACTGGTGCCAGGCATTTTGTGAAAACTCTGGGCGCAGTAGATAAGCCAAAGGGCAGTGCAGAGAATTGATAATGGGTTGAACCTGCAATGAAATGGAGGTATCTTCTGCAACTTTGTCTGAAAGGGACATGCAGGTATGCCTCCTTGAGGCCCAACGTTACCAGCCATGCTTCCTTGCCCAACATGGGAAGTAGCTGCTGTAGTGAACTTGTAAGTAAGTGTTTAGAGTTGAAAGGTCTAGAACTGGTCTCCAAGCATTGTCCTTTCTGGGTACTAGAAAGAGCCTTGTGTAAAATCCTTGGCCTTGCTCTTGAGTTGGTACCCACTTAATGGCTCTCATGGTCATGAGAGCTGTAATTTGTTTTTGAGCCTCTGCTCTCTGATTTTGTGGCAGCTTTGGCATTCTTCTTTTCATTGGCAAGGTGTGAAAGTGGAATCTGTATCCTCGTAAAATTATGTCTAGGACCCATTTGTCCTTTGTGACCATGTGCCAGTTGTCTGCAAATAGTGCTAGTTTTCCCCCCAAGGGGGCTGACAAAAGAGCTTTGTTTGGCCAGCTGAGGTGCAAGTCATTGAGTTTGCCTTCTGGTGGGTTGAGACCTGTCTTTTCCTCCCTTCTGGGTTGGAGTGCGGTTTATACTGGGCTTGTGGTTGTCCTCTGCCCCTTGGTCATCTGTATTTACCCCTCTGAGGTCCGTCAGTGGCTGGAAAGGACCAATTTTTTGTTGGCCAGTTTCTGCTGAAGCCAACTTGTACTTATAGGAAATCTTTGACTGTCTGCATTGATTTCGCCTTATCTTCCATTTTCTTTAAAACTTCTTCTGCTTTAACTCCAAAAAGAACATCCTGCTGTAAGGGAGCATCTAGTAGTTTTGCTTTAACATGATCAGGCAGACTTTGTTCCTTTAACCAGGCATGCCTACGTATAACTGATCCAGTGACAGCTGCTTTGCAGGAGGCCTTTAAAGAATCAAACTCACATTGTAAGGTATGTTTGCCCACCTGCTCGGTGGCGTGCAACAAATCCTGTACTTCTTTCAATTCAGATTGTTGAGCGAGGGAGGTTATCTTTTGTTTTAACTGAGAAATCAGAAATTGCTGATACTTAAGCATATGAAATTGACAATTTAGTGCTCTCATAGCTAATGTGGCTGAGGTGTAAACCTTTTTCCCCCACCTGTCTAGTGCTCTTGAATCCCTTTCAGAAGGTACTGGGTTTTTAGCCATGGAAGCCTTAGCCCCCTTGGGACCCTGGGAGATAGTCTCTGGGTCAGCTACTGGACTTTTGTAAAGAAATTTGTGGGAATCAGGAACTCTGTAGTATCTGTCAGGCTTGGCCTGGCCGGAGCAGGAGGTAAAGAGTCTGGGTTGAAACTTGATTCTAAATAGACATCATCCACAATGTCCAAAACAGGAGGGATGGCTAGAGGTCTGTGTTGGGGGAGCAAAAGAAACTCTCTGAGCCTTTTCTTGGAATCAGAGTAATCCTGACCTTCCCAGTGAAAATGTTCCCTCATAGTGTGTAATGTTTCCCCAAAAGAGTAGTCTTCAGGAGAAGAAGCTGAGGGAATAGAATCCTCAGCATCAGAATCTTCATAAGGAGAGAAGGAATAGTCTTGGTCCTCAGAGGAATCCGAAGAAATAGACAGTTGCTCAGAGGAAGCAGAATCTTCCTCTTGTCTAGGCCTTTTGTCAGGAGGAGGCTGAGAACCCCTGATGAGAGAAATCAAATCTTCAGCCATTTTGAGCATCTGTTTCTTAGGCATAGGGCCTTGAACAGGAGACTGAAATGTAGTCTTTTTTGATTTAGAAGGAGTCTTCGATTTGGAAAACGTTTTGACTCAAGAGTCGTCGGTCTGAATATGCCTTCAGAAACCGATGGCGTTTCTGAAGCACCGACATGTTTGGAAGGTAAATCGTCGGAAGGGCCTGAAGTAAAAGGCTGCATCGGCCTAGTACATTCCGTCAAAATATCCATAGCAGTCTCGGGTTCCAGAACTGCAATAGTCAGTGGCTGCGTCGGAGCCTCACTGATAACCGGAGACCGGATCAACCGAGGCCTCAGAATCGGGCTTAGGCCTGGGCTGTCGGTCCTTGTCCCTATGCTTTTTGTGCATGCCAATAATCGGAAGCTCCGACGGCATGTTATAGTTAAATTTTCTACCAAAAAAGTGTTGTGCGAAATCAAATCGTCTTTTAATAGTACGCTTATTAAACCTAGCACAAAAACGACAAGAAGTGACGTCGTGATCAGGGCCTAGGCAAGGTATACAATAAGAATGAAAATCCTTATGGGGTATTTGCTTCCCACAAGAAATACAAATATTAACTTTTTCTGACATCGGTCTGAGGCAAGAAAAGTTTCCCCAACGGGGTACTTAGCTTTATAGAAGACTTCGGTCTGAAATTCGAATTAGACAATCTCAGGAGTCGGCCGACCGGCACTTGCGAACTGCTTCTGCTTCGGGCACCGCGCGGCAAGAAAGACTGAAGAAAATGGCATCGGTTGCAGTATATGTACCCCTGGCGCACTAACGTCAGGGATGAGGCGACAGCAACCAACGTCGGACCAAGACTTTGGAAATCCAGCCGGCTGCGGGACCACCTGACAACAGGATAACCCAAGTGTGATGACTGCAGCAGGGTAACACGATGAACATCAGGATCAATGAGGCCACCTCCATAGAGAGGCTGGTCATCAGTAGAGTCCCTCAGAGCTCTCTGCTGGGTCTGTTCCACTTTGGTATCTACTTCTCAGTGGTCAAAGCCCATGGCAAATGTCTCTAGCTGACAGCATTCACAGATGATTGCAAATTGTCAGCAGTCAATGAATTCTCCCAAGATGAGATCATCATTCAGGAAGGCCTAACACTTGGTGACAAAATCATGGCTTAAAATTCAGTGCCAAGAAATGCATTATAGTACCTTTTGGGAAGTTGGTCAAAACTGGTTAACTACGTCATCAATAAACCACCCATAAAAGTTGATTCACTAGTCAGGTATCTGGTAACTCATGGAGATAGTAATCTAGCCTTTGACCAACATGCATCCAGGTTAATAAGAAAATCCTTCTATGTTACTCAACTTATAAGTAAGGGCATGGCATCTAGATCCAGAGAGGTCATCGTACCATTGTATTTGGCCCTCAACAGACCCATCATAGAGTACAATGCCCCCTCTGGTATGTACTTGACCAGACACATGCAAATGTAATGTCCACAAAGGTTCCTTATAAAAAGGATAAAGGGAATAAGCACAAAGTCCTACTCCGACTGCCTCAAATCCCTGACTCTCTAATCAGTATCATACAGACTTTTAAGAGGTGATCTTTGCCTGGCATTAAAGGCATTCCTAGTCCCTGTTTTGATGAACCCTTTGCACATCTGCAAAACAAAAATCATCAGAACTACTAGACCAAAAGACCTAAATTTTGCCTGTGACAAAATAGGACAACTTGAACAGACAGTTATTTTTCTCAGAGAATTCCCATTCTCTGGAACACATTCCCCATCCATGTGAAGCAGAGTTTCTCCATAACTCTAAATGAAAGTAACCTGGACCAATGGATGGGTAAATCAGAAATTCATGCCTAGTCTGTCACCTATGTTCCTGATGGACAGAGGCAGTCAGTAAATCACCCCCTGTATAAATCAAATTTGTGGGCTACATTTGGGTTGCATAGCTAAGCTTATAAGGACCCTAGGAGTCATTCACCTAGTATACACCTATGAATTACCCGTTCTAAAGACATAAACCTTGCCTGTAGCATAAACAGGACCTTTTGGACAGACAGGTGTGTATCCCAGAGATCACCCCTTCTTTGGAACAGGCTCCCTATCTATGTGAAGCAAAGTGCCTCCATAACCAAATTCAAGTGCAACTTGGACAACTCGATGGGGAACAGGATATTCATCCCTGGTTTAGCACCTGTGTCTTTAATGGACAAATGCAGTCTGTAAATGTTTCATTTCCCAGGTCCCTGCTTGCAAATGTTTAATCTCCCAAGCCCCTGCTTACACTTATCAAGTGTACCAGAACTTATCAGAGATTTGGTATGCATGGATAGGCTTAAAAAGGCCCTTGTGGTCATTAACCTGGTTCACACCTATGAATTTATATATTCAATATGGTATCTGTATGTTTTTATATGCATATATCTTATATATATATATATATATATATACATACATACACACACACACACACATATATATATATATATATACATATACACACACACACATATATATATATATATATATATATATATATATACACACACACACACACACACACACACACACACACACACACACACACACACACACACACATCTCATGATGATGGTTCTACAAAGGTGTGTAGCTTAAACCTGCTGTGTGATCCTTATAGTATACATAACATGCTTATATGATAAAATCAATGCATCTGTATGTTAAAATTAATATATGTGCTGTGAATTCAAGCTAAATGTCTGCAAACGTGTTTAATGTGGAACTTTCCTCTCCATGTATGACTGAAAATATAGTTCTCAGTCACTCTTTTCCAGCAAACAAAGCCAGACAAATAAACACAAAAATTAACTATACAAATTAACAGCTTTGCCCTTCCAACTTTCAGTACGAACTCAAAGCAGAAATATTTTTTGCTGAAGCAGTTCAAGACATTAGTTTTGCAAATGCAACATATCACCACAAGAAAAGTACTATATCAGTGCACAAATATCTACAAGCACAGTAGACGGTTTCAGCGTTTAATTACTAGTCAAGAAATGACAACTACTGTAAATACATGCAATTAGCTTTTTAATTGGCTGGTAAGTTTCCTTTTAAATAAAGCATGCATTCATAAGTACCCCTAGGATACTGCCCAGAGCTACACAGCAAGAGGAAAGGAAAAATATCACATTAATAGTTTAAACTAAGCCTATTCAGGCATTATGAATGCCATCTATAATGCATACATGTATAAAGACAGTTGCTGCATACTTTCTTTCAACTGCTGCCAGAATAAAACCTGTTTTGATTCCTAGGGGATAAATAATTAAGTATCCTAGTCCACATGGCTTTCAACTAATCCTTCAGAATAGCAGTGAGGCAGACTGGCAGTGCAATGGCACTACTACTTGTCATTTCACTCCTAACATACTGCTTTGTAAGCAAACTTTCGTAAGCTAAAGGTTGGCTGTGAAAATGACAACTAACAGTTTGAAAACCCATAAGGGTGCAGGTTCTAAACTCGCTGCATTCTTCTACTCGACTGACACTTGCAAACAGGTATGTCAGCAAAAGTGTAGAAAGAAATGCATCAGATGACAAATATGAACATCTGAATCCATGTTATGGAAACATGTACTTACTACTATACACAAGCTACTATAGAGATAGTACAATGTACAAGTGGAAGAAAAAAGCCTGTAACCAAAAATTCATAACGGCTCACACACAGAGGTTGTGAATAGAATACATTTAGTTAGTTACAGTAGTAGGAAATATCTCCACATAGCAATATCCAACAGTGTTCGGACTCCTAGTAAAATGCAGCTTGCCAATAAAGCCCTTTTAAGGTCAGTGGAATGGCTGATGCACAAGACCAAACAAATCAATGTAAGAGAACCAGCATCTTGCATACAAGGTTTTGCATGCCTTAATTTCTGAAACACTTTTCCTAATCAAATAACCTTATTATAACAAGCTACACAACAAAGAGATATATTAAATATATTACTAAATAAAACTAAAGAAAACACTGTTTTCATATCTTGAAAATTCTAAACCCAATTATTTTCACTGTTCGGTAATTTTCTGCATATTTCAAACTAGCCTGGTGCCATTTTTTGAAAAATACAAAAAAAAAAAAAAAAAAGACAAAAATGCTAGGTCACTAGTTATAGGGATATTAAGAGCATCCTACTGGTGTACAGTTATGAGAATGTAATCATAGCTTCATTGGCTTATGGTCAAACACTGAGAAATAAACATGTATGGAAGTGTTCTGAAAAGCAGAATACATCTAATCATTTAAGTATCTTAAAAAGGTCTGTAGTTTCTTGCTGTTAAAAATGTTCAGCAAAAATTTTATGCATAACTTTTAATGCAGCATTTAATACCTTTGTCATACAAAATCAGTTCTACACTCGTGTGTGTATGTGTGTATATGTGTGTGTGTGTGTGTATATACACGTGCATAAGCATGTGTGGGAAGGGGGGTAAGACAAAATTGTAAACTTCCATTTTGTTCCTTTGTACCTGGCACAGTCTTCAACCATCTACCATATCTTGTTGGGCCTCACACAAGTTCTACACCAGCTGTGACCGACTAGCTCATCCCTACACTCACCAATTCACTCTGTACTAGGATGACCTTTTTTTTTTTTACCATGAAAAACGACTTGAGCCTCTTGTGTGTTGCAAATAAACATGCCCTAGGAAGTACAGATGGATGAGGTACTTTCCATAACAGCATATGCACAAATAACAGTTCCTTTCTGAAGGAATCATGTACCTGGTTTGGAAATAAGCCGAAGATGAACAAAGTAATTTCCATAGCAGCAGATGCAAAAAATAACAGCCCATTTTGCAGCAACCCTGTACCTGAAATGGAAGTAAGCTGAAGATGGAAATCAGTCTTACAAGCCAGAAAATGTCAGCACTCAACTAAGCACATGGCTACATTCTTATATTAAGGCTATAAGAGGGCAGCCCAGCTGTAAAAGAACACATTATGCCTTTCTCTGTTCATTTCTTTTTGTTTTTAGTGCCCAGAAGTCAAACAGGGAAACTTCACAAACATTTTTGGCAGATTAAAGCAACCATGACATAAAAAGAAAAAAAGGTTATGTACTTACCATAACATTCCATCTGTGTTGTCCATTTTCATTTCTTCCACAACAATTGGGTGCGGATCCAACTCTGCTGTTATTTTCAGGTTATGGCCACTAGAAAAACTATCGAGCTCCTCCTTTACCCATAATGCTCTACCTCATAACATATCTCAGATCTTGCTTGCTGGCTTATAGTATCAAAAGAAATATTAGCATCCTGCTAACAGAAAAGCACATCTGGAGCTCAACATAAGAAACTGTGGCTCCCTTACAAGGTCTCCTTCTTCCAGAGGTCAATAGTTCAAAGGGCAAGGGGTTAGTAGGAGGGGAGTTGAGGAAGGATGAAAATGGACAACACAGATGGAATGTTACGGTGAGTACATAACTTCTTTATCTGATGTTGTCAGTTTTCATTCATTCCTCAATAACTGGAACAGAGTCCCCAGCTACCTAAAATCCTGGAGGACTCTAAGGAGGGATACTCCTGAGCACAGTTGAGATGAAAGCTGCTCCTCCATTCAAGACCAGATCCAATTTGTAATGAGTAATAAAGGTATGAGGATTAGCCCATGTAGCAGCCGTACATATATCATCCATGGAAGCTCTGGATAAAAATACTGATGATGTTGCCATGGACCTAGTTAAATGGGCTCTCAAACATTTTGGTAAAGAAAGACCCAATCCGTTACTGACAAAGGATATACAATTGGTCAGCCATCTGGCTAAAGTTACCTTTGGGACCAGTTTGCCTAAACTGGAATCCACAAAGAAGACAAACAATTGATCTGTTTTTCTGAAATTTTTTGTTCTATGCAAGTAAAAATCCAACTGCCTATGAGCGTCCAGAAAGTGTAATATATTCACCTTTGTAAAGTTTGGAAAGAAAACTGGCAAATTAATAGATTGGTTGATGTCCAGTTCTGACACCACCTTAGGAAGGAAGGATTAGTTTGTAAAGCTAAACTAGCCTTATGAGACAATAAATAAGGAGGTTTAGAGGACACTGCTTGAAGTTCTGACAGCCTTCTAGCAGAGGTGATGGCTACCAAAATACAGTTTTCCAGGTCAAAATTTTTTTCTTGCATTTAGCTGCTGGTTCGAAAAGGGAATGAATTAAAGCCTGTAATACCAAATTTAAATCTCATGGCGGAGTTGGATCCTTATAAGGGGGTTTCAAAAGAAGGGTAACTTTCAAAAACATCTTACAAAGTTTAGAGGAAGACAATGTGAAAATTAGAAATGGCATCTAGTTGCACCCTAACAGTAATAGTAATAGCAGCAATAATGACCCCTCCATTGAACATTGTTGCTAAAATTTCAAGGACACTATGCAATGGTGTTGAAAAAAGGGTCAATATTCTTTCTGCTGAGTTCAAAAAAACAAACCTCTTCCATTTACTTCTGCAAAGTTTCCTTGTAAAATATGACGGATGGGGAAGACGGCATATGCTGTCTGGCTATCAATGGAAGTGGAGAAATCATGTGGCCAGTTTTAGATTTGAGATATCTGGGTGAATCAATTTTAAAGGGTGAAAGAGAAGGTCTGAAACTGGATACAAAATCCAAGGAGGGTAGATTAGATGAGGACAAAGAAAGGGAAACCAAATCTGTTGAGGCCAGTAAGGAGCATTGAGAATGACTTGGTTCTTCAACCAGGATGCTTTCTCTAGAAATTTGGGGATTAAGGGAGGTGGGGGATAAGCACAGAGGAGACTTGGAAGGCCAATCATGTAGGACATCTCTCTGACTCCCAGGTGGGGGGATTGGGGCAAAGAACCTGCTGCATTTGCTGTTTAGGGGAGATCCAAGCAGGTCGCAGCGTGGCTGACCCCAATGGTGAAAAATCATTTCCGCCACTTCCTTGTTGAGAGACTACTCATGAGGTAGTAGAATGGATCTGCTCAACTTGTCTGCTATCAAATTGGATTTCCCTGGGATGAGGATTGCTATCAGAAATCGGATGGAAGAGATCGACCATTGCCAAACTCTGATAACTTCTCGACAAAAAGTGTAAGACCTGGTTCCTCCTTGTTTGCTGATGTACCAAACCACAGACATATTTGTCTGTCTGAATCGCAATTGTCCCGAAAGGGAGAGCATCTTGGAACTGCCTGTCTTTGGCCTGTAACGCTAAGAGCACTGCTCTCATTTCCGGAACACTGATATACACAATGGCCTCTTTGGGGGACCATGTGCCTTGGACTGTTTTTCCCAGGAAGTGCCCCCCCACCCAATCTGGGATGCGTCCATGGACACCACTGCCTTGGGTTGAGGAAGAATGAAGGGACGGCCTTGTAGAACCTGATATGAGTGGATCCATCACCAAAGATATCTTTTGTATTCTTGGGTAATTCTTATCTGAGTGGACATATGCTGAAGAAGAATAGACCACTGAATTGCTAACATCCACTGAAGAATCCTCATATGAAATCTTGCTAGGGGAACTAGAACTATTGCCACAGACATTGACTCCAGGGCCTGTACAATGAATCAGGCTGAAATTGAAGAATTTTAAATAATCTTTCTGACCTAAAATCGAATAGTCTGTACTCTTGGAATACAAAGAGAAGCTGTCATGAATACTGTGCTGAAAACTGCTCCTATGAATTCCATTGTCTGAGATTGTTGTAACTGAGATTTGTTGTAATATATGATAATCCCCAGAAAGGAGCAAGTATGGAGTACCTGATCTTGAGCTATTATCAGTAGATGCCTGGTCAGAGCAGTTATGAGCCAGTCATCCAAGCAGGGAATTGGAATGCTCACAAAGGCTTATTACCAAGACAAATCAGGGCATAAACACATTCTACTGTACTGATTTCCTTAAAGCTCCGTCTCTGTACTCCTTCTCCTACAGATTACAAAGAGGTAGTCAATGCCTGACAGATATGCTCCTCGAATCCAGCTCTGATGGTCATTTTGCACTTCCACAAAACAAATGATTTAAATGTTGCTTGCCACTTAAATAGGACATGTTGGCAAGACAGATCTGCATCCGAGTATTCCCATTCTCTGAAATAGGCTCCCCATCCCTATGGATCAGAGTATGTCCCTAACACTGATCAAGAGTAACCTTTAACAGTGGATGGGAAATCAGAAATTCACCCCGGGTCTGACCCCCCCCCCCACAAAGTCTCTGATAGGCAGAGGCAGACAATCAACTATGTCCAAACTAACATACATCCTCCATGTAATCTGTATGAACTTCCTAACTGACATACCTCCTCCTAATATAAATGCCCAGAATACAAGGGACACAATAGGGTTGCACAGCTAGGCTTATAAAGGCCCTAGTGGTTGTAAGCCCGGTATACTCCTATGAGCCTATAACACTTGGAATCCCTGTAGTCTCAAGTGAGCAGCTACCTCTGCCATGCATTTGGTGAACACCCTGGGGGCTGTGGTGAGGCCAAAGGGCAGTGTTCTGAATTGGTAATGACTGGCTCCTAGTCAGAAGCATAAGTATCTTCTGGGTTGCCTGTTCATTTTTATGTGGTAGTGCGCATCCTGAAGGTCTACTGAGCACATCCAGTCTTCCTTGCATAAAAAAGGTAGAATGAGAATGGACTGAACCATGACCACACAGAACTTGGAATGCTGAACTGATCTGTTCAGACTGCTGAGATCCAAAATCAGTCTCCAGTCCCCTGTTTTCTTTGACACTAAAAAGAATCTTGAGTAAGTACGGGATTCTACCTAGTCTAGTGGGTCCTCTTGGAGGACTCTTCTAGCAGCTTTTCTATTTCCAGTGCTGCTGCTGTTTGGCTGGGTGGAACATTGGGAATTTTGCATACAGGTGGAGGGGTAAGAAAAAGTGAATTACATAACCTCTGGAAATAACCCTCTGCACTTGTGTATCTTTTGTAATGTCTAATCAGGCTCTCTGGTGCAGGGATAAATGACCCCCCCGACTGCTTCCAGAGATGCACAATTGGGTTTCCTTTCAAGAGTGCTGGTAGTGTCTGTCAGAGAAGGAATCTCTGGACCCCTGGTTCTGAGGGCCTCAACTGCTGCATTCGTGGAGCTTTCCTTTTGAGTTCACCCTTCTGCCCCTGGGGAACTATCTCTACGTGGATCACTGAAGGGAGCCTGGGACTTTCTGAACCACATTTTCCAACCTCCTCATTGACTCCTGGAAAAGGTTCTTTGAGGAGTTGAAAAATGTATTCTCACTGCAGAGAGGGTCTTTTCCATCTTGCTCACACCTGGAGAGTGTCTTTTACCTTAGGTCCAAACAAAGAGGTTCCATCAAAAGGTGCAAGGAAGACTTCAAGGGCTTTGCAAAGTCACAAGTGCATCCAGGTATGCCTCCTAATGGAAATGCCTGAACCAGCAGCCCTTGAGGTATCTTCAGCCACATGGAAAATTAGCCCGATGTACAAATTAGTTATCGACTGTAGGTTTTGCCAACTGTGAGGCCACAGAAGTCTGAGTCTCAGAAGTACTGGTCCCAGCGAGGGATTTGGAGAGTCCCTTAATTAAATTCCTCTGCAATCTAGTAAAGTGTGTGTCAAGCAACTTGGTGATCTGAGTGTAAAGTTGCTGAAGCATAAACACGTTAACCAAATATGTTCAACACCTTTGATCCCCTGATAGGGGATGGACAGTAGAACTCTGATCTGTGAGAGTTCCTTCTTGGTGGCCACCACAACAGCCATGGCATCTATTGGTACTCCCTTGCTCCAAAATTCCCTTCTTTGAGGTGGTGCCAAAATCTGGTCTAGTCTCTTGGGAATCAGCTCAAACATGTTTGGTTCCTTTCATGCCTGCCTAGAGATCAAGTCAATGAGCTTGTCTGTGGACAGAATCATCCAGAAGGTAGATGTGCCAAGCCGAAAGGCCTCCAGGAATACAGATTCCTCTTGGGAATGGTTATTCGGTAAACCAACCACCCCTCTGCTTATGATCTCTAGGATGCCTCCAAAACAGATGCCAGCAGGTGGTGATCCTGGGGACCATTCCCCCCCCCCATCAAAATCAGTATCATCATCTTCTGACATTACATGCTCACACAGGAGAGCAAGGCACTCCATTACTGTACATCACCATATGCCTCTTGTGCTCTCCACACCCTGCTAATTTATAAATACTAAAACTGAAGAACCGATGAGAGAGATAGAAGTACAAAAACTATTAAGTAAAAAAACTTCCTGAGCATCTAGTGAAGGACAAAGACATGGAGCGTAACTTTGGTATTTAGCGCTTTCGATCTTTATTGATGTGCAGATCTTCTGCAGAATAAAATACTGTGCCAAGGCAAGTCACTAAAATAGTACATGTATTTAAATTAGGTGGAGGAATTAGCCAATCGGTAATGTGAGCTGGGCTCAGTAGCTAATTACAATGCATTTAATCAAGGCCAATGAGAAACAAATATTTAAATTAAGGTAACAGCTTGTGATGTAATGCTTGGAAGTCAGGCAGAGATCACCTCTGAGTAAGCGATATGCCACTGAGTACAGTCGGAGTACAATTTATATATACTAACTCTACAATGACTCAGCAGTGCAGGTAAGGGCAAGCTTTCTTGATCCCAATGGTATACAATCACAATAAATGTGGTCTGCTGAAATTATATTTTCCAACATAATGAAATTAGATAAAATGCAGTTTGGTAAATTGTCAAGTCTCCCATGAGTATGCAACACTTTGTTGGATTAACCATTAGTTACATCTCAACTACAGGAACAATTATATAGACACACAGACACATATGCATATGGGTCTGCAAAACATAACTGAAAGACCTAAATGTCAACATTCAAAACATCGACGACAAAATGTTGACAAAGCAAACATCAATGCCTTAAAATAAGTTTTAATTTGGAATGCACCAAGGTTAACACTCCCATAACTCCATGCTAATTGCATACACTAACTCCCAGATCACACAACATCGGGGAAAGGACATACTCCCCTGTCCCGGGAATGGTGCAATCCCAAAACCTGTCAACCAAATTTTGTTGACTAAATAGATATCGACCAAATCATCATTCAGCGAAATTCATGAACTCACGTCTTCCCATATCTATATCAGGGCTGTCCAACCTTTTTGGCTAAGGGAATATTTACCATACTTACCAAGGTTTGGGGAGGACACATTACTATGTTCCACATTTATCTGTACATTCGAAACAGTATGATATAGGACATACAGAGGGCCAGACAAAAATGCTTTGGTAGGCTGGACTGTGGCCCTATGGCCCTAGGGCCACCTGTTGGGATG